>NW_004949099.1:6218012-6226418 GCF_000317375.1 Microtus ochrogaster | reverse complement strand
TGTGTGTGTGTGTGTGTGTGAGAGAGAGAGAGAGAGAGAGAGAGAGAGAGAGAGAGAGACAGACAGACAGACAGACAGACAGACAGACAGACAGACAGACAGGCACACTGCGCCAGACCGCTGAGCTCTGGTGGCGATGGGGAAAATCCCAGGCTCCCCTCATTTGGCTCTGGTCTTGTATTATTTAGTCATTTCACATGCATCTCACATGGCACCCCGAGGCAGCTGCTGGAAAGGTGTCTTGACCGGAGTCGGTCTTGAGTAAGGGGCGTTTCTCCAGCGTGACATTTGACCTGCGTTGTGTGGCCAGGGTGGACGGGGGCGGCTTCTATTTGACTTCTTGTTAGGGATGCGTGCAGGGGAGGAGGAGGCCGTCACCCTCAGAGGATCCCATCCGCCACAGCCTGGGGATAGAACAGGTCGGACCTGGCGCTGACTGTTTCAGTGATGCCTCAGATCCCTTTCTGGGCGGAGTCTGCATTGCATGTGTGTAGTCAGCGGCTTTATTTATTTATTAATTTATTTTCGATACAGGGTGTCACTAGGTAGTCATGCCAGGCCTGAAACTTGCTTTGTAAACCAGGCTGGCATCAAACTTAACAGGCATCTCTCTGCTTCTGCCTCCCGACTGCTGGGATTAAAGACATCACGCCTGTCAGATTTCTTAATCTTAAGGGAATTTATTAGTCTGAGTCTTAAGGGAAACAACAGGCATCTGGTGTCCCATTTACTTATTTTCCGAGTTGCTGCCACCCTTCAGCTTTGAGGACTAGATGGTGCCCTCTGCAGTCCATCTAAGCACACACCACAAGTCTTGCTACACTAACTCTTTCACTAGGGGCTGTGATTTGTGGCCACATAGTGTTGGGGACAGATTTCTTAGCTTCTGTGAAATGATTTTGTCTTTGTTTTCTATGACTAGGAGTCTTCCAAGGTCACATTAACATTGACTTTGTCGTGGCCCAGTAAGACAAGAAAATGTAACTTATTAAGTCCTGACATGTTTAAGTATTAGATTTTTTTGTTGTTGTTGGCCAGACTGGTTTTGGATTCCTAGGCTCTAGTGAGGACCCTCCTGCCTCAGCCTTTCAAATTGCTGTAACTGTATGCACACATCACCACACTACACAGATTCTTCTCCTCCTCCTCCTCCTCCTCCTCTTAATTAAAAAGAATAAACATTTATTTTGTGTGAGGGGCATACACATGTCACTGATTGTGTGGAGATTGGAGGACAATTTTCAGAAATCAGTTCTCTCCTCCCACTTTTATTTAGCATCTGGTGATGGTCAGGCTTGGTGGCAAGTGCCTTTACACTGAGCCAGAGAGATGGCTCTTGACTTTTTTTTTCCTATTATGTTTTTCTTTTTTTACTTTACTTTCTTTGTTTCTTTTTTAAAGATTTATTAAGTATACAGTGTTCTGCCTGCATGTGTCCTTGAAGACCAGAAGAGGGCACCAGATTTCATTACAGGTGGTTGTGAGTCACCATGTAGTTGCTGGGAATTGAACTCAGGACCTCTGGAAGAACAGTCAGTGTTCTTAACCACTGATCCATCTTGCCAGCCTTTTATTTTATTTTTCAAGACAGGGTTTCTTTGCATAACAGTCCTGGCTGTCCTGGAACTCACTTGGTAGACCAGGCTGGCCTTGAACTTACTGCCTCCCAAGTGCTGGGATTAAAGGCATGTGCCACCACTGCCCAGCCTTGCTAGGTTTCTTAATATTCCTCTTAAGGTTGAAAAGTTTTGTTCTGTATTGTTAGTTTAATTTTTGGTGTTTTAAAACACACTAACTTTTCTTTTTTTATCATTATTATTTTGTATGCATATGAAGTGCATGCGTAGGTAAGTATACGGATGACGATCAGAGAACAACCTTTGGGAGTTTCTTGTTTTCTCCTTCTACCATTTTGGGGCTTCTGGCAATCAAATTTCGAGGCGTACGCTTTACCCATTGAGTGGTATACACTTTATTTATCTTGCCAGTTCCTTTTTTGGTTTCTTAAAACAGAATCTGACAGTGTAGCACAGGTTGGCCTCCTGTCTCTCCTTTAGAGTGCTGATATAGTCATGAGCCTTTACACTTAGCTTCTGATAGTTCCAGCACATGTGCCTAGCAAATATGAAGAGCTTAATACATATGGCTGAGTGAAAGTACCGATCATCGATAAGTATCTTACATATTTTCCTTAGGACTAAAATGGAAATGATGATGTTGACCATGCTAGTGGCTTAGGCCTGTAATACCAGAAGCAAGAGGGTAGAAAGTTCAGGACCTACCTGGGCTACAAAGTGAGTTCCAAGACCAGCCCAAGCAAACTTAGCAAGACCCCATCCTACACTAAGAACAATAAAAAGAACTGAGGTGTACTTAGTGGTAGAGGACTTGCATACCATGTACTAGTTCTAGGTTATATCCTTAGTTCTAAGAAAATAATCCTTTCAAATAATGCCGTTCGACCATTTAAAATGGACTTAAGCGTCCTAGGATCCTGTTTGCTTCTTTGTAGGACTCTACTTCCCGTCTCAATGATTTACCAGTGTGTCCTGTGCTGTTCTCATATCTTGGGTTTTGTCTTAGTCTAAGAATTTGAGAAATAGTTTGTTTGCACAAATTTGTACCAAAAATTAACCTTGCTATTACAGACTTCTTGTGCCTTTGTTGAACTGTGGGAAGAGCAAAGAAACCTTTTGTTTGCTGCTGATTTACCTCAATTGGCTTGTGTTTGTGTTTTTCTTAGATTCCTCCTGCTAAAGAGAGGAAATCTCATCCAAGGCCACAATGTCACTTCCCAATTATCCAGTGCTGCCTGCTTAAGCTAACACTGCCAGAATCCTGCTCCCTTGGGAGGAATCAAGCTGACTTGGCATGAGGTTCCTGCCTTCCTGGGGTTGAAAGAAGCGCAACTATGTCTTCTCTTGATGACCCAGGGGAAGTGAGGGAAGGCTTCCTGTGCCCTTTGTGCCTGAAGGACCTTCAGTCTTTCTACCAACTTCAGTCACATTATGAAGACGAGCACTCAGAAGATCGTGATGTCAAAGGACAAATTAAAAGTAAGAAGCCAGGGTTTTGCTCATTCCATTCTATTAAAGAGACCTTACTTAATGAAATAGATTTATTGGGTTATGCTGCTGGTAATAATACTAGCAAGCAGATATCTAGTACTTATTTTGTGTTCTGTGTTTTGGTTCTCTGGGTATTTATTTACTCTTTTTGAGACAGAGTCACTCTCTGTGTAGTCCTGGCTGTCCTGGAACTCAGTATGTAGACCAGGCTGGCCTCACAGATCCATCTGCTTCTACCTCCCGAGTGCTGGCTGGGGTTAAAGGCGTGTGCTACCAGGCCAGGCACTTATTTATTTTATTTAATACACATGACAGCTGTGCTACTGTGAGTTCCATTTTGCTGGCTAGGTTACCAGATTAAGAGAGATTAGATAGCCTGCCCAGTCACCCAAATGGAGTAAACCTGGCTTTAAGCTAATAAATGTAATCACTGTGATCTGTTGTCTCTTACTGGATTACTCAGATTATCTCACCTACAGGTGGAATGGTTTGGGCAGGAATGCTTATCCTGTGCTACAAAAGTGGAGACCCTGCTGGACAATGGTGTTGTAGTCCTTTAATCCCAGCACCTGGGAGGCAAAGGCAGGTGGATCTCCATGAGCTGAAGGCCAGCCTGGTCTACAAAGTCAATTTTAGCACAGTCAAGACTGTCTCCAAACAAAACAAAACAAAGCAAAACAACAACAAAAAGTGGAGGCTCAATACATATCATTTGCCGGTCACTAATTTAAACCTTGCTGCCATCCCTCCTTCCCTAGCTAGACTTTGCCTTCTGAAGCCCAGGAAAAGGAATGTAACAGTTGACAGCAAAGAGAAACAACTCCCAAAGTTCATTTTTGTTGTAGTTGTTTTTTGTTTTTTGAGACAGCTTCCAGTTGAACAGAGAAATCTTCAAAGGTAATTTTGGCTGTATCTAATGTTCTAACTTCCAGATAAATCACTGCTTCTCTAGAGCTTGCTTTCCTAGTGAGCTAAGTTTCATCTCCCACTTGGCAGCATTTCTGAAAGCCCCAAGAGTCACAGAGTGTGGACACTGGATTTATAATCTATACTGGGTGGAAAGAAGGCTGAACCACTGGATGGTGTTTCTAGTGGACTCTGTTCTCCAGACATGTGACTCACATATTCCTTATAAACAAATATTTGTTCCTGGACTTCTAGACTCCATTTTTCAGTTACTTAAAAAAAAAAAAAAAAAGAAGCCAGGTGATGGTGGTGAATGCCTTTTGTCCCAGCAGTCCAGATATAGAGGCAGGTGGATATCTGTGAGTTCAAGGCCAACCTGCTCTACTTAGCAAGTTACAGGACAGCTAAGAACACACAGAGAAACCCTGTCTCCAAAAGCAAAACAAAAATGCTGGGAATATCAATATAACATTAGTTATAATTTCCATACAGAAACATGGAGTCCGACATTTTCAGAATCCTCAGGGCTGATTGTCCAGGAACCTGCTGACTCTAGATGCTGACGCAGAACCAGGAACTGCTAAAGGGAGTGCAGGAAAGGGTGGTGCTTTGTAATGTTTGCAGTTTCTTTCATATGCACTGTCATGTCACTTAGCTCTCCCGGACCCTACTGGAGAATCTTGGTGTAATTTTACATGGAAGTGTGGATCAAAGTTAACCAGTAATGTTTTCAAAGCCACATAGCAATTGGCAGAAATAGACATGGACCCCAGATCTTCTGCCACATGGAAGTCCAGTGCAGCTTTTTCTGCAGGGCATCTCTGATGGTAAAAGACCCTCTCTCTAGTCTGATCACAGCATACTTTGCAACTTCCAGGGGGAAAAAAGGGTGGGCGGAGCCCCAAACCAGATTATCTAAGCTTCCTGTGGCCAGCCAAAGGGTTTGAAAGAGCTTCCTATCTTAGCATTGCTGACTTCATCTATATACCATGCTACTCAGAGGTCTAGATAGGCCAGACTGTGAAAAGGTTAGAAGTGCAGGCTGGTCTCGAACTCACAGAGATCCGACTGCCTCTGCCTCCCGAGTGCTGGGATTAAAGGCATGCGCCATCACCACCCGGCAACAGGAACTTTTCTAGACAAGGACAGTGTTCACTGTTTATAGAATGTTAGAGATGTGAATCTAGAAAATACACATCGCATGAATATATATGTCTTGTGGAAAGAAACTTATATATATTTCCTCCAGGATGGGCCTTCTACAGAGTAGGGCATGGCTTCCACACAGAAGGAAAAAATCCTCTTGTTTTCATTCTTTTTATTTCTACCTCAAGAGAACCAACATTCTTTTTTTGTTTGTTTTTTTGTTTTTCAAGACAGGGTTTCTCTGTAGCTTTGGGGCCTGTCCTGGAACTTGCTCTGTAGACCTCAAACTCACAGAGATCCACCTGCCTCTGCCTCCCGAGTGCTGGGATTAAAGGCGTGCGCCACCACTGCCTGGCTCCAACATTCTTTTAACACTAGTAGTCATTTTGTTAGTTAAGATGAAATTCTTTTTTTTTTTTTAATGTTTCTGGTATAAACTTTTTTGTTATACTTATTTGGTGTGTGTATTTATGTGTGAACACACCCTGGGGCAGTGTGTGGCGATCGGAGGATAACTTGTGGTGATAGTTGGTTCTCTCCTTATACTGTGAGGGTCCTGGAGTTTTAACTCGGGCACTCCGGTTTGGCTTTAAGCATTACCTCCTGAGCCATCTGGAGAGTAGCATTTTTGTTTTCAAACAGAGTTTTACAGTATCCCAGGCTGGCCTCTAACATAGTGGTGGATATCTTTGTACTGATCTACTAGCCTCCACTTCCAAGTTCTTGGATATTTAGGTATGTCTCACCACGCCCTGGTTGGGTAGAATTCTTAGGTTGCAGGTCTTTGTGCTCTGGTCGTCCTAGTGCTGGAGAGGTGAAGTTGGGAATGTAGCTGGCTGCAGGTTAGAAGCTAGCCTTTCAAAAAAGCCAATAGAGGAAGTGAGAGAGAAAGTAGGAAAGATTGACATATAATTTTCTGAGAAGCCTTTTTAAAAGCATTGGTCTGTTGATCCTTCAGAAGTTTTATTTATTTAATTTATTTTGAAATAAGGTCTCTCTGTGTAGCTCTGGCTAGCCTGGAACTCACTATGTAGACCAGATTGCCTTGAACCCACAGAGATCTGCCTGCCTCTGCCTGTGTACCATCATTCCCATAGGTATTATATTTGTAAACAATAAGAAATGGAGCACTAAAACATTGCATATAGGTATCAGGTTTCAAAGGCAGTTATTAAAATTACATTTATTCATTTATTTTTATTTTGGTCCAGGGCATGTGCCACGGTGCATGTGTGGAGGGTCAGAGGACAACTCATGGGAATACGTTCTCTTCTACCATGTGGGTCCTGGGGCCCAACACAGCTTTTTACTGGCTGAGCTATCTCACTGGCCTCTCGGGGGCAGTTTTAAACAGCCAACACTAACTTACCATTTCTGAAAGGTGGTCTGTAGGTTTGAACTCTGGCCCAGGTCCAGGTGAAGTTAAGCCATTTTTCAGTAGGCAGAGGAAAAGGTGGTTGAATGTTGACTGTAGCTTCTGTTTTGTTTTCAAAGATGTATGGATTAGTTAACTGGGCACTTTGGAATGGCTGTATCAACTCTGAGATGGCTGCTGGGCAGTTCCTTTATTATCCAAAGTAGTTCATCCTTGTTTGCAAAATGAAGAGTTATACTAGATGTATACCTTTAATCCCAGCACGTGAAGGGCAGAGCTAGGTGGATCTCTCTCTTCTAGTTCAAGATTGTTCTATGTGGCAAGTTCTAAGATAGTCAGAACTATGTAGAGAGACCTTACCTACCTCAAACAAACAAGTCTACCATGCTCATTGAATTTGATTTGGCTTCTTTTGTGTAGATGGTCTGCTAAATTTGGAAAGCACTAGCTTGGCTTATGAACAGCATTCTGCTGGTGCTGACTTCTGTGGGGTTGGTAATAAGGTATTTTTCTCAGTGCTTCATTTCTTTGGGGAATATTTTTATGCATTTTAAAATAAGGATGATTATTTTTGTATAATCTTGGGCTCATTTGTGATGCTTGTTTCATTTCTTCAAGATCTTGTTCAGAAGGCTAGGAAAGCAAAGAACAAGTTGCTGAAGCGCGAAGGGGATGATCGAGTGGAACCAGGGGCCCAAGGATATGAGTCATTCAGCTATGGAGGAGTTGATCCTTATATGTGGGAACCCCAGGAGCTTGGTAAGAGTACTCATTCATTCATTCATTCATTCATTCAGTGCTTATGAAATATCCACCCTGTTTTAGGTCATTTTTTTTTTCAACTTTAAAAATTTATTTCACAATTACGACACGTACACACTTTGATTCTATTTTCCCTGTATTATTCAGGTTCTCTAAAGAAATAGAACCAATAGGATATGGTCCTATGGCTGTCTCAAGTCTGAAAGGCTGAGAATCTGGTAGATGTTCATCTCTGTAGTCACAATCTGGTTCTGTGTTCTCAAGGACTCCTGGAGAGCTGCTGGTCTTCAGTCTGTGTTAGAATCCTGAAGAATGTGGATGTGGATGTAGTGGCGGCTGCAGCAGCAGTATAGATAAACTTGCCAGCGAGAGGGAGGGCAAGTAGTCTAAAAGCAAAGTCTCTTCTTCCAGTCTCTCATGTGGACTGTCACCGGAAGGTGTGGCCCAGGTTTAGGACAGGTCTTGTTTTAAATAATCTAAGAAAATTCTTCACAGTAGTCCCCAGCAACTTGGATTTTAGTTGATTCAGGTACAGAAGTTGACAGACCAGAATTAGTCATCACATCCCTCTTCTACCAACCTCTCTGCTCCCCTCCCCTCTCCCAGTGAATCCCTTCTTCCTAACAAGACATCCTCCTGCTTTCATTGTTTTAGAGCTGATTGAGAAAGCTTCAGTAAACCCTAAGAGTCAAGCATTATAATTGGCCTTATATCCTCACAGGGAGAGAAACAGAAGGGAATAAGTTAGGCACTGTGTTAAATGCTCTGTATGTGTGTCCTCCTTGGAGTGTCACTGTCCTCTGTAGGAACCTGTTGAGGATCAGACAGCTGTTAAACTGCAGCAATAGAGTGTGATTCTGGGTCCGTCTCATGTCAGCCTAGCCACAGACCCCATTGACAGATGTGTCTCCTTTTAGGTTACCTGACAAGTGAGGCACTGTACACTTTACTTTTCTGATGTGCATAATTATGACTTTATCTGCTTAGTTATTTTAACTGGAAGTGCTGGGGATAGAACTCAGGGCCTTGGCTGTGCTACAGAGCTATATCCAGCTTTACTTGATTTTTTTTATTATTTATTTACTTATTTATTTGTTTGTTTGTTTGTTTGGTTGGTTGGTTTTGGTTTTTTTTTTTTTTTTTTTTTTT
>NW_004949099.1:6212764-6217912 GCF_000317375.1 Microtus ochrogaster | reverse complement strand
CGAACTCACAGAGATCCGCCTGCCTCTGCCTCCCGAGTGCTGGGATTAAAGGCGTGCGCCACCACCGCCCGGCTTGTTTGTTTGTCTTTGAGATAGAGTCTAGCTATGCAATTTTGTTTGTCTTGGAACTCACTCTGAGATCAAACTGGCCTTGAGATCCACCGGCCTCTGCCTCCTAAGTGCTGGAATTAAAGGTGAGAGCCACCACTGCCTAGCTTTTTATTTTGATAAAAAACTACATTGTACTAAGCCACAAAGTAGTCTAGTAACTTATCTGAGGTTACTTAGTATCTAGCAGAATTGAAATTTGAGCTCAGGCTAGCTCTAATATAACCTCATTTGCTGTGCTTTGAGACCTTTAAAATTTTGGTAAGGCTCTAAAACCCTGAATTTTTTACATGTTTTTCAATTCCTCAAGAATCTAGAGAGGCCTCATGAGAATCATTAACAAATCATTTATTTTTCCTTCCCCCTTAGGAGCTGTGAGAAGCCATCTTTCTGACTTCAAAAAACATCGTGCTGCAAGAATTGACCACTATGTTGTTGAAGTCAACAAATTAATAATCAGGTTGGAGAAGGTAAATTTTGCAAGTACAAATTTCTACAGCATGTGTTATGTGAGTGATATATATCTGATTCTGAGAGCTGCAGAGGACAGGCTTGGCCTGGACTGGCCTTCCTGAAGTGAATGCCTCACACTGATAGACTTGCTATGTGCCCAACTCCCCTTTTCCACCTTTTACCTCCACTTACTGCTTTAAAACTTTCTGTTCTGGAGTTGTTCTGGGCAGTCACTCTGGGGCACAGTTGTGTGATGTCATTTGATGACAAATAAGCAGTGTGCAGCTCTGTGAGTTCTCAGTCGGGGCTGGGGCTAGTATGTGTAGGCTAGGCCATCTTGGGGAGCCTTTCTTTCCCTGTAGTGCTAGATTATGCCTGCAGCACTGCCATGTTTGGGTTGTACCCTAACCCTAGATACACTTGTTATATATCTGAATTATGTGGGGACATGAGGTAGCATTTGTAGGCATAGTCTCTGTTTTCATTTTCGTGGTGCCCCAGCAAGCACTCGACCACCAACTAAGTCCCAGACCAGGAAAGTTCTTACAGGTATAGCTGTTTATGAAACTAACGTGTACCTTGTGAAATTGTTTGGATAACTGGGGTTGGGACTGACCCATGAGCCTTAACAATGCAAATGTGCATTGTCTGTTGAGTATGAGTAGCAGAAGTGTGGAGCATGTTTCTCAACGGTTAACTCTGTTTGGCTTTATGTTTTCCTGTTTAGCTCACTGCATTTGACAGAGCAAATACTGAGACTTCAAAGATTAGAGGTAAATCCAGACCTTTGCTCACAGTCATTCCATTTTGGCTTTCTCCCTGAGAATAACTTCAGAATGCTGAACTGCTTTTTTTCCTTTTTTCCTTCCAAAGCAATAGAAAAGTCCGTGGTGCCTTGGGTCAGTGACCAGGATGTCCCTTTCTGTCCAGACTGTGGGAATAAGTTCAGCATCAGGAACCGTCGTCACCACTGCCGCCTCTGTGGGTCTATCATGTGCAAGAAATGTATGGAGCTCATTGGCCTGCCCTTGGCAAGTAGGTGATGTGGCTGTAGGCCCTGGACCCCCAATCTCTTTTGGGATTAGTGAGTGTGGCTAGGCCCTTAGGACCACTTGTTTAATTAATGACCCACAGTATCTCCCTTCATCTGCTTGTTGAGAAGCCCACTACAGCCTGGACACTGTGTTAAGACCCAAGGATGTAGTGGCCTGTACAGGCTGATGAGCATTTTTTCTTTTCTTTTCTTTCTTTAGAAAAGGGTGTTGGAGTCCCTGGAACTGGAGTTACAGATAGTTATAAGCCCCTATATGGGTTCTGGGAACTGAAGCTGGGTCCTCTGCAAGAGCAGCAAGTACTTTTAACCAGTTCTGAGCCTTTTTTTGTTGTTGTTTATTTGTTTTTTCTTTCTTTTTTTAATTCTGTATACAATGTTCTACCTGCCTGTATGCCTGGAGGCCAGAAGAGGGTACCAGATCTTATTACAGATGGTTGTGAGTCACCATGTGGTTGCTGGGGATTGAACTCAGGGCCTCTGGAAGAACAGTCAGTGCTCTTAACCTCTGAGCCATCTCTCCAGCCCTGTTTTTTCTTTTCTTTCTTTCTTTTTTTTTTTTTTCCCCCCAGTGGTTCTCTGTTGGCCTGGCTTTCTTGGACCTCACTCTGTAGATCAGGCTGGCCTCTAACTCAGATTCACCTGCCTCTGCTTGCCAAGAGCTGGGATTAAAGGCATGTGTCACCACCCAGCCCTGAATTTTTTTTTTTTTAAATAAAGAATCAGATAAGAACTATTTTAGGATTTGTGAGCACACACAGTCTCTTCCCTTTCTTCTTACTAAAACAAAACAGAAAACAAAAAAGAGCAACTTCTTAAAAATCACTCAAGTGTATGCACACTTGGGAGGCAGAATCAGAGGGTCCCAGGAGGGTTAATATCAGCCTGGACTACATATTGGGGCTTGGTCTCAAACTAAAACCAAACAAGCAAAATATAAAACAAGCTAGATGTAGTGGCTTCTTCCTGTAACCTCAGCACATGGAGGCTGGAAAACTACCGTAAGATTGAGCCTGGGCTACAGAGTGAGATGATTCTGTCTCGAAACAAAAGTAAAAAGGAGTAAAAAACATACTTAATTTAAGAGCTGTACAAAAAACTGGGTGGTGGTGACACATGCCTTTAATCCTAGCACTCGAGAGGCAGAGGCAGGTAGATCTCTGGGAGTTTGAGGTCAGCCAGTCAGCCTGGTCTACAAGAGCTAGTTCCAGGACAGGCTCCAAAACTACAGCGAAACCCAGTCTAGAAAAAACAAAAAATAAAAAACAAGGCAGAGGCTCAGTTGGCTCTCAAGTGGTTATTTGAGCATTTCTAGTCTGTAAGGCACTGCTTGTTTCACTAAGGAAATCTAGCAGGGGAGATAGAAACTCACACAGTTGCTTCATAAAGGAGAGGCTGGGCAGCTCTTTGTCAGCTTTGCCTAAAAGTGCAGGTGAGGTTTTGGGTCAGAGGATTTGAAAAATGAGCAGTGATCCTGTTCTTCTCTTTATGATAAAATTTTCAGACATCCCAGTGTTATACAGAAAGACTAATGGCATATGGGAAGTGCTAGTGCCATGGAGACTTGAGGGAAATGTGCAGGGTGTGGGTGAGACCTGGAAGAACAAGGCTGTTAAAGCACACGTGGATCAGATACTCTAGTGTTTGCAGATCAACCTCTTAGACACTGCTAAAGGGGAACTGGGGTTCAGATCAGTGGAAGAGCACCTGCCTAGTATGGTCCAGGTTCTGGGTTCTATCTCAGCACAGACTAGCAACCCCAAAGAGTTTTATTATTTGTACACACTTGGCTGTGGACAACATGGCTTGTGGACACCATGGGGGCAAAGTCACTTTTCTCTGCCTAGTTCTTGTGTCTGCTTACTTTATCTTGATACTTTCTTTCTCCCTGAGACTTACTCATCTCAGGACCTGTTCACCTTTCTACTCTTGTTCTCTTTACCTGGGGAGATGCTATCAGGTGGCCTTGATAGGACTATGAGTATAAGACACAGCTCCTACCCAATAGTTGCTGATTCCCAGGACAGTTCTGTACATACATACAGCTGTTGGACAGGGAACAAAAGGAGTGTGCTTCAAGTGGTAATGGGAAATTATATGAGGGCAAATCTTGCTTATGGAAACCTAGGAAGGCTTCCTAGAGGGTACTATCTGAGCTAAACTTGTGAAGGATGAGTGCCAGATGTTAGTGACTGGTGGGAGGGCTACACAGGAAAGTCTCTGGAGAATGTGGATTGTGTGGAGATGGGGCAAACTGAGGAAGTGGGTATTGGATGGCCAGGTTAGGATTAGTATTGCAAGCCCCAAAGACAGGTCACTACAGCCTGTTTGGACCTGATTTGCTTGGCACCAGCATTCTTTTCCCATCATAGCCTAACCCTGATAGCAGAGGAATAGTTCCTTCTTGTCCAGAGGTGAAGCCTGCTCTTATTATTTCCCAAGTCACATCTGTGGCCTGAGTGCTACAGTCACAGTTGGTGGGATAAGTGGCTGCTGAGGGGTCACTGCTGCCTGTCTGTTATGGTTTGTAGATAAGCTCACCAGTGCCAGCAAGGACTCCCTGAGCACCCATACCAGCCCCAACCAGTCACCTAACAGTGTCCATGGCTCCCGCCGGGGCAGCATCAGTAGCATGAGCAGTGTCAGCTCAGTCCTGGACGAGAAGGATGATGACCGCATCCGCTGCTGCCTACACTGCAAGGACAAGCTGCTCAAGAGAGAGCAGCAGATGGACGAGAAGGAGCACACGCCTGACATCGTGAAGCTCTACGAGGTGATGCATGCCAGGCAGATTCGGCTGTTTGCTGGACACCTGCCTGCACATTCTAGAGAGTGCTCTGGGAAGTTGTTCCCTTGAATCACTTTTAGTTCCTGCCCAAGGGCCATGGTATGATTTCCCAGCTAGGGCCTTGGGTGAGTTATAGAGTCATCCTGGTTGTGTGGTAACAAGCTCGTTTTCCTACCTTCCCTTACCCACTGGAGAGGAAGGAGGTCCAAGACACATGGGGAAAGGTGGTTGTCCTGTGCATGACCAGGTTCTGTAGAAAGACTGAAGGTGCAGTGAACTTTGGGCTGAAAGGGTCCTGGGAACCACACTTGGGAGTTTTGGTCTTGATCAGTTTGAGCTGTTATGTGTTTTCAGGGCTTGTATGTTTTCTGCCTGTCAGCTGAGAGTCTCTCCTGAGTCTCAAATGCCTTAGTCTTCATTGCCTCCAGTGACCCCAGAGCATCTAAGTGGAGGCACACTGAGAGAAGGGAAGGGGATGTGGCTCTGTGGTAGACCTCACGTGTAGAGATGTGGAGATGTAGATCTTCTCCCCAGTACACATCTAATATCAGTTGGTATGCAAGAGGAAATAGAGTATGTAAAGAGCATGTGCACTGGGCATGGTGCTACACCCCATTTAGGAGGCAGAAGCAGGTGGATCTCTGAGTTTGATGACAGCCTGGTTTACATAAGTTCCAGGCCAGCCAGGGCTACATAGAAAGACTATTTAAGCCGGGCGGTGGTGGCGCACGCCTTTAATCCCAGCACT
>NW_004949099.1:6155877-6211482 GCF_000317375.1 Microtus ochrogaster | reverse complement strand
GAGACAGGGTTTCTCTGTGGCTTTGGAGCCTATCCTGGAACTAGCTCTGTAGATCAGGCTGGTCTCGAACTCACAGAGATCCGCCTGCCTCTGCCTCCCAAGTGCTGGTATATCTCTAGTGTAGCTTGACATAGAGATCAGAGTTTCTGTCTTCAGCGTAGCACTCACGTCTACTCTTTTGTTCTTAGAAACTACGACTTTGCATGGAGAAAGTTGACCAGAAAGCTCCTGAATACATCAGGATGGCAGCATCTTTAAAGTAAGCCACACTCCTCTGTTTTCTGACTTATTGGTGGAGAGGCTAATTCTTCAGTAATTGAAAGTGGAGACAGAAATCTTTTTACTTGTTGTTTTATTTTTTCCCCTTTGATGCTAAAAATGGATGTTATCCTTGTATATGCTTAGCTCATGCTCTACCACTGGATACACCCCTGCCAAAAAATAGAATCTTTTTTTCCCCAGATTTTAGGAGATTAATGTTAATAGATCCATTAGTATGTATTTGGTTCCAGACCGCCTCTTAAACTCCTAACCCCCAGCCTCTTACCTCTGGGAGCACTTAAAGGTGTAAAGTCAAAAATAGAATCTTAACTCTGACTTTCCACATTTGTACATGGATGGATACATGCTTTTGTCACATGATTTTTGAAAAACCGTTCATGTTCATGTGTTAGGGCCATTCTGATAAAGCAGATTTGGGGATGGGAGAGGCTCTGTGCTCTGTGCCTCTGCTCAGTGCAGTACTTGGAAATAGGTGAGGAAGGGCAGCCTATCTCATTCATGCCCAGCTTGCCAAGGTGCTTTGTAACAGTGCATTGTAATGTCAGGCTTATAATAGGCTTTTCGTTTTGAGCACAGATGGGTACACAGAGGCACTGGGAAAATGTAGCCTATCTTAGGTTTCTTTTCTAAAATTAAGGCGTGGTTCACATACTCTTTAGTTTATAGTTCAAGGATGTTTATGATAGTATAGTCACAAGGTTGTCCAATTGTCACTACCATTTGTTTTTTTTTGTTGTTGTTGTTTTGTTTTTTTTTTTTGTTTTTGTTTTTTCGAGACAGTGTTTCTCTGTGCACCTTTGGAACATGTCTTGGAACTAGCTCTGTAGACCAGGCTGGCCTCAAACTCACAGAGATTCACCTGCCTCTGCCTCCTGAGTGCTGGGATTAAAGGTGTGCGCTGCCACCGCCTGGCTGCTTTTAACTTTTTGAGGAACTACAAAATTATATTCCAAAGAACTGTGTGGATAGATCTTTGTCCTGGCATTTTATAATTTTGATGCTCCACAGCCTGGCTAACTCTGTGGCTCCCTGTTTCTTACATATTTATTCAGTGTGTGTTGCATCTCTATGGTGTGTATGTGCGAGGTTCACGCATCCGTGGTTCTTACATCCCTGTTTCTTACATATTTATTCAGTGTGTGTGTGCTCTTGTGTATGTGCGAGGTTCACGCATCCGTGGCTAGTGCTGCATGGCTACATTCTGTGATTTTCCCTGGCTAGTGGGGACAGCCATTGCTGAGCACATTTCCAAATGGTTAACTTTCAATACTAGTTACTTTGGAGGCTGCGACATGATTCCTGGAGCGGAGGTGTTCATCATAGCAAGAAGGTTTTACCTAAAAAGAAAAACAAAATTCATCACCTATGTCAGGTGGCTCACAACCTCCTGTAACTTCCACTCTAGGGGGTCTGACACTTCTGGCTCCCACAGGCCTATATTCTCACCCATACACATACCTAAAAATAGTAAAATAAATCATAAAAAATTAAAGAGGCCTGGTCAGTGATCTGTCCCTGAGGTGTATATACAGAAAAATGGCTTCTGCTTGATGACTGTATCTTGAGGAATTATTGCATTGTCTCCACAAGTCTAAAATGCCTTAGAATTAACCACTGTGTCTGAGGACATAAACACTGTGCTCTCCAGATGCAGCATGAAACTTAGGTCAAACATTTATGATTTCTCCTTAGTGCTGGGGAAACAACCTACAGTCTGGAGCATGCCAATGACCTCCGAGTGGAAGTACAGAAAGTGTATGAGCTAATAGACGCTCTAAGGTAAAGTTTGCTAGAGCACGTTTCTGCTGCTGGCTAATGGGAAGAAGATGGTGTTTGACCAAACAGTGAGTGGTGGGGAGCAGCTCTGGGCTTCTCTAGATTGCTGGTGACAGAACAGTGGAGGGGAGGCTGCCTGCTTTGCTGTCTGCTATAGCTCTGTAACTTCTGGTTAAGGATTTGGAGTGTTTGGGGGTGGGGTGTAGGTAGTAATAGAGTACTCTCCTAGCATGCAGAGGACCAGAGAAAAAGATTTCTAATGTTCATTAGTAGTAAAGAAATAAGAGCTAGCTGCCGTACTACCTGTGAAACCTCCTAGGCTCTTTGTGTGGCTGCACTCTTGAATATTTTAAGACAGTGACAGCAAGGCATGAAAGTATGGGTTGTTAATTGACACACCCCATGTTCACCTGTGAAGCCAAACTTTCCTGTGTTAGAGAAGCCAGAGTGGGGAAGGAGTGGGCCTTGCTATGTATGAGGGACACTTCAGTTTCTTCTGGGTTGTTCCACATCCTCGTGGTATGAAGCCTGGAAGCTCTAGAGACGTCACTCTGGTTTTGAGGCTGGCAGCACCTATTACCTTGATGCATTTTTTCCCAATATAGTAAGAAGATCTTAACCTTGGGCTTGAACCAGGACCCTTCACCACATCCAAACACTGTGCGACTACAGAGAATGATCAGATATTCAGCTACACTATTTGTGCAGGTAAAGCTATTATGAGGTAACCTAAGTGTGTGGCTTGCTTGTTTTCTGTTGGTACATTTATTATTTCTTAAAATTATGAATGCTACATTTGGAGAAAAAGCTGAAACCCGGGTAAAAGTAAAGATACTTTTTAAAAATTATTAAACATTTTGACAACTTCATACACACATACAATTATCATGGTCATATTCACCCCCATTACCCACTCTCATCTGCCTCCATCCCTGCTAACAGCTTTGTCCCAGCTAGTCTCCCTCCTGCTTCATGCCTTTTATTTTACTTTATTTATTTGTGTATCTATTTGTTCGTTGTGTATGTATTTATTTTGTGTGGAGGTCTATTATTGTTCTGTTTTTTAGATTTTCCTTTAGATTGTGTGTGTTTTGTGTCTGCATGTGGGTTGATGCACATGGGAGTGCTAGTGCTGCAGAGTCCAGAGAGACAGGCAGTCGTGAGCCAAATTCAGGTCCTCTTCACCCCTGAGCCGTCTTTGCAGCCCCAGTTCTTGTGTTTAAAATAGCTTTTAATCCTATGCCTCCAATACAATTGTTCTTCATTCTGGTACATTTTCATTCTGAATTCTTTTTCTCTATTTACATTTTTATATGCAATATTTACAATTAGTCATTGCGTTAGTTCTCTCGTTGCTGTGATAAAATACTTTAAATTTAAGGAAGACTTTATTTGACGTTTGAATCTGTCATGGTGGGCTGGTCGTGGTGGCAGGAGTTTGAGGCAACTGGTCATGTATCTGCAGTCAGGAGATAGACAGATGAGTGCTGGTACCCAGCTAGCTAGCTCTCTTTTTATTCAGTCAGGGAGCCCAGCTCATAGAACAGAGCTATCCACACCAGAGTGGGTCTTCCTGCCTCAAGCTTTTTTGGAAAGACCCTTATGGACATAGCCAGAGGTGTGTTTCAATTCTAAACCCATTCAGGTGGACAAGGAAGAACCACCCTTCCACACATATCTGAAAATTTGAATCATTTTAATCACTGAATCTTCTATGCTTTGTTGGCCATTAAATGCTGCTTTGGCTCTGTCTGCTCTCCTTTATTGAACCATTTCATTTTCGTTGGGGAGTTGATGGATTCTAAGTTTTTGCTATTATCAGTAAGTGATGTTTCTTCCTCAGGGACTCGTTCTGGGCCATTGGCTAATGGTTCAAGAGCAGACTAAACCTAGGTGTCTAGATCTGAGTTGCATTTTTCTACCTTCTATGTCCCCTGCATTGTTGGAGTCTCTGGGTGATTTGGTTGAAGTAGCTCTAAGGAGACTCCTCTCTCCCTGGCAGTTGTTTCCTGCTTAGATGGTCTGAGGAAAGCTAGGAGTCCTGGAAGTTTCGTGAGCTTCCTGAGTCTTGTCAGTTTCAAGTTTCATGACTTTAAAAGTCCTCCAGGAGGGGGAGATGCAAAGATGGGAGCTTGAGGGAACTTGGGTGAGCTGGGTGCAGGAGGCCTATTGGGGGCAGGACAGGAAGGGGGAGAGTAACAAAGAAGATATAACTATGGGAGGGGCTATTGGGGGGTTAGAGAGAAACCTGGTGCTAGGGAAACTCCCAGGAATCCACAAGGATGACCCCAGCTAAGACTCCTAGCAATAGTGGAGAGGGTGCCTGAACTAGCCATCTACTGTAAGCAGAATGGTGACTTCCCTAATTGTCACCAGAGAGACTCTATCCTGTAACTGTTGGAAGCAAATGCAGAGATCCACAGCCAAGCACTGGGCTGAGCTCCAGGAATCTTGCTGAAGAAAGGGAGGAGGGATTGTATAAGCCAAGGGGTCATGATGGGGAACCCACAGAGACAACTGACCTGAGCTCTTAGAAGCTCATGGACTCTGAAGCAACAGTTCGGGAGCCTCCATAGAATGGACTTAGGCCTTCTGCATGTGTGTAACAGTTGTGTAGCTTGGTCTCTTTGTAAGGCTCCTAACAGTAAGATCAGGACCCGTCAAGTTCCCGCTGCTTAGCTGACTTTTGGGAACCTGCTCCCCATGCTGGATTACCTTGCCCAGCCTTGACACAAGGGGAGGAGCCTCAATTTGATGCCCATGCTTTGCTCGAGGCCATGGAGGCCTGCCCCTTTCTAAATGGAAACAGTGGAGGAGGACTGCAAGGCAGGGGTAGGTGGATGTAGATGGGGGGACATAACCCAGAAGAGAGGAGGGGGGGAAAACTGTGGTCAGTATGTAAAATCAATGAAAAAATGTTAAGTAAATAAAATAAAATATAAAAAAATATTGGATATGGTATTTGGGTTGACAGATATGATAATTATCTTAATTAAATTCTTTTACATTGTTATATTCCAAAACGATGGCATACTTTTTTTTTTTATGTATACAATATTCTTTCTACATGTATGCCTACAGGCCAGAAGAGGGCACCAGACCCCATTACTGATGGTTGTGAGCCACCATGTAGTTGCTGGGAATTGAACTCAGGACCTCTGGAATAGCAGGCAATGCTCTTAACTACTGAGCCATCTTTCCAGCCCCCGATGGCATACTTTTTAACCACATAAGCATAGATAGAAACTGTATTTTATCAATTTTTAATTAAAAGATTTTTGAAGGTGTAAGTCACAAACAATGCCACACCAGTTTGGAATTATGATTAATAGGGTAGTATTTATTTAAAGGGGAAAAAACTTACAGATAACCGTCCCAGACAACAGCCCTCTGCGCAATCAGGAAGAAGTCTAGTTGCTGGAACCAGAGCAAGAAGCAAAGAGAGCAAGAAGGGAAGTAGCCGCTTTTTTAAAGGGAGAGAAACCACGCCCCAATGGGCTGGTATCTCAGCGGCTATTGGCTGGAGGAGCGGAAGGACCTCCCACAACAGATTTTATCCATCCCCTTCCCACCAAAAAAGTAAAAGTCCTTCAGGAGGGACTGTTTCCATTGGTAGAGAGTGGTCACATGGCAAAGAGTAAACAACCAATCACTACACATGTGGTAGTTAGAGAGTGTGGAGTATAGGGAGAGGTCTGAGGTTGGTGATTAAGCACAAAGGTGGCAGGGAGTGCTGGAGTCTAGGTGGATATAGGTCGATGGTATCAGGGAAAGGCTGGCACAGTCCTGAGGAATCCTTGGAGATCTGATGTGACCATCTCATGAGGAAAGGGTGGGTCCTCCTGAAAGGTGCCTGCCAATTAGCATGAGTGCATTAAGTATTTTTCAAACCAACAAACCTCTCTGCTGATGCAATAATCCAAATCGAACCATATCAGACCAAATTAAAAGATGTCCAGGTTTAATGGGTGCCAGCACTCCTGGGTGACCCCACAGGAAAACACGGAGTGGGGAAACAGAGAACAGAAAGACTATGGAAAACTAGGATACCACCAGTTCATTCTCTGGGAA
The DNA here is from genome assembly GCF_000317375.1 of Microtus ochrogaster. Classification (NCBI taxonomy): domain Eukaryota; kingdom Metazoa; phylum Chordata; class Mammalia; order Rodentia; family Cricetidae; genus Microtus; species Microtus ochrogaster. Next base: position 6,205,353 of record NW_004949099.1, on the reverse strand, counting down.
GTAGTTTAAATAGCCCGTGGGAGTGGTCTTCTCCCCCCCCCCAAGGGGTCACCATTTGCAGGCTTTCTTGGAGGTGGAGTTTGGATTGAGGCAACTCCCAGGGGAGGGGTCTTATGCTAGGAGCTGGGGTGAAGCCCCTAGCCAAACAGTGTCCTTTCTGTCAGTGGGTGGAGTGGCTTAGCTTAAATGTATAAGGTTTAAGTCCCAGCCACCCCTGCCCCCAAAGAAACCACTTAAGTGTAGAATTATCTGTTACTCTCCTACAGGAAAAATTACTGGGTTTGATGTCACTGCCAACTAAAGAACAGTTTGAAGAACTAAAAAAGAAGAGGAAGCAGGACTTGGAACAGAAGAGGACCATGGAGAGACAGGTACATGGCACCCAGTCACCCAGTAGCTGTTGCCTCCCTGCTCTCTTACCCCACCCCTCTGCTGCTGAATCTCCTTTTCAAGCTGACTTCTGTTATGGCCTTAGAAAAATAGTTGTTTTTCCTGTTGATGCTCTCCTGCCTAGACCACCACAGGGACTGGCAATTCTCCCTCTGTTCTAGAAGACCTTAGAATGTGCACTGTTAAACAGAAAAGAGCAGGTGTGGTGGTACATGCCTGGATCCCGGAGTTCTTTAAGTTCCAGCCCAGCCTGGGCTACATAGTGAGGCCGTGTCATTTGCAAGCAAATGAGGGTGCTATTTCATAGCTCGGTGATAGAATGCTTGCTTAGCATGCTCAAGGCCCTGGGTTCTATCCCCAGCACCACAAAAAACAAAATGAAAACAGAAAACTATGTGTACTCTAGTATCATCTGAAATGCTAACCTTATGTAAATAAAGGCGCCAGTCTTTGAAAGTTTAAGAAAAGTGTACAACCAGTGAAACTGAGTTGGAGGAAATCTCAACTTATGTTTTATTTTTGCAAATCTAAACCTGCCCTTCTGTGACTACCTGTTTCAGCATTTGAATTATCTTAGTGTTGTGGGGCCCATGGAGGGTGGTGGACAGGTGACCATGGTGACCCTGGTGATGTGTGCTGTCTCTGCAGGCTGCTCTGGAGTCCCGACGGAAGCTCGAGGAAAGACAGAGTGGTTTGGCATCTCGTGCAGCCAATGGGGAAGTGAGGTCTCTCCGAGGCATCCCTGCCCCCTTGCGAAAAGCTGAGGGCTGGCTCCCACTGTCAGAAGGTCAGGGACAGAGTGAAGACCCTGACCCTCTCCTCCAACAGATCTACAACATTACATCCTTCATCAGGCAGGCCAAGGCTGCAGGCCGCACAGATGAGGTGCGCACACTTCAGGAAAACCTGCGGCAGCTGCAGGATGAGTACGACCAGCAGCAGACTGAGAAGGCCATTGAGCTGTCCCGGAGGCAGGCTGAGGAGGAGGAGCTGCAGCGGGAGCAGCTCCAGATGCTCCGCAAACGGGAGCTGGAACGAGAGCAAGAGCAGTTCCTGGCGGCGTCCGTGCACCCAAGGACTCGTGCTCTAGACCTCCGAGAAGTCGTCCCCTTCCAGCTGGAGCCCAGCCGAGCGCCTCACAGTGATCTTGCCTATGCCTTAGATCAGGACTCCTCCCCGGTTCCGGGCAGCGCTGCTCCTGGGACCCTTTCACCTGGCTGCACTTTAGCACCCATACGCTTGTGGTCTGGACCCCCAGCGCTTAGCCAGAGCACCGTACCACAGCAAAGTAAAAAGACCTCTCTCAACCCGTTTGATGAAGAAGACCTCTCCAGCCCTGCAGAGGATGCTGCCAGTCCTGCTGCTACAGAGACTTTGCTGAGCCCCTCAGCTGCTGTCACCAGAGAATACAATCCTTTTGAGGAAGATGCCGAGGAAGAGGAGGCGGCAGAGTTGGGGGCAGGCAATCCCTTCACTGATCCAAACAGTCCAGCACCCAACCCCTTTGATGAGGATGACCATCCCAGGCCTGCCAGCCCACCTGCCCCTGGAAATCCTTTTGAAGAGTGCCCCTGCACCAACCCCTTCGAGGTGGACAGTGACAGTGGCACGGAGGCTGAGGAGCACATCGAAGAGGAGCTGCTCCTACAGCAGATTGACAACATTAAGGCTTATATTTTTGATGCCAAGCAGTGCGGTCGAATGGACGAGGTTGAGGTGCTGACTGAGAACCTTCGGGAGCTGAAGTGTACGCTGGCTAAGCAGAAGGGGGGCTCTAACTGACTGCAGTGGGGCAGTACCAGGCAAAGTCTTGGGCAGCAGGGTACCAAGGGGGAGGAGGAGATGGGTGGGCATCTAATGATGCCAACAGTGAGGTGGGGAGCAGTAGTCTCTTGTTGCTGTGCACTGTGAGGCATTTCCACTACAGTTGAACAAAAACAGGAAACAAATCAGCACTCTCTTGCTGGTTTTTCTGTATTATTTTTTTAACAAAGCATTCCCTTTTCAGGGAACTATACCATTTTATTTCCAAGATACAGCTCAGTGCAGCTCTGTTGGGCCAAGGCAGAAAGGGCTCCTGGGCACCTCTTGGTCTCTTTTCTACTGACTGTTCTTGGTCATGATGCAGTATTATAGGTCAGCCCTTGGTGGGCCCCTTCCTGTAGCCAAGACAGGTAGGGGCTCTGGCAGAAGTCTGTCCCAGTCTGGCTGCTCCCTTTCACCGCCTTCTTGCTGGGGCTGTCTCCTGGACACTTAGGGAGAAGCTGCTATGAAGGGAGGTCTGGACTCAAGGCGACCAGTGCCTCTTTGTGGATGGTGGGGATGTTTTGAGTATTGTCCCCTCCCAGTTAAAGGAAGGAAAGTTTCCAAGTACAGGGATGTCACTGTGAACTTGATTATGAGATAGGATTTTTGGTGGATGTTATGGTTTGGAGAAGTTTCTACCTGAATAGTTGTCTGTCCATGGAAACTTCTTTCCAGGGTTTTGGCAGAATGGCCAAAGGTTATATTGAAGGGCCTGTGGTGTGATTTGGGAATCTGACCAGAAAGCTTTTGTGGAGTATTGGTATCAGATGGAATTCTGAGTCAGCTCTCCAGTCAGCCTTCTTCACTGTGGTTCATCCTGACCTGGGAAACTGGGCAGGTGTTTTCTTACTGCTTTGAGTACTGAGAAACAGAAATATTTGATGCACAGCCTCTGATCATTCCACAGTCCTGAAGTACTTGAACTCTGATAGGGACAGAAAGGGAAGTTACATAGCTTAGTGCTTAGTTTACAGGAACAGAGGGGTTGACAGATGCCTGTAAGATCCTGGTGTGCTCAGCTTTGCATACTCTCTCCAGTGATGCTCTTTAGTTAATGGACAGTAACTGACCACTAGTCCCTTTCTGCCTTAGCCAAGGCTTCTGTTGGTGATTGGCACATGAGCTGAAATTCTTCCGTCACATTCTGGTGAAAATCCATCTTGGCGGTAAGAGTGGCATCTGGGTGCAAAGAACTTTGTTTTGGCAGCTGTTCATTAGTTTAGTACCTGTTGGGGCTTTGACTGGGTAGGAAGTCCTGTTTGGGGATGTAGGAAAGGCTGAAGGGGGAGGGTAATGGAGGACCCTTTGGGTTCTGTCAACAGCACGTGTTTTACTGACCTGTGAGTGTATTGCCTGCTCTGTTGGTGTCACCGGCTGTTCTGAGAGGTGGGCAACCTGGACCCATGTTTCCTGGGGCAGGCCTCTCCCCTTCTTAAGGCCCAGGCTCTAGATGCTGTTGCCCTAGAGTTCCAGGCATGTCCAGGATATCCACCCTGCTTGGACTGCCTTGTCTGATCAAAGAGGAGGCAGCTCAATACAGAGTGAAGCTGAATACTGGTTCCCACCACTACTTTTCCTGACATAGATCAGGTGTTCAGACTGGTATGGCTGTAGACATTGCTTTTCTTATAAGACAGGGCTTCTTAATTAGCTGGTGACTCACTAAATGAAACCTTCCCTGAAACTCACCTCCAGGTAGCAGTCTGTATGGTAGCATGGAGAAAAACTAATGCTTTTAACAACTATTTTTAAATCTCAACTCACTGAATAGTAAACCAAGTAAACTCAGATGCCAGAGGTTTCACTGAGTTTCTCTTTGAATTCCTCTTTGGCCATATCTGTAAGTCAGACATGACAGGGGAGACTTGTCTACCCTTTGACTCTATCGCTTTCTAGAATTTATGTAGGTCAAGGTTGGTTTGCAGAGGGGGATTGCCTGTGAGCATAACTACACAGGATACCTCATGTGAACCCTTCATGATTTCAGAGGTGCTTCAGTGACAGAGCACGTCCTTGAGAGGGAGTTGGCACACCCCCTAGACGGAGGTCAGTTTCATCTGCGGAAGGGCTTCTGGCTTTGCCCCTCCTAACACACTAAGGAACTGGAGCCCCACTCACTGCACTTACTGCTCGTCATGTCTTTGTCGTCAGATGCTAAAATGTCTTTCTAAGTCATCATGAGCCATGTGGCATAGCTAGGTCATTCGATTTGAATTGAGGATTTGGTCTCTGTACTAGGCCAACTAGAGGAACATGATGTGTTGGTAATCATGGTGACTGTCAGCTTGATGGCCATTGATGTGCATGCACTACACTGGGGCCTTGTATCAGGCTTTTATTAAAAAATAAAATAACATGTATATGAGTCTTTTATTAAAGAAATGTCATTTTGTTGCTGAGTGTATATGTGCTTAAAACATCCCTCCAACCCCCTTTGGTAGTGTGTGTATGTGTGTGTGTGCATGCACACGTGTTCATATGTGCACATGGAGGCCAGAGGACAACCTTGGGTAATCAGCCTTAGGAAAGTCATCTACCTTCTTTTTTTTTTTTTGTTTTTGTTTTTGTTTTTGTTTTTCAAGACAGAGTTTCTCTGTAGCTTTGGAGCCTGTACTGAAACTCACTCTGTAGACCAGGCTGGCCTTGAACTCACTCACAGAAATCTGTCTGCCTCTGCCTCCCAAGTGCTGGGTGTGTGCCACCACTGCCTGGTCTCCATCTGCCTTCTTTTAGGCAAAGTTTTTCATCCTAAAACTGTCCAATTAGGCTAGACTGGCTGGTCAGCGAGGCCCAAAGGTCCTCTTGTCTTCCCCTCCCCAACGCTGGGATTACAAATGCATGTCACCATGTTCAACACTTTTGTGGGTTCTGAGGATCAAACTCAAATCCTGTGTTGCAAAGTAAGCACTAATAGAGCTATTTTACCCAAACACAGCCCAGAGCCCTGTCTAGTCCTATCATCCCCTTCCCTACAGAAACTGAAGGGTTCTGGCAATCATGAAGCTGGCCTTGATCTTAGAAGCTTTGTCTGTGTCTGCTTCTAGCATCCTGAGGACCCTTTGCAGTCCTATCCCCACTTCCAGAAACAGGCTCAGAGAGGTGGGGAACCTGGGATTTCCACTGGAAGGCACTCACACACACGTCACACGCAGCTCTGCCAGCAGGCCTTTGTGTTACTTGACAAAGGACAGGTTGGAAACTCATGATTCACTTTGCCATCAGTACCAAGGCAGGTTAGGTTGGCTCAGGAATGGTGGAAGGGGGCTCTACTTCTATGCTGACCAAAAGAGCAGATGAACAATCTACAAAGAGGTTGGGTACGACTAAGGTTTCTACAATGATTTCACCTTGTCCTAGAGGCTGAGGAGGGGTTTTGTATCCAGTGCTCACTGGGGCCAGAGCTCAATATGATTGGTGGTCATCTCATTGAATCTCCCCAGCTAACAAGTGAAGGAAGTGCTAACACAACTTGCTCAATGTTGTCCTGGGACCTTCCCCAGGCCTGTCTGATATGGGAACCCAAGACATTTGTGTGGGACACTGGGTTTTCCTGTGGATGCAGTGCCATCTGTGACTGCAGCCTCCTCAGGAGCCGAGCAGAATGTTTAGTCACCTCCAAATTTTAGGATAGCACTTTTGATTTTAGCTGAAACCTCTTTTGGAAGTTGTCACTCTTCTTAGAAGCAGCAGCTGGACAGAATGAAAACCAGTAACCTTTCTTGGAACTATTAGGGGACTGATTTGCAGGGGTAATTTCCCCCCAACATCTGGAGTGGTGAGCCCAGAGTCAGCCAAGATCTGATGGCTGCAGCAGAAGCCATGGCTGGTAGGAATGCCAGCTTTTTTTTTTTTTTTTTTTTTTTTCGAGACAGGGTTTCTCTGTGGCTTTGGAGCCTGTCCTGGAACTAGCTCTGTAGACCAGGCTGGTCTCGAACTCACAGAGATCCTCCTGCCTCTGCCTCCCGAGTGCTGGGATTAAAGGCGTGCGCCATCACCGCCCGGCTGGAGTGCCAGCTTTTTGATTCATTGTTTCAGGACTGTGATTGAGGATAGGGCCTTGCACATACATACAGATGTGTTCTGCTGCTGAGCTATATTCCTAGCTCTTTATTTTTCAGGCAGGATCTTACAGAGTTCCCTGAGCTGACTTTGAATTCACTTTGTAGCCCATGCAGGCCTTAAACTTAGGATCCTCTGCCTCTGTCTTCAGAGTTGCAGGGATCACAGGTCTGCGCGACCAAGCCTTGACGAGTCCTGGAGGCAGACTGCCCACCAGGGGAAGCCTTGCTTCCTGAAGAGACTGTTTCTATTGGTTCTAATGGTGAAGCACTGAGAAAGCTCCTCATATAGTTGTGGCAGAAGAAGGGAAAGTTCATTGTAACCAGAGCATCCCAGCAAAGGTTTCTGCAAGTGTAGAAACTTCACCAAACTTACTCATTTGGGGCAAACATAATACCCTCACCCCAGTCACCTGCAACCTTCTTTGTCTGAATAAATAAACATGTGAAGACCATGGCTTGAGAATCTTAAATCACAGAACACGTGCCTCTGTACCTCATATTCCCCCAGGGATACAGGATAGACAGAATCATGGCAACAAGAGACTGCAGAGGAGCAGCCAGGAACTCCAAGCTCTGGACACTACAGCAAACAGTCTTCACACTAGAGACTTAGACTACTCCCCACATAGCCAATGTTTTACCAGCATCTTAAAAACTGAGCAAGCTACATAATTCCATCCACATTGGAATTACCAGGAAATTGAACTGCAAGTTGTGCCTTATAGAGACAATTCCAAGTGAACAGCATATAAGAACAGATGGATGGCCGGTGGTTCTTTGTGCCTGCTGCACTCTTGCAGTGAGCTCAAGAAGCTTACTTTTTCCCTCTTTCCAGACAGGCTCTCACTATGTAGTCTTGGCTGGAGCTTAGTAGTGATGCACCTACACACATGCAGGCAAAACATTCAAATCTAAAACAAAACAAAAACAGTGGGGAGCTGGCTCAGTGGATAAGAATGCTTGCTATACAAACATGAGGGCCTGGCAGGCGGTGGTGGCGCACGCCTTTAATCCCAGCACTTGGGAGGCAGAGGCAGACGGATGTCTGAGAGTACAAAGTCAGCCTGATCTATGAAGCTAGAGCTGTTACACAGAGAGATTCTGTCTCAAAAAAACAAAAACAAACCCATGAGGGCCTGAGTTTGGATCCCAGCACCTATGTAAAAGTCTATGAGATCATTTGTGCCTGTAACCCCAGGAGTGAGGATTATAGTCCTGATTCCTGGAACTTCTGGCCACCAACCTAGCAACCTAGCTCCAGGATCAGTGAAAGACCTTGTCTCAAGGAAACAGGCAGAAATAGAACTGGATACTTGTCTTCCTCCCGCCTCCATGTGTGCATAGGACACCCCCCAGAGCAGTTGGATAATGTGAGCAGAAGTAAAAACACTAAGTATGGAAAGAAAGTACTAGAATTAAAGGATTAACAAGTGGGACATGCTGTAATATGCTTATCAGTAGAAAGTTCATCTATAAAGCTGGGGAAGTCAGGGCTGGAGAGATGGCTCAGAGGTTAAGAGCACTGGCTGATCTTCCAGAGGTCCTGAGTTCAATTCCCAGCAACCATATGGTGGCTCACAACCATCTATAATTTGATCCAGCTCCGTCTTCTGGCATTGAGACTGAACACTGTAATAATAAATAAATATCTTAAAGAAAAAGCTGGGGAAGTCAGTGGAAATGTAAAAAGCAAAGTTTAAACTGGGCTGGGAGTGAGGGTGGGGCAGGAACTTAGAGTTTGAATTAAAACATATAAAACTCATGCCTATAATTCCAGCACTTGGGAGTCTGCAGAGACAGGAGGATCAGGACTTCTGTCTCAACCGAAACCAAAAACTGAATGATAACCTGGAAGCCAAATAGCCAGGGTGCTCAGAGAACACAAAGCAGGACAAATACTAAAATTATACTCTGCATATCTCAAACTTCATAAGCTAAGCACAAAGGAAAAATCTTGGAAAGTCTGAAGAAAAACCCATTTCACCTATAAACAATGATAAAAATTACAGTATGAGGGACTGGAAAAATGGCTCAGCAGTTAAGAGCACTTGCTGCTCCTTGGAGAGGACCAGGATTCAGTTTCCAGCTGCTCATAACCAGCTGTAACGCCAGTTTCACGCCCCCTTCTGGCCTTTGTGGGCACTGCATGCACGTAATGCATAAACAAAACACAGGCAAGACGCCAAGATAAAAATAAAACTTTTCTACAAGAGCTAGTTTCAGGACAGACTCCAAAGCTACAGAGAAACCCTGTCTCGAAAAAACAAAAAGAAAAAAAAATCTTTAAAACGTTACAGCGCAGAGTGACATTGGTTGTTGACTCCTAGAGTGCAGTATCTGTCATATCTTCTGAGCAGAGTCCTTCATAGCCAACCCGGACGCGACAGAGCAAGTCACGTTCTTTCCTCCTTTGCAAATCAGTTTTTATGACTCGGTAGGACTTCTCAGTCGAGCTTCATTTCAGAACTGGAGATCTTGGGAGAGGACACTTGGTTTCTACAAGGACAAACCGACCAGTTGACTTCCAGAGCGGGAACGGTTGCAACCCCGGGTCGGGACTACGAGTCCCAGGCTGCCTTGCAGCTGCGCGGCCCGCCGGGAGTCGCCTCCCAAGATTCCCCGCGTCAGGGAGACCCGCGGGCCCGTGGCTCGAGAAGCTGGAGACGCCGCCGCCATGCCGATGAAGGGCCGCTTCCCTATCCGCCGCACGCTGCAGTACTTGAACCGCGGGGACGTGGTGTTCAAGGAGTCGGTGAAGGTCATGACTGTGAACTACAACACGCACGGGGAGCTGGGCGAAGGCGCCAGGTCAGTGTGGGTCCCACCCGGCGGGGTTCGGGGGAAAAGTTGACGCGGTGGAGGGCATCCCGACAGGTTCCGATAGAAATCCCAGCGCCACTCCACCCTAGGGATGAGTAGCGGCTCCGGGGCTGGCAGCTTGTACGACACGAACCAGACGACACGAGCCGCTGTGTGGCGTGGGAAACTTTGGCGTTGGGAGCGGAGTTGTTAAGTTTCCGCACCCGTGCACACCATGGCTTGCTGCAGCTTAGGACAGCGGCAGACTGAAAGGTTTCTTTGACCGGTTAGCATCCCTGAGCGCTGCCTTGGATCCTTCAGCACTTACTGATCTTTGGGAGAAACCAGCCCATGGCTGTAGACGAAACGGGGTTGTGGGACGAATCAGGATGAGAAAAGAGTAATTCCTGGTCGGCCTTGACTCCTAACCATTTTTTTTTTTTGGGTCAAGTGACCCCACCCCCCACCCCCCCAGGAGCTAGGAACTGCTAGCCTGGGATCTGTTGAGGTGAGGACCTTCTGGAAGACTGTGTGTCGGTGGACCAGAGGGCTTGAACTCTGCTTTCTTTTCAGGGATTCATGCTCTTAAGAGGAAGCTCTCAGGCTGCAGAGCGTGATCATTTGAGTGACAGGCCTGTGTGGTAGAAGCCCAGAGCAGGAACAGCTGAGGCCTCTTCCTAACTAGTTGTGTGACCTTGCAGCCGTTTGCTCAACTTCTGGAAACCCTTTTTGAGTTGTAGCACCACAAAGTCAGTGTCTTGCGGGTGTGTGTGTGTGTGTGTGTAGGGGGTGATCATAGAGTACATGGCAGAGTGCAGTAGGTACTGACCTTTGGCCTTTGGTTCACAGTAAGAACTATTCTAAGATTCTTAGTGCTAGATTGTTTCTAGTATTTGACTATGCTCTGGTTTGTTTGCACAAGGCTCTGTGGTGTTGGGACATCACTCTGCTTTGGGATAGGAAGGAGCAGAGACCTGCCGAGGGGTACGTTCTGCCTTTGAGCTTTCGGAGGGTGTGCTTTGGGAGTCTTCAGGGCTATGTTTCTTCCCCAGAGGCAGGACTTGGAGCTTTTCAAGTTTGTTGATGTAATTACTTACTCAGAGAGCTGTGTGTGTGTGTGTGTGTGTGTGTGTGTGTGTGTGTGTGTGTGTACGTACGCCAGCGTTCAACCAAAGGTTGTGTTTCTAAGGAACTGGAAAACTTGTTTGTTTTTTCTTTTTGAAATAGGATCTCTTCCTTGGGCTTCATGGATTCAGGTAGGCTGGTCAGCAAGCCCTGGAGAAGTTTCTGGTCTACATCCCTCCCTCCTAGTGCTGAGATTACAAGTGCCACCACGACTGGCCTTCTTTTTCTAGATTTATTCTTATCTCTGTGGGTGTGTTGTGTGCCTCTGTGAACTTAGTCACACTGTGTGTGTGTGTGTGTGTAAGTGTACATGTGTGTGGTGTGCGGGAGTGTGTGCAGGTGCCTTCTGAGGCCATAGGGTGTTGGATCCTGTGGAATTGGAGTCACAGCTGGTTGTGAGGTGTCTGATATAGGTGGGTACTGGGAACTGAACTAAGATCCACTGGAAGAACAGTAAATATCCCCTATCTTTCTTCCTTTCTTTCTTTCTTTCTTTCTTTCTTTCTTTCTTTCTTTCTTTCTTTCTTTCTATTGGTTTTTCAAGACAGTATTTCTCTATGTGATAGATCTAGCTGTCCTGAAACTAACTGTATAGACCAGGCTGGTCTCGAATCCACAGAGATCCACCTGCCTCTGCCTCCTGAGTGCTGGGATTAAAGGTGTGCATCACCACCACCTGGCTCAGTAAGCACTCTTAACTGATGGGCCATTTCTCCAGTCCCAAATAAAATCTTTATTTTATTTGTTTCAGCTAAAAAAAAGTTTTAGCTGAAACAGAGTCTCACTGGTCTGGAAATCTTGTATAGACAAGGCTAGCCTCCAGCTCACGAGAGATCTTCTTGCCTCTCTCTGCTTTCTGACTACAGAGTTTAAAGGTGTATACCAACACACCTCACTGGCTTTTAAAAAATTTATATGTGAGTGTTTTGCCTTCATGTATGTATGTGCACCACATGCATGCCTAGTGCCCACAAAAGTCAGAAGAGGGAATCAGATCTCTGGAATTGTGGGCTACCACGTGGGTGCTGGGAACTGAACCCAGGTCTTCTGCAAGAGCAACAAGTGCTCTTAACCACTGAGCCATCTTTATAGCCCCTAGTTTTTAGTTAGTTTGTTTTTGTGTGGGTTCTGAGGTTCAAACTCTGGTCTTCATGCTTGTACAGCAAGCACTTTACTGACTGAGGCATCTCCTTAGCACCCTTTAAATGTTTTAGATTGAACACTGCTTGCAGACTTGCCCTGCCGGAAGAGGAATGTAGCCACTGCCCACGCCTGCATCCTTTTCAGCCTGCCCTCCCTAGGTTACTTCTGAAGTTCAGAGAGAACATGAATACTCTGATAATTTTTTGTTGTTGTTTTTTGTTTTTTTCAAGATAGGGGTTCTCTGTAGCTTTGGAGCCTGTCCTGGAACTCACTCTATAGACCAGGCTAGCCTCGAACTCACAGAGATCCGCCTGCCTCTGCCTCCCGAGTGCTGGGATTAAAGGCCTGCACCACCACCATCCTGAATTCTCTGATAATTTAAGCACAAGAATATTCATGTTACTGTGACTTTGAGTAAAAGAGAATACTATGACTAATTTTCTGGTTTTAACGAGTCCTTTTGTTTTATTGGAAATAACCATTTCGTTTTTGTCACTCTAATTGCAGATTCTGTCCCAGTTGTGGCAGTGATTTAAGTGGTTTCAGGCAGGCTTTCTGTTGAGTCAGTTTTATCCCTCAAATTATTTTTAGATGCTTCAATCTGGACTGATGGTGTAGGAACCTGATGACCAAGAGGGCTGCCCTCTTGGCATAATCACTGAGGCAAAGAGCCATTCCCTGCCCTGGTTCGTGTGACTAGAAGTAGAAAGCCAGGATCTATAGCCAGGCAGAATGTCTGAGGCCAAGCTTCTGTTCCATGGGTCCAGAGCCTTGTCTATGGGTGGGGGGCAGACTGAGCAGGAATCAGGGATGCCTTTGAGTGAGGGCATTTAACAAGCCTTATTTAAGCATGTACAGAAATGGAGAAAAGACACCTTGAGGAGAAGCACAGACCCTAGTCTAGGCTGGACAGGTGAGGGAAAGAATGTCTGTTGGAGCCTGAGGACCAAGGGTTTTGTCCACAGGGGCCTTCAGGCTGGTCATGCCAGGGCCGAACCAAGAAAAGAAGTAGCTGCCCTTACCTGGTACTTCCTGTCGGCCCTTTGAATCCAGAAGACAGACAGCAGGGTAGTCCTTATACAAGGCAGGGTAAGGGTGGTAAGGGCTCAGTATGCAGAGCCAGGAGTGGCCTAGATGTACTCTGTGTTGTGTACAGCTATGTATGCTTTATCGCTTTGTGGTTCTGGGATGAAGTCCTGAGCCTTGTGCATGCTGGTGAGGTGCCCTGCTGTATGGAGCTATGCCAAGTCTCTCCTGGTGCACCATGCTGACCTGAACACTGTAGCCTGCACACCAGTGTTTTCACCTTCTGTTCCATGTTGTTCATTTAGATACAGAGCTATCTAAAAGGGGGATGAAGTTAGTTAGAGTCAGGATGCTTTAAAGCTTCTAGTCATAAACTGGCTGCTAGACAGGTTAAGGCAGTTCAAACACACCCTCTCCTACAGCCTCGAGTTACGTCACTTTTACTGATGATGTGCACAATGCCATTTTAGCAGAATTGTCACTTTTTAATGTTTAATGGATTTATTTTTTAATGACTTAGAAAATGATCACGCTTTTTGTTTGACTGTTGTGTGGCCCAGGCTGGCCTTGGACTCCACCCTCCTGCCTCAGGCACTGTCGCGCCGCTAGGGTTCTAGTTGTATCACCACACCCATTCAGCGGGTGTTGACTTTTTGTCATTTTTTGCCATGTAAATATTTTAGTGTATTCAAAGTTATCTGATTTCAGCCTTCTCCAATTAGAAGTTTTCTTTCATGTCTGTATTATAAACACTCCTGTGATCCTCAGGTCATTCCTCTACACAGTGCTCTAAGGAGCCTCAGTAACGTGGTCACTAGACACATGGAGATGCAGCCCTGTGTGCCCAGGACTCTGGCCTTTGTGCTGGCGAGTCTGAATGCCCTACAGGGGCATTGGTTTGTTTTCCTTAGTGACCAATCTAGAGTACTGATGCTTACAGTGTGCAAGTGCTGGGGACACTGAACTTGGGACAGTCCTCTGCCTGTTTTTGGACGCAGGTCCCTCTTATAATCTGTGGCAAATCCTGGACTTTCTCCATGGAAAAGGTATGCATAGAATTTCAGGGAAAAAACCCCTTACATAGATTTACATAGGTTCATTTTTTTTGAAAGCTGTTACATGGTATGGTGGTTTGAATGAGAATGCCCTCCAAAGACTCATATATATGAATGCTTAGTCACCAAGGAGTGACACGGTTTGTGAAGATTAGAAGAATTAGGAGGTGTGGCCTTGTTGGAGGAAGTGTGTTGCTGAGAGTAGGCTTTGAGGTTTTAAAAGCCCATGTAAGGCTCAGTGCCTCTACTTGCAACTTAGAGATCAGATGTAAGCCCTTGGCTACTTCTTCAGCACCATGCCTGTCTGCCTACCACCAAACTCCCTTAGATGATAATAATGGAATAACCCTCTGAACTGTAAGCAAGCTCCCAATTAAATGCTTTCTTTTATAGAGGTTTCCTTAGTCATGGTGTCTCTTCACATCAATAGAACAGTAACTAAAATAGAAGTTGGTACCAAGGACTGGTCTTACCATGATGTTTGTTGGAAGAATAAGGAAGACTTTGGGACTTTGGACTAGAAACACATTTGAACACTTAAGTGAGGCTTACTGAGCTACCCTAGCAGGAATGTGGAAGACAGTGGTGATGAGAGCACTATGAACTGTGGGGGACTAGCTCAAGAGAGTTCAGAGGGGAAAGTGTTAGCAGTTGGCCTAGAGAGCATTGTGATATTTTGACAAAGAGTGTGGCTGCTTTTTGCCCTTGTCCCCCCCCCCCAAAAAAAATCTTCCTGAGGTTAACTTGAGATTTGGATTGATGAGGTTGGCAGAGATTTCAAGACAGCCTAGTATTGACTGTGTCAAGTGGTTATGCAGGTTTAAAATGAAAAGACATAGGGCAAAGAAAAATATAAAATGCACAATTTGAGAGGAGCACTAGGATATGTAATGATGGAGCCATGTCCTGTCCTCAAGGAGATAAAAAAACGTTTAAAGAAAGGCCTGATGCTAAATGGAACAAAGGGAGTGTTACCTAAGGAAAGACACCACCCTCCTAATCTTGTAACAATTCCTATGAAGAGAATGAGCCTGATAGATTTTTCTGTTTAGAAACTATCAGCCAAGCCAGGCAGTGGTGGCACACACCCTTACTGTCATCACTCTGGAGACAGAGAGGCAGAGGCAGGGAGATTTCTTCTGTTTTTTAATCTACTTTTATGTGCATTGGTGTTTTGCTGCAGGTAAATCTATGTGAGAGTGTCAGATCTTGTGACAGTTGTCAGCTGCCATGTGGGTGCTAGGATTTGAATCTGGGTCCTTTGGGAAAGCAGTCAGTACTCATAACTACTGAGCCATCTTTCCAGCCCCGGCAGGTGGATTTCTGTGTTCAAGGCCAGTCTTGTGAGTGAATGCTAAGACATTGAGGACTATACAGAGCAACCCTGTCTTGGAAAACCAAACGGGAGAAAAAAGAGAAAGAAACCCACCAACCAGTCAAGGTTTATGCAAATACAAGTCTTAGAGGGGGCCAGGTTTCAGCCCAAGCAAGAACAACTTGACAGCTTCAGCCATGTAGTTCTGGATTTAGTCAAGAAGGAATCAAGAAGGGGTTATGGAAGGTTAAGGAAAGGTCAAGAAAGCTGTTGAAGACAGGCGTTTGGCAGGGCAGTTCCTACATGGTGTTCCCGAGAGCCCATTTTATGAAATTGTGAAGGTGAAGCCTGGATTGCATTGGAGATGCCAGAATTTGGAATACCTCCCAACGAACTGCTAACAGAGAGTGGAACCAGCCTAAGAGAAAGAACTGTATTGCAGTCCAGAAAGCAGAAAGGAGCTGGAGATCTGGAGTGCTCTGACATTAGACATGGAGGTGCACATGAGTTCATTTCTAGAAAGCTGTTGCATGGGTTCATTTCTTGCCTTTTGCAGGAAATTTGTGTTTTTCAACATCCCTCAGATCCAGTATAAGAACCCTTGGGTGCAGATCATGCTGTTTAAGAACATGACGCCATCACCTTTCCTGCGGTTCTATCTAGGTAAGTGAGACATGGAAGACCACCTGCCCTTTTCCAGCCCTTTGTGAAGGTAACAGTCGAGCTATCTAAACAGCACTATGACCCTTAACTTCCCTCTCCAGGTACCCTTTGGCTTCTGAGATCTGAACCCAGCTCTCCCACCTGTCTTCTCCAACTTATCTTCTGTTCTCTGCCTGTCATGTGGGCCAATCTACCCACATTTCCTTTGCTGCTCTTTGCTGATGTCTTCACTTTCTGTCCATGAGCTTAAAGAATTCCTTTGCTGGGGTGTGTGTCCATAGCTCCAGTGGTAGAGTGTGCACTATACTGCAAAACCTCAAAACCAAATATTCTCTAAGCCTGGATTTGGCCCTCAGGCACCTAGTGCCCCTCAGTGCTGACCACAGTCTCCTTCCTGGTCCCACTAGGTATCTTATTGAGACCCTGCTTGCTTGTCCTGATGCCAGGCACCAGCAGCCCATTACTGGTTCATGAGTAATGAGTAGAAAGTACCACAGGAAGAAGGATCATTATACATCTGTGCACATAAGGGGTGTTGCTAAGGGTTAGCTTGGAGCCAGGTGCTGGGCAGTCAAAAGTCCAAAGTCCATGGGCAAACGCTTTGGCGTGTGTGTGTGTGTGTGTGTGTGTGTGTGTGTGTGTGTGTGTGTGTGTGTGAAGGTGTTCTGTGTATGGGGGAGACAGAATATAAAGGAAACCAGAAAGATGGTCAACTAGTCCTGTGGTGAAGGAAGTGTTCTTAGGGCCTCGATGAGATTTCTGGGCAAATGTTGCAGATTGGAGTCACAGCCAGCCCTGGAGAAATGAAGCCACTGCATGACATAGGATGAGTCTGTATATATGCTCCTTTCTACATGGGCAGTAGCTTAGGACTTTTTGTTTGAGATAGGAATGTGTAGCACAGACTGGCCTCAAACTTTTGAGTCCTCCTGGCTGAGACTCTCAAGTGCTGGGGTTAGTTACGGCCACTATATACCTGCCTGCTTTGCCTCTGAATTTCATATGGCTAAGAGTCTATTGGGAGCATTTCTTTCCCATTTCTGGATAATAGAGTCAGTGGGGTAAAGAACCCGTCCCTGGCTAGGAACTGTACTAGGATATGAACCTGCCCTCAAAACTCTGCCCATGACATAGCAAGGCTATCTGCTTGTGCTGGTAGTCCCTGTGCCTCGTGGGAAAGACTGACTATACCATAGGGCTGTATCTTGGTCCTTAGGAACCATAGCCCAAATGCAAGGAGGGCTGGGAGGAACCTGGTACATTTTCTTTTGCAAAAACCTTTTACATACTTTGTTTTCAAATCATCATCATCTAAGGCTAAACCCAGGGTCTTTCAAGTGCTAAGTGTGTGCCCTACCACGCAGTCACATCCCATCCACTTTATCCTTTTAGAGACAGGGTCTCGTTATATTGCCAGGCTGACCTCAAACTCCTTGGCTCCTGCTTCATCTTTCTGAGTGCTAGGACTCCCAGCCTGGAGGACCCCAGCTTCTCTTGGTTTGTTGCAGCTGAGCATCTTCCACTATGTTAGTCTCTCAACTCATCCAGTCACCTATTGATGAGCCCTGCATGAGCTTTTAAGTGCTGAGACCTTGATAAAGATTTGTGCAGGGAAAGTGGCAGGACCTACACCTGGGTGAAAAGAGCAGTAAAGATGGTGAACACAGCACTGAGAGGCTTACTCACTCCAGAGAAATATTTTGGTTCTATAGCGGGCATGAGCAGCCACAGAGAACAGATCACAAGGTGTGGGCTCAGGAGAACAAGGTTGAAGGGACCGCATGTACAGAGCATTTTTTTGTTGTGTAACAAAAAAAAAAAAAAAGAGTAGAAGGTCATGTGACCAGATAGCAAGCTGGTAACTTGTCTCTCCTCTTCACACAATCACTGCTGCCTTCCTGGGACTCACCTTCATGGCCTCATCTAATCCTGGTCACCTCCTAGAAGTACCCCCTGCAGATGCCATCAGGAATTTCCAACACACCTTTTTTTTTTTTTTTTTTTTTTTCGAGACAGGGTTTCTCTGTGGCTTTGGAGCCTGTCCTGGAACTAGCTCTGTAGACCAGGCTGGTCTCGAACTCACAGAGATCCGCCTGCCTCTGCCTTCCGAGTGCTGGGATTAAAGGCATGCGCCACCATCGCCCAGCCTCCAACACAACTTTTGAGGTCATATTCAGTTGAGCACATCTGCAAAGTCCCTTTTTGTTCTGGCAGCTTCTTTTAGGAGTGACTGTAGACTGTCTTCTCACTGTTCTGTGTGTAGTGTCTGGGTACAGTTCTGTTTGAGGCAGTAGGTATATGGCAACTTTCAAATCTGTGGCCTCTTAACTCCCAACCCCCATGTGGGGGTGTGAAGATTTTAATTTGTGTCAGTGCTAGATCATCCACTTTTTTTCTGGTTTAGTGGGTCTGTGGCCTATCCATGATGCCTTTGCTTACCCCAAAGCCCCTCTCATTTTTCCTTAGAGGCGTATAATTATGTTTTATGTCCCTGTGATACTTTAGATTTTTAAGTTTGTTATGTGGGTTTGCTTGCATGAGTTTATGTGCACCAGATGCATGCAAGAGCCAACAAAGGCAAGATCTTCTAAAACAGGTTAACATGTGTTTTGAGTTTCTAAGTGGATGCTGGGGATCAAAGCTGGGTCCTCTGCAAGAGCACTAAGTGTTAAGTCATCTTCCCAGCCTGAGATATATTTATTGAAATGCGTATAATTTGTGTGTGTGGGTACAAGTGCCTTTGTGCACACATGGAGGCCAGAAGAAGGTTTTGGATGTCTTCCTCTATCACTCTACTTTAAGGTAGGGTCTCTCTGTGAACTTCAGGATTGTGTTTTTGGGTAGGCTGGAAGTCACCAAGCCCCAGCAATCCTTGTTTGTGCCCCTGCTTTGAACTAGGATTATAGGTGTAGCGTGACCCACCCACTTGTTTCGTGGGTGCTGGGATCTTAACTCTGGTCCTTATGATTGATTGTTCAGCAAACACTCTTAACCATTGAGCCCTCTCCACCCTGCCTGTGATACACTTTTCAAGTTCTTTCCTGTGTACTAAAGTTGAGTTTTGGTTTTTGCACTGAGGATACCCAGCTGTTGAACACTGCTGTACTTTTTCTCACTGGATTTCCTTAGTATCTTTGTTCAAAATCAGTCACCAGGATGGGGAACAACAGTGTAATCTATGTGCTGTGGCAAAAGACTAAGTGCTGATACCTGCTTCAATCTGGTAGACTGGAAATTTCCAAAAGAGGTAACTTTCAGAACATTGAAGTGCTAGCCAGGAATGGGGATAGTGACTGTGGTAAGTAGGTACAGGGTGTATTTGTATTATTAAAATCACTGAGTTATGTGCTTTGGTTTGAAATAGTCCAATGTATGCTTTTTTAAAGATTTATATCTGTATGTATGTGTACTACATGTATGCATGGTACCTGGGAGGTAAGAAGACAGCATTGGATCATCAGCAACTGAAGTTACAGATGGTTGTTAGCCATTATATGGGTGTTGGGAAGGGAAGTGCCCTTAACCATTGAGCCATCTTGCCAGACCCCAATTGCATGTTTTACCATACACAGAAGCTACTTTATTGCTTAATTTCTGAATTCTTTCACCAAATTGGGTACTAATTTTATCTCTATTTCCCCTCCCCAAGTTACTTTGTTATTCTTTTTTTTTTTTTAAATGTTCAGGGGCTAGCCTTAAATTTGTGGTGCTCCTGTCTTGGCCTGCTGAGTGCTGGGATTATATAAACTTGAAGATGTTTGCCAATTTCTAGAAGAAGGCTAGCTATGGTTTTGCTTTTAGTATTTTGAAATTTTCATTTTCTTGTGGTTTGGTGGTAGTTAGTTTTTGGTAATTTTATAGATTGCTTAGGATATTTTACTTATAGTAACATTCATATGCAAACAAAGCATGACACCGCTTCACTAATCTTGGCAGTTTTCTTGTCTCGGTTCATTTTTCTAGGCAGTACTATTGTTGTGCATCTCCACAAATAGTGTCTCCATCTGCTGTCGAGCCTCTTCACTAGTGTCCGCTCTTTTGTAATATTGTATTTTCTTAATGACTAATGTTGACTATTTTGTTTTTATTTACTTTAAAAAATGGGCAAAATATCTAATTTAGTCAGGTTATCTTCCTTAGTTATGAATTCAGACATATGTGCTTTTTCCCAGTTCCTGGCTTACAGTGCCTTCTATAACACAAAGTAAGGAATTTCAAATTCAAGTTACTGATGGACTTTATGGATCACACTTTAGATATTATGCCTGCAAAAAAAATTGCTCCTTGGTTAAAGGTCATGAAGATTTTCTCCTGTGGTGTTTTTGTTTGCTATGCTGGGGGGCTGCACCCAGTGTCTTTATATGCAGGGCAAACATGGTCTGGTGAACTACATTCTTTTATAAATTTTGTAAAATGTTTTAGCACGGGCCAGCTAAATGACTTAGCACTTGAAAACAGACTACACAGATTCACCCTGTCCTCCACATGTGGGCACACACACAGCCTTAGTTTCTGGTCCATTTTATTTTTTTTCTTTCATCTGTATGTGAGTACCCAGTTCTAGTGTTGGATGAAGAAAACTTAACTTGGAATTTTCTTGCCATCTTTGCTGGAAACAGTTGCCAGTACAAGGGTTTATTTGGTGTTGGGCTTGGTTTTGTCCCATTTGGTGGTATGCCTATTGTTGGGCTTGTCTCTGTTTTGGTTACAGTAACCTTTAGCTATAGAACACTTGGGAAGCAGACACCCCCTTATCTTATTTTTAGCTCTTAGGGTCTTGGAAGACTGGCCTTGAGCTGTACCTCTAGCTTTCCTATTTTCTTTAATTTCAAAATTGTAGTTTTTCATTTCCATATGAATTGTAGACTCATTTTGTTAAGCTTCCATAAAAACTGTATTGTAGAGATAGGCAGATTTCTGAGTTAGAGGCTAGCGTAGTCTCCATAGAGAGTTTTAGGACAGCCAGGGCTACACAGAGAAACCCTGTCTAGAAACAAACAAAAATTGCATTGTTATAGGGATGGGACTACAGTGATCTATAGAGAAATTTGTCTGCTCGTGTTTCTTAAAAATGGAAAGTGGGAGGGTATCATCATCAGTTATGCAAAAATTATTGGAGTGATGGCTTAGCAATTAAAGGTCCTCTTCTAGAGGACTTGAGTCAGATGGGTAACTCTCTTCTTGACTCCTCAAGTACCTGTACTTTCGTGCATGAATGCACATATATACATAATTTAAATTAAAAAATACTGAATTCTACTACTAAAAGAAAATTGAAGTCTAAGCTGGTCTTGATATGTTAATCATCCTACCTCATGAGGCTACAGGTGTATTACACCTGGCAGCCCTAACCTGTTGAGACTGAAAAGTATGCTTGAATCAGCTCTCCTCCCTTTGTGCCTCTTGTTTACAGATTCTGGGGAGCAGGTGCTGGTAGACGTGGAGACCAAGAGTAATAAAGAGATCATGGAGCACATAAAGAAAATTTTGGGCAAGAAAGAGTGAGTTACTGGGTTGACCTGACAGGAGCAAGCCTTATCCCCAAAAATGTGAGGGTGAAGGGAATGTGCAGAGATGGGGTGGAGAGAGAAAGTTCTTTAGCTCCAGTTAGTAACAAGACCTCGGGTGGCAGGATCAATTTAGACCTGGTCTTTCTGATCAGCAGATGTAAACAATTCACCAAATCCTTTGTCTACTCCCTTACTGTAACAAGGGTGGTCCCTACTTTGACATGCATGCAGCTAAAGGGAAGCTTAGAGCCTGTTCCCAGATTTCTTTTTTACGGAAGGGAGGGAGGGAGGGCAAGAAAGTCTCTGGAGACCCAGGCTCCTTTGCCTGGGCCCTGTGGGATGCTCCAGTTGGATGCTTCTCAGTGCCTTTCCCTCACACGGAAGAGGCTGCCTGTTGTCTGGAGCCCCTGGTCATGTTTTGCTACTGTGTATGTTCCTTGCCAGGGAAACCCTCAGGGAGGAGGAGCTGGAGAAACAGCAGCGATCTCATCCAGCCAACTTTGGCCCCCGGAAGTACTGCTTGAGGGAGTGCATGTGTGAAGTGGAAGGTCAGGTGCCCTGCCCTGGCCTGGTGCCCTTACCCAAGGAGATGACAGGGAAGTACAAAGCTACTCTGAAAGCCAGCACTTAGGTCTGGGCAAGGTCCTTTGTGATGGACTGATGGAACTCTGCAATGGGAAGGCCTGCTTGCACAACCATTTAAAGGACTTGGGGAGAAGGCCAGAGTTGCCAGCTGCTGAACAGATGTCAATAAAAGATTGTCTTCCTGTACATGGTAAGTCTGGTCCTGCTGGTACAAAGACCATCGGTGACAAAAAGCTTTGGGCTGAGGGTACAAGGCAGTCTGTGAGTAACATGTCCCCTGGTTCTTGCATTTAATCTTCTTCTAGTCACCACTCTGGGAGCTGTTAGGGCCACTTTATCTGGTGAGCCTGTAGCTGGTAGAATAGATGTTCTTCTCTGTAGATTCTTTTGTACGTAACAGTCCAAAGAAAGCAGGTGGACAGTGTTCTAAAGCCCAGTAATCTTTGCTTCCTGGGAAGTCCATGCCTGTGGGTGGAGGGGGCAGTGGTACTCCGTTGGCTGTAGCAAGGGATCTTTCTGGGCTTGATAGTGAAGATGCCACTTGGGTGATATCTTGGAGCCCATTTGACTTGATTTTCAGCCCTGCTTACTAGGCTGAAAGAGACTGTGTGTGACTTCTTAGTAGTTATTTTCCCTAGTTATCATTACCATTTTAGCTATGCTGCCTCCATCATTTGTGGGCAGCAACCTTCCAGGGTTACCTTAATATTTACCACAGACCCGTTGGCATCTGACCATATGAGTTAATGGGGCATAGCAAAAGCAATAGTTGTTTAAAAAAAAAAATGCCCAAGGCCCTTTAGTTACAACAGAGCAGAGCTACTGGCATGCTTAGATTTACAGAATTGTGCCTTTCATTCTCCGCTCTGGTTCTGGTTTTGCACCTGTGCTCAGATGGCCTGAAGGGGCTACAGTGGAATGGGTGCTTGTGGCTCTAATAATGTATAAGGGACAAGAGTGCTTGATTTCAGTCCCAATCCTGGCACCTGCCAAAGTTGTGACAGGGCTACAGGAACAACATACGGGCAGCTGATAACTTCTACAGAACCACTGTTACTGATGGCTTGAACTTCTGTGAGCAGCAGATGCCTGCGTGAGAAAATCAATGGCACTGGGAGAAATCATCTCTTTAAATCTGTGTTGTTGTTTTTTTTTTAATTTAGGAATGATAGATTTTACACACATAACTAACTGACCACACAAGGACTTGATCAAGTTGACAGTTTTCATATTGAGGTGTCATAGGCAGCCATGAGCTCTGTCAGGATCTACTTTGGGTCTCTGAACCCTCATTGTAAAGACCAGAAGATGTGAGAGCAGTTTGTTCAACTATTGAATCTGAGGACACAGTTTTTACTCCACAGCAGTTACCTAGTATGTGGGTCTGACTGCTCTGAAAATGTCTGTGTAGGTAATCCTTACCTCCATTCTGATGGCCATGGTAGAGTTCAGTCTGAGTTTTTCCACCAAAGGTCTTTCAAACTGATGGAAGTTACCTTGGCCAAGGTTAGGGTGCTGATGGAGGGCAGAGAATGGGTTCAGGCCACATTACTGTTTTAAGGAAAAAATATGAGCGGTACACGTGCTAGTCTTTAATTTACTTTAATAGTATAAACCTCATGTAGGTAGTATTAAGCCACAACAACAAAGCCACATTGAACAGCGTTTAGTAAAAGGCGCTCATAACCATGCACAGCAACTCTACACAGACACAACAATGCAGATTCTCCTTCAGGACTGAAGACATTGATTAGATAGAAAATTGAATTTAAAAAGAACATGCGGGTTTTAAATGCCATCACATAGCTCATTTACACAGGGAGAAAAGCTGTACAAAATGGCAGCTCTCCATAGGTTTTAAACCTGAATTCAAAAGGTAATGGCATCCATGGTGTAAAGGGCAGAAGTTATACAACCGATCCCAAGAAAATTCCACACTGGACTTTCCTTTAGATGTCCTTTAAAAAGGAAGAGTGGGTAGGGTAGGGGGGTAGATAATGCGCTGTATCTTAACAGAGAAATCCAAACTACAGGTACAAACTAGTTGATACTATGAAAAATGTGCAGCTCTTCAGTTATAAAACTAGTTGAACACTGATTTACAAGTTAATTGGGAAAACAAACTAGAAAAATATTCCAGCACTTGAGTTGTGTGTACATTGGCATCCGTGAATGAGCAGGCTGTTGGGATGACAACTGATGACGATAATTTCCCGAAGAAAGGCCATTTTTAATGTGCAGTCTATACCAAATGTTACCCAAACACTAAAACTTGATATAATGTTGAACATTTTCCCTACATCCCATGTATAAATACCAAAATTCTTGAAAATTAACTGAAAGTGCGTATTGCTGAGCATTAGAAATGTCTGATGTTCTTCTCCTTCCTAAGCCATTTTTAAACTCACTCTTAGGTTGCTGCTAAGACAATAGCCCCCAAAGAAAATGAAAAGATTCGTTTAGAGACTGCCAAGCTTCCCTGTGTTTTACTTGGAAAGCCACTTTGAATAGTGTGATTGTCACAACAGGCAATGACACAGGCAAGATTGAACAACCATGAACGGTGAGGCCAGGGACACAAGTGGGAAGCTGAAGCCAAATGACCCACATCTCACCAAAGGCACTGAGGACTACAGTCTTAATAATTATTCTTAAAACACAAAGAGCAACAACCTGTGGGTCAGGCAAGATTTATGCACTTGGCTTCCTCCAAGACAGGTGCTGTTTACCATGGCCACTAGCAGCTCTGTCAAGCTGGGCCCTGGCTCCCAAATTCCATCTCAGCCTAAAATCTCAATCATAGGGAACAAATTTCATCAGAATAGACCTGGTGGATGAGGAAAATATGTCAGCCTTCGCTTTCTTACTGTTAATTAAAACTTTTATAGAATGTAGTTAAGTTAGGATAACCCTTCACTTGCTTCTAGTTAAAGGGACAATTGACTATTTGTGGTTTATATGCCACAGTTAATAGCTAACATTGTTTGGTAGGCTGGTTACTTTTACCACCAGACAGTACCCAAGTCTTACTGACAGAGCACAGGGTAAACAAGAGAGACTGCAGCAGCCCTCTGGATCCCCGAGTGCCTGTCTCAGCCACTAAATTCCCTCCAGTTAGGGTAAACTGGTTTGTGGAAAGTAGGCTTATAGCTACCACTTAGTTTTGGTATTAGGCTAACATCTCTTCCACCATCTTCTGGGCCTTTCTAAACCTAGAGAACTGCCCTCCTGTCAGGACCTTTCTGGCTTGAGGCTTCCTTATGCAGGAGTGAGTGGCACTTGGCCCTTTCTAGACAGCTTCCTAGGAAAATGAAGTTGGTAAGAAATTCACCAGTATATCCCTGTCAGGGGACCCTTGCAATACCCACATCCATTCACATTAGCAACGCTAGCATCAACTCTTGACAACATAGAAGTTTGGATACGTGGCTACATGTCTGTATACATAATGTACACCTATGTACACACATTATATACACTGTACAAAGATAATATGAACACATGTACATTCATTCAGTCATCTAGGCCTATAAATCTGGACATGCACAGTGCGGCTGAAGGGACAGGTTGTGCACAGAAAGTACACACTGATGGGAGGCACTCAATGAGGAAGGAAGTCCAGAAACTTGTACAAAACACCTAGGCCAACCCCATCTCATTTTGGAATTGACTTATATAGAAACTAACGTAAGAGTTAAGACTTTTGCAAAGAGCCACAAAATCTAGAGACTGGAAGTTAGGCAAACGAAAAGGTGGGGCACCTGTTCTGCCAGTGTGAGATGTTCCCAGAACCCTCCCCCTCCCTCTGGAGAAAAGCAGCAGTCAGATGGTGCTTTTCATGGCTTGGGCTTGGACTTAGAGAAGAGTTTCAGCAGCACCAACAGCCCCACTGCTTACCAGTGCTTACCAGCCACTGGAAAGCAGCAACAGGCTTCCAAATTCCCCTGACATCAGGTCCCAGAAGACAGATCTTGCTGTCAGGGATGTTGATCAGGGTTTCCCTTCAAGAAACAAGTGTGTGTATTATAGATGCTGCTGCTCTACTTGGGGACCACACTGGCCACCCTGGTTGATGTAGTGTCTACCCCAGAATACTGTCCACATCTAATACTGACACTGACAAACTAGAGAACCATCCTAAGGGCATAAGTGACTCCACTTGAACTTCAGTACAGAAACCCAGACAGTACAACCCCAACTGCAGCCTCAGGAAGAGACGAGATAGTAAATGAGCCCCCTCAACACACACTGCAAACTGGAAGGATGGTGACACACTATATTGAACACCTTGTGAATTAACTTGTTTAGGGAATTTGGTCTTTGTCTACATCTCCTGGTCTGTTTTATTTCAAACTTCAACTTGGAACTATTTTAACATTATTTGAGATACTTCTGGAAAAGTCCAGTTAGCCAGTAGCCATGTCAGTGTGTGTCTGTCCACCTACCCAAGAGGAGTGTTTAGACATGCCTGTCCTGCTTCATCAGATTTGGAGTATCACAGACCCGATAGGATGGAAACCCCTGAAAACTGGAGCCCAGGCACTGACTACATTGGATTGGGTTCTCTCTTAAGAAACGACTGGGGCTGATCTTCCTAGATATGACAAGATGGAATGGAGAAGCACTCAAAGTTTGCAGTGATTTCAGTTAATGAGAACATTGTGAGGATACAAGTGTTAAAGGTAAGGCCATGAAGATCTGGACAACCAGTGTAGGAGGTTGGCCCAAAGCAGCTCTGTAAATTGGGCATTACCAATGATGGGACTTAAAAAAGGATCAGGCAGGTTAGAGTCAACAGCTTTTTTCCAAGCAAAATCTTTTTCTCCCTCCAGTTCTATCTTCTCAGAGGTTGGTACTTTGTATCCAACCATGGTCTAAATAGCCTGATAGGGGATGCCCAGGCCCTCTCTGAGTGGCCTAGAAATGACTGGCATGCTCACACTGTACAATCCTAAGAGAAGCAAAGCCAGCAACTATAAGATGTATAGAGTACTATGGAACCCTCTAAAGAGATGAAACAGGCCCACTATACTATACTCATGTCCAGTCATTTTGTCTTAATTTTGAATACACACACAAAAAGAAAACTTTTAAGCTGGCAAAATTAAGTCCTTTCCATCATTTTTTACTGGCCATTCCTACTATTTTCCAACGCTGGCTTCAAAATCTAGCTGAGAATTTAGAAGCTAGAGATACTATCTGCACTCAAGTCCCACTGACAGTGAGTAAAGTGTCATTAACTCTCAAAAGGAACCAGCCTGTCTAGCCTTAAGCCCCATAACTGTCCTTTAACAGGTACAAACTTAACCTTATAGGAGGTAATTTTCTTAATTTCTCTAATCAAAAAGCAAACACCAAATACCTGTCTTAACCTTCCGCTTTTTTTCCAGCTGCTGCAGACTTGTACTGCAGAGAACTTTAAGTCAGATCTAACTTCCTTGGAACTGAATTATGAACTCTGTTGGAAACTATGGCCAATTAACTATTTTGCTTTTTCTTCCTCATTTGGGTACTGGGGATGAAACCCAGGACCTAGTGCATGCTAGGCAAGTACTCTACCACTAAATCACCATCCCACCCCACTCCCCAGATCCCTTTAAAACTCAAAAGGAGTTTCATTAAGTTGCTCAGATTGGCCCTGAATCTATAATCCTCCTGCCTCAGCCTCCCAAGTGCTGAGGTCACAGGCCTGCACTATATGCCCTATCTGAGGATTGCTTTTGCATCCTCTTTTGAAAGGGAGGGTGGTTTGCTTCTATTACTTCAAACATCCTAGAGAGCTTTGTTGGACTAGCACATACCAGAGAGTCCCAGTATACCAAAAAAAAAATAATACTTTTAAGATCAGAAAGAATTTATCTTATCTTGATAGCTTTTGTTCAGCTTTCTAAGGCCCACCCCCTCAACAGGCAGCAAGGATACATAGCTCCCATTCAGCTGCAGGCTCTAAGTGATCACAGATACTGGCCCCTCCCCAGGCACGCTAGGAATAGAAACCCTCACTGCCCCTGGATGGCATGAACTACTACAGGTCATACTCATGAAGTGTTGTCAAAGGGTGCAGATCACCCACCTTGTAATTTTTGGTCAAAGGTCAAGTTCCTATGGATTTGTAGTGGGACCTGAGCATACTTTTCAGTCACTAGAGAATTACTCTCATCATAGAAACTCGGCAAGCTGCAATCTAATTTTGAAAACTAGCGAAGTCCGGGTTCTGGAAGAATCGACAGATGTGCCTCTCTGGCTGGCACAGAAGCTCTTAATGGGACAATGCCAGAGATCCACATTTCACTCACAGGAATTTAGCTCAGCACCACCACTGCACAAAGCTAGGAGCAAAGCTCTCTTCTAAATGTCAACGATTGTCTCCTGTACCCTAGTGAGTTTTCACAGAAATCATTAGCATTTTGACAAAAAGGACACACAGTTTTCCATTTGCCCTGTCCACAGGCAAAGATGTTAACATTGCAGATTTGATAAGAAGTGCTTAGAAAGTGCTAACATTACCCTGGTAATTAGTAGCTATTAATTCCAAGGACTCTTTTTTTTCTTTTTAAATGTATTTACACATACTGTTCTTAGGTTCTTTTAATACTAGTCTCTGACATTATAAAACTTCAGTATTGTTTTTTGCCCTTTGAGAATTTCTAAATACAAATTGAATTAAAAGATTGTTCCAAAATCTGCTTCACCAAAAGGCATTAAAACATTTCCTAGGGCAGGGAAGTGTTCTATGTCTTTAGTTGCTACTGTCTGTGATGAACAGGAGGAAGTGGCTAGCACACTGGAGACACCTGCACACACCAAGACACTGCTACTTCCCTTCTCTTGCACCTGCAGTCCTAGGAGGCATCCCACTGTTGGCAGCTGCCGTTTGTGCACTATAGACTGCCTCCGGTGATCTGGCCATTATATTCTGCTGTCTCCATCTTGAGGATGTAGGGAATTATGCTGTCTATTGAAACATTGCCAATGAGACCAGTAAAAAAAAGTTCTTCTGTTATGTTGGAGCTCATGAGCCTGAGAGCTGGAAGGCGGACGAGAATCCTTGCCAATCTGGAAGAGAGAGGAGGCATTAGAGAAATGGAGTCCCAATCCAGGCCAGTTCCTAACAAATCTACATCTACCTGTCTCTTCTACAAGCTGTCCTTGGCCCTTCCACAAGTACACACATGTGTGCCCACACATATACACAC
Organism: Microtus ochrogaster; assembly: GCF_000317375.1. NCBI lineage: Eukaryota > Metazoa > Chordata > Mammalia > Rodentia > Cricetidae > Microtus > Microtus ochrogaster. Next base: position 6,176,679 of record NW_004949099.1, on the reverse strand, counting down.
AACATGAATGTAAAAAGAGGCTTGGTTTTTTTCTTTTAAATTTTTGGGGGAGAAAGGGTTTCTCTGTATCAGCTCTGGCTATCCTGGAATTTGCTCTGTAGACCAGGTTGGCCTTGAACTCACAGAAATCTGCCTGCCTCTGCCTCCCACGTGCTGGGATTAAAGGTATACACCACCACCACCACCACCACCACCCAGCTTGTAAAAAGAGTTTGATGATAAGTATGAAGTTCCCGTGCTATTCAAAGCTACTCTTCCCACCTGCACACAATCAAACTGAAGAGTCATCAACAGACAATATGTTAATGTATGGAATATCCCTACAAACTCATTAAAGGAAGAATACTGTGGTGGTGCCTATCTGTAACCACAGCATTCAGGAAAGCTGATGCAAGAGGTATAAAGGCTGGAGGGAGACCAGCTTGTGCTACACAGTGAGGCATAACATCTGTAGTTACTGGTAAACAAAGAGATCCATATTTCTCAATGCATACTTAAAAGGAGCACAGCTGTGTGGTTCATGTGTGTAAAGGAAGCATCTGGAAGAATGCTCACGACATGCTCATGGTTGGCTCCTCTTGGCATGTTAGCCATGGGAAGGTAGGCAAAGTATGTCAGTAGCCAAGTGAAAAAAGGTTAGAACCCTTCTGGAATTTATGTATGATCCCAATTACATATAAATTAAAAATGTTTTGAAAGTAAATATATACACATTAATACTAGGCATCCTTGAATGATGGAAGTAATTTTCTTTCCCTCTTTTGCTTTCTAGAATGTTCCAAGTTTACTACAGTACCTAAGTTGTTTATGAAAAAAAATTTAGATTTATGTGTATGAATGTTTTACCTGCATATATGTATATATATCACATGAATGCCAGATGCCTACAGAGGTCAGAAGAGGATGTTTGATCCTTGGATACTGAGTTACAGACAGGGATATAAGCCACCATGCGGGTTCTGGGGAACTGAACCCTGGTCCTCTGCAAGGGCAGTAAGTACCCTGTTGATCCATCTCTCTAGCCCAGTGGTTTTCAACCTGTGGGTCAAGACCCCTTGGGGGTGGGGAGGTACGGATAGATGACCTTTTCACAGGGGTAGCCTAAGACCATCAAAAAAAAAAAAAGCAGATGTTTACAATTCATAACAACAAAACTACAGTTATGAAGCACCAACAAATTTTGTTTTGTTTTTTAAGGCAGCCTTGGCTTTTCTGAAACTAGCTCTGTAGACCAGGCTAGCCTCAAACTCTCAGAGGTCTGCCTGCTTCTATGGCTGTGGGGGAGGGGAGGGAGGAAGAGAAGGGAGGCACCACAACATGAGGAACTGCATTAAAGGGTCACAGCATTAGGAAGGTAGAGAAATACTGCTCTAGCCCCTTGTTTTTAAAAAGGAGTAGGAAGCTGATAAGATAGCTTAGTGGGTAAAGGTGCAATTGCCAAGGTTAATTTTAACCTGAATTTGATTCCCAGAACCCCACGGCACCAACACAGACACACAAAAAGGAAGTATGTCCCATGCATGGTGGTAGATACCTTTAATTCCAGCACTTGGGAGGCAAGGGAGATGGATTTCTGTGAGTGTGAGGCTGGCCTGGTCTACCAAGTGTATTCAATCTCAGCATAGTGAGACTCTGTCATCAATCTTTTTTTAATTAAGATACATACTTTCCATAAGCATACTCCTGAGATACTACCCATTCATTCATTCAGTCACCCTCTGTCTCTGTGCTTCAGTCCTGAGGGTAAAGGTGTAAAGACACCACACAACATCTAAGAAGCTGAACAGATCAAGTGGTCCCACGAAGTCAGCAAGGCAAATCAGGTTGGAATTCCTGAAGCTGGGCCTCAGAGGCTGAATGATAAGGCAAGTCAGGGTACTTCAGGAGAACTAATATGAAAAAGGCACAGGATTGGAAAGCTGAAAAGTGAGTTACAGGGACCATGTGTTGGCTTAGTAGGTAAAGAAGTATGCCAAAAAGCTTGACCATGTGTTCAAGCCTCAAGATGAAAGAAAACTTCCAAGGTTTGTCCTCTGAAATCCAATGAGGCACCTTGCTCATATACCCACATATTTACACAGACAGACAAAGAATTCAGTAGAATATGCTATACATATGAAAGTCCTCCCCTGAAGAAATGCCTAAGTGGGTTTCTGATGTCTATAGGGAAGCTTTCTTCATTTTTGGCCCTGAATCCCATGGTGTCTTCATCTCTACCCTCTTTCCCTGGTCCATGACTGGTCCACGAAAGGCTCAGGCTTCAAAATGAGACATCTATGGACCACACGAACTATGGGAGCACTGTGGCCTCCTAAGAGAACAATTTCCTTGCATACCAGGCCAGACTGGAATTATGGGAATGGGTGCTTAAGCAGACAATCTCATTCTCTGTGTACCAGAGACTGAAGTCACTCTCCACATGTGTGACTCCAGGTCTTCAGTGATCCTAGTGGAAGTTGGTTTGGGGAATTTGCATGTAGGCTAAAAAGATGGGCATAAAACTCTTTTGACTTCAGACAGAAAAACCTACCAGAGCCACTGACTGGTACAGCAGCATTTCCTTTGAGAAGCACAGGACATGAGGAAGTCCTGGTGGCTCAGTGAGCCTACAACAGAATTCTACACAGGAACAAGACTGGGGAAAGCAGGCTAAACGTCTTTCTGGACTGTTGATTTGTTTACTTTGGAGGAAAGGTAGAGTTAAAAATTTGACCTGGAAAAGCTTGCCATGCATTCTGTTGTTTGGCAGATCAACTATTAATACTGTCTAAATCTGTATTAGGCTAATACACACACCCTATTGTTAAAATTACTTTATGTAACTCACTCCCCTCCTTTATAGAGGCCAGATTTCATTTCTGTCAAATACTCTAGTGTTGCCTTTCCCCAGGGGTGCTGAGCACCTCTGTAAAGTGTGAGAACCGAGCCCCGTGGAATTAGGTTCAGGAAAGCACTCCCTTTCTGGCTATCACCAGTAGTCTCAAGCTTCCCGACTAGCATTCCCTTATTCTTACACATTCTTGCCTGTACACCTGGAGATGCCAGTAATCTAATGGAGGCTCTGCCAAATTGCTAGAATCTGACCCAGCCACACCCACCCCTGTCTATGTTGGGCAGGGCCCCATGCTTCACCTGTATGTGTCTTCTGAGTAGGTTTTCTGAACATAGTCCTGTAGCTCCATCTGTGCCTTCTCCTGAAATTTCTCAATCTGGCTTGTGCCCGTCAAACCTGGATGATCTGAAAACAGAAAAGTAACCCCAAGTTTCTCTTTGTATTTACAAAGTGTCATAGACATCTTAATCTTTCTTTTTATTCTTAACTTGATAAACTTATCAAATATAAGCAATTAAACTCTGAAAGCTGGCTCAGTGAACTGGGAAGTTGTCAGAATACTGGCTTTGCCTCTATTTTTCCAAGGCTGTAAGAAACACCTAGGTTGTTGACTCCTACTTGGAGCCTAACTACCCCACCTAATCAGCCCCTGCATTGGCTCTATACTTCTTGCTTTTTGCTACACTAGGAAACACAAATTTTAAGATATGTGAGGAACCATCTCTTTCTAGATGTTTGATTACATAATAACTCCTTCTTAATAGATACTTTTGTTTTAGAGTAAGGAGTCTGAGAAAGAAGAGAAGGGTTATGCTACTTTCAGCCCTTGCTGTTGAGGTAAATGATCAGCCCTAGTGACTTCTCCAGAGGCTTTGAGAACAGCTATAGAGATGAAGAATGTGAAGCCAGTCCAGGCATCTTTTCTTTCCACCAGGAATAGTCAGGCCTAGTAGCTATTGCTATCCACAGAGATAGAAAAGCTGAGTTTCAGTCTGCCTGGATTTTATGTGCTCGGAGAACCTGGAAACCGCAGAGCCCAAACAAAAAGGACCACAGGATGGTGGTCTTATATGGCCAATGTCTTGGTTAAAACATGAATCCCCAGGCACATTTCTTCAGTGCTATAAAGGCAAGGATTTAACAAATGCTGTAGTGATGCTAGCTAGATAGCAAAGCGCTTATTCTGAACACACTGGGGTATGTAAAACATTGAAGGGCTCTCCTACACAACTGATGACAACATGGCCGTATTCAGAAACATCAGTAGACACAGTGCAAAGTGTCACAAGTCCCTCCACATATCTTACCGGGGCTAAAGAGAACTATAGCTTTAAGGTATGCGTACTCATAGCCGTCTATATCCAGTTTCGCCATGCTGTTACAGAATTCCTGCAGCTTCCAGATGTGCTCCATGACTTGCTTTATCCGGTCACCAGAAAGCTTATCTAGAAACAAATATAGAGCCCCTGAGGAAAATTGCTAAGAATAAATCCAGTCTTTTAAGGAGCTACACAGACAAATGAAGGTTAAGTTCACTTTCTAAAGAGAACCATGTCATTTCAAGCTGGTCAAGAGCTGTATTTCCAGATGAAAGTGAAGTGGTAAGAGGTGCTTGTGCCTGGAGAGATGGTTCAAGAGTTAAAGAGCACTCGCTGCTCATGTAGAGGACTTGGTTTCAGTTCCCAGCACTACACAACAGTTACAATAATCTATAATGTCACTTCTAGGAGATTTGATACATTCTTTGGATCTCTGTGGGCACTGTACATATGTGGTGCAGGCATACTCAGGCACACACACGAAATAAAAAGTTTTATTTTTTAAAAAAAGGTACTGGGGCTGGAGAGATGGCTTAGCGGTTAAGAGTACAGGCTGCTCTTCCAGAGGTCCTGAGTTAAATTCCCAGCAACTACATGATGGCTCATAACCATCTATGAGATCTGACTCCCTCTTCTGGCCTGTTGGCAAAACATCCAGACAGAATGCTGTATACAAAATAAATAAATAAATAAATAAATAAATAAATAAATAAATAAATAAATAAATAAATAAATCTTTAAAAAAGAAAGGTACTTAAGTTAGCTGCCTTGTCCACACTTGCTTCAGCAATACAGCTAATTCAGCCTGTAGTTGCCAAGGGGTAATTCCTTTATGACAGCATACCTCAGTCCATATGGGCTAGCTTCTACAGGGCCATGAGTATTCTACTGCCCCAGCTGCTATTCTACTTGACCATCAAATATTAGATGGCCACTGCAGCTCTTACTAGAGAACAGTTGTGCATTCATGAAGAACAGCTGGGTCAGCTCTGACACAGGCTGAACTGTTATCCAGGTACAAATTGGATCAAGATACATTCTACTTCCTTATCTCTAGGACCTACCTTCCTGGATGCTGTTCTGCAGGTGGTTGACAATGGCTGCCAGGATGGTAGAGAGACTCATGACCTGGGCACACTGGGCTAGGCCAAGAGTGAAAAGCTCATTCCAGCAGGCCCGCACCAGGCTGGTATTGCAGTCCTGTCTAGGAACATAAGGATAAGGCTGAGTGTGAAGCATGTGGATGACTCTTAAGTATGTCAGCTGTATGGTTCAAAGTCCACCATGTAGCAAAGGTATGGCAATGGTCTGTTATATGTCCAGGGTCATTTCCAGGAAGATGACCAAGTCCTTGAGTAAGTCCATGAAGAGATGATAGATTATTCTCTTAAGACTTCTTAGGGCTAGCAAGATGGCCCAAAAGATAAAGATGCTTGCCAGTAAGCCTAGTGACCTGAGTTCTATCCCTAAAATCCACATGGTAGAGAGAATCAATTCCCCTAAATATTCCTCTGCTCGCCACATGCAAGCTGTGACATACATAGTTAAAAAAGAAAAACATTTATATATATGCGCGCATATGTACATTTGCATTTAGGCCAAAGGTCAACATCAGATGTCTTCCTCAACTTCACCTTATTCTTATGTCTTCCATGTTTTACCTTATTTTTGAGACAGGGTCTCTTTTACTGAATCTGATGCTTGCTGATTTGGCTAGGCAGGCAGGGGAATCTCTTAACTTTACCTGCCCAGTTTTGGGTTTTACAGACATATACTTTTATGCCTGGCTTTTACATGGGTCCTGGGGATCTGAACTTAGGTCTTTACACTTCTACATAGGCTCTTTACTGAGCCATGTCCCAAGCCCCAGAAATAAAAAACTTATAATAAGGGTTCAACAGACTCTCAAGGTAGAATTCTTGTCTGGCACACAGAAAGCCGAGTAAAACTGGGTGGTACACTTGTCATTCCAGCACTCAGGAAGTGAGGTAAGATCATCAGAAGTACAAGGTTGTCCTCAGCTACATAGACAATTTGAGGCCAACCTACATTATGAGATAGAGTCTCACTATGTAGACCAGGCTAGCTAAATCCTCCTGCCTCTGTCTCCTGAGTGCTGAGACCATTATACCTGGTCTCAGGTATAATGAGGCACGCACCATTATACCTGGCTAAAAACTTTAAAAGGCATGTCATATTAAGGTTTTCTTAAAATTTATTAAGGTAGGCATAGAAGTAGTAGTGATACACACTTAAAATCCTATCACTGGGGAGGTTGCAACAGATGGAAGATCCATAGCACTCTCTTGCTAGACAACTAAGCCTATGTGGAGAGTATCAAGCTAATGAGAGACTGTGTTTCAAAAAGTATACAGGACCTGGGAAAAATACCTGAGGTTGTCTTTTCTCCTACACACAGGCATGCACACACACTCACATACATGTGTATACAACCCCTCTAAAGTTTGTTTTTGTGGGATTGCATAAATAAAGCAAACATTCTACCACAAAGCCATATCCCCTACTTCTCCAATAAAGTTCGTTTCCCATAACATTCTATATACTAATTAAGTCCTAGCTTGGCTCTGGGTATATGGTGTCTGTGACTCAGGCCCTCCAGCAAAGATGAGAAGCTGGAATCAAATGACAAACACTGACTACAGATTCTGAAGAGCAGAAACTCCATTAGCAGTGCTGGCAGGGAAAAGAGCTAGTGCTGGAACTGAAGCAGTTCTTTGTTTAGTTAATACTCATGAGAATTACTGTAGGTGGCACACTGCAAAACCTGTTATTTCCGTAGTTGCAAGAAAGCTGCAGAAACTGGCTTTTCTAGACAGAAATGTATCTTCTAGTTGCTTCAGCCTAGCTACATGGAGCCATTCCATGTCTCAAGTACAGCCTTTATTCTGTTAGGATCACTATCCTGACCATGTATGAATTTATAATAACCCCTTTAAAATGTGCTACTCTGGGCAAAGAAACTCCAGAGGAGGTTTCATATTGTTCTAATGGAAACAAATAACAACAACAAAAAAAGCCCACTCAGGGAAGTGGGAGCATCACTGTTTAGCCACACATCAGGACATCTTCACCTAACAGTACTGATAACCCTGAGATGTAAACTAACTCCCAGATGGCATCAAGAGCAGGCTATTGTCATAGAGTTCATGTGAATTAAATGACTTTCCTACAACCTTACAACTGCCAAATGCTATTATGATTCTCAACCTGGATCTCTTACCCTAGGCCAGTGCTGTGAACCAATGAACAACCAGAAGAATATATATATATATTTCTTACATATATATAACCTGTGCTGGTTACCCTGCAGCATGTAGCCATTCACTACATTCTAGTTTCTTGTGACTGCTTATGTTCCAGCCAGATATAAGTCACAATGGCAGCCTGCTCCAACTGGACATTAGTTACTTAGCACAGTAGTAGAGCTGGTATTGGGAATGACAAGGAAACAGGATCACCAAGTACAGTGATGTTCATGAACAAGTAAGCAGGATGGGCTTCCTGCAACAATGACACAGGCTGGCCAACACTGGCAGGGGGTGTGTGAACACAAATCAGTACTCTGATACATTCATCCAATCAAAGGCCAGACACAGCTTCTAGCAATAAGTCCTTACAGCATACAAGAAGTACTGTTTCCTCCAGTCTACTGACTACATTTAATAAAACTTTGGTCTCTGAATAAGGTAAACCAGAACAATCACACTGGAAAGGCCCTCAGAGACCTTGGCCATTCTTGAAGGGAGAATGCCACTACTCAAGAACACCCAGGAATAAAGGCCACTTACCCAAGTGCCTGAAAGGCTGGGATTGACCTTGCCCAATGCATGGAGAGGAAAAGCAGGCGGGATGCAGACTCGCAGATGTAATGCACATTGAGGTACTCTGGCATAGGGCTGGGCATCGTAAGCTGGAATAGGAAGCACTGTGTCACAAGCTCAAAGAGGGGCAAGTGCCACCGTCAACATATCCCTTTCCTATGTCAACAAAGGTAACAGTCAAAGTAGCTGTCTCAGATCTCAAAGAACTTCCAAAGACATGTCATTAGTGAAGTATGTGTCCATGGAGCCTTGTAGCCATGGCTGTCAACAGCTTCTATGGTTTCTTGCTCAGTGACTTGAGTCTTGTAGGTTCAGAGGACACTTTCCAGCTCACTCATCAAAGATACCTTCAACAGCTCTCACCCGCAACTATATTGTTACTTGTCTGAATCCACTGACAAGTGTTTTTAAAGGTGACTTCAGGATAATGAAAAGGTGCTGGGCAAAAGTCCATATGGGAAGATAACATCTCATTGGAAGAACAGCCTGCCAGGGTTCCAGATGCTCTGATGTTCACAAGGGCTCTCTATTACTCTGGAAAGCAACCTGAGAAGTAAGCCTTGGGCAGCTATAGTCAGAGACCCTATCTACTCAAGTGACTGACTAATCTCTCCAGTACAGAGCACTGAGACGAGACTCATTCTGGAGACTACAGACTGGAAAGCCTGCTGATGCCCTGTCAGTAAGGCAGACACAGAAAGTACATGGGAAAGACTGAGGACCTACTAATATTCTTCAAAGATGGTGGGGTGGCTACGGCGCTAGTGGGCAATATACTTCATATCAAAGTCTAGCTGCCTACTTGCTAACGAGTTTATTTGATGACTTCTCTACATAGTAGAGGCAACAAGGTGCCCACCTGAGCTTATGTTGGAGTCAGGCTGTCACAGGAAGGAAGAGGCAGAGCAGCCAGTCTTTGATCCTTAGTGGCTAGTACTATGGCAGTCTATTTTGGCAGTGATGTGCCACACTTATTGGAGGGTCACTTCAAAATCAATGGCACTATGAAACAGTTGTATAAAGAAGGAACAGGAACATGCTTTGAAATTCAAGATTCTGCCACAATTAAAAAATGAGCTCGTGATAGGCGGTAGTGGCACACACCTTTAATCCCAATACTCAGGAAGCAGAGGCAGGCAGACCTCTGAGTTCAAGGCCAGTCTACAAAGTTGAGTTCTAGAAAAATCAGAGCTGTTACAGTAAAACCTTTCCTTGGGGGGAGGGGACACCAAAAATAAAGAAAATGGGCTCATAGCAAGGTACCTGACTCCAGCATACTGGGGAGGCAGGTGGCACCTGTTAATTTTGTGTACTCACCTTAAATGTAACGTGTGTGTCTGAAAGGAGGGGGCCTTCAACTTCAATAATGGGTGTTGACTGGTCTCTGCTGATGACATGGATGCTCCCTCCTCCACTAGCATCTATCCCATCTGCCAGGCTTGGAGGTGAAGCACTATCTGTGGTATTCAGTGCTTTAGCTAAGGTGTCAAATGCCCTGTGAACAAAAACAAAGCAGAAACCCATGGCAAGTCAGTAAGAGAGCTCCAGCTGATTCTACTTAAAGAAGCAACAAATGGAGACAATCCAGTTCCACTCAGAAGGCAGTGAAGATCTGATGGAGGAAGGTCATTGGTTAATCATAATAAAGAAACTGCTTGGTCCTCATAGGTTAAAACATAGGTGGGAGGAGTAAACAGAACAGAATGACGGGAGGAAGAGGAAGTGAGCTCAGAGGCCATGCTCCCCTCTCCCAAGCAAACGCAAGCGATGAAGCAAGCCGCCAGGTCAGACATGCTGAATCTTTCCCGGTAAGATCGGTGCTACACAGTTTATTAGAGATGGGTTGATCGGGATATCAGAATTAGCCAGTAAGGGCTAGAGCTAATGGGCCAAGCAGTGTTTAAAAGAATATAATTTATGTGTTCTTATTTCGGGGCATGAGCTAGCCAGGCGGCAGGGGTGCTGGGGACGCAGCCCTGCCGCTCCTATTACAACAAAGATCTTCTTCATTATATATTTAGGCACTGAGCTATGTACTTTCTATCTTCACATATAATTTTATTTTTCATAAATACCCTAAGATTATTACACTAAATACTCCTAAATTATCTACACTTTATAGATGTGAGTGCTGAGGTTCATAGATGTTACCTTTTCCAATACCACTCCCAAGGTAACCAGAATTCTTTATAATTGAGATCTCATGTTCTTTCCCCTATGGCTAGATCTGAATATTGCTGTCAGATTGCAAATTAACAGGAGGACCAAGCAGAGGACTTGTATGACTCCCAGCATGTACCTTATCTGGCTTGACACCAAGGCTAGAATGGAAGAGCAAAACACAAGGGCCAACCTACAGGAAAGAAATACCCTGAGCAGCCAGCCAATGCCACCTGGAACCAGCTGGTGCTATCCACCAACTAGCATTCAGAAAGCGGGTGCAAGCAAATAGAAACAGAAAGAGGAAAGAGATACACTGTTTGCTGCAGATGCATTCATTACACAGTGCTCAAGACAAAGAACATTTGTCTGATGAAGACCCTGGTGTCAGGAATGAATAACAGTTCTGACTGCCTTATGTCACATGATATAAGCAGGTCTCTTCCAGTGTGGGTGCTCACAGTTAAATGTATAAGACCAACAATGTCTGGGCTTGTTGTGACAACTTTATAGTTCTTAATTACACAACTGGGGTACTTTTGAAGTATGTAATTCAGTGGCACAGCACTTGTCTTGTACGCAGGAGGCATCAATTCCAACATCAAAAAACAAAAACATATTTAATGTAAGTGCCAAATGCTGGCATCCATCCTTAAAACACTGGGGAATACGGAGTATCAGAGGGGCTCATACCGAGTAATCTCACTTGCAGATTGGTCTTCGGGCTGCATTTCTGAAGTGTCACCATTGTTCAAAGATTCACTCAGGTTGGCCAGAGAGGTCACTACATTTGCCAGCGTGCCCAGAGCTCCTTGGCTTGTTTCAGCCTATAAAATAAGTAATAGTAATATAAAAAATAAATAGTAACATTAAAAAACTAACACACACATTTGAATGACTTAAGGGCAATGAAGTGAAGAAGGTATCATGTTTATTCAAGGCCAGGGTCTAGAAGGTGTGAATGAAGAATCACACCAGGGAGATCTTTCTGTCCATCCACTGGATCAGAATGGGTCAGGTTTTGTTTTGTTTTTTTGTATCTTGATTGCGGTCACACACACACACACACACACACACAAATCCACACGTGTGATGCAGTGATACGGTTATAAAATGACAAACACAACAAAAACCCCAGATAAAGTAGACTTCTCTAGTCACAACTTTTGTGCTTTAGAAATATTAAGAAAGTAGTAAAGAAACATCCAAGAAGAATGGAGGAAATATCTTCAAGTCACATGTCTGGTAATAGTGAGAATACTGAAAGATTTCAATAACACAATACAAAAACAACCTAATTTTAAAAGGGATCTGAAGATATGAAGACACTTCTCCAAAGAAGATGTACAGATGACTAATAACTGTTCAACCTCACTTGAAAGACAAATCAACAAAAACATAATTTTAAAGGGGACAAGGATTTTAAGACGCTTCTCTAAAGAAGTTGTACAGATGGCCAATAAATGTGTTCAACTTTACTTGAAATACAAAACAAAACCTCAGTGATGCTTCACATAAATTGGATCCTAATCCAAGAAAGAAACCTGTTTTCCCAGATGTGGAGAAAGAACATATTGTTGATGGGTCTACAAATTGGTGTAGTCACATTCATAAACAGTCCTCAAAGTTTAAAAGTTGCTCATTGCCAGCAAGTCTACTCTTCAAACACAGACAATCCAAATACTAATCATGTGATGAACAGATACACAGCATGAGGCAGCCAGACAGTGGCAATGAAAGGAATGAACATGCTATGTCATGGATGAACCTTAAAGATAATATACTAATGAAAAACAAGTTGTGAAGGAATCATACTTACATGACTCCCTTCATGTGGAATGTATTATTAAATAATTGTTACAAACAAGGACCCAAAAAGTAGGTTAGTGGTTGGCCTGTTTGATAAGTTTCTTTTAGGAAGATGAGGGTATTCTGGAATTGGTGGTGGTTGAATCCAGAATCATGAAAATATACTAAAATACCACGAATTTATATACTGCAAGGGTGATGGACTATGAATTATATTTAATTTATAATTATAAAAAGCAAGCAAAAAAAACCCATGAAATATATGCACATGTATCTATCCTCTGTACATGTGAGGTTTTGCTTTGGTTTTTTTTTTTTGTGTGTGTACACATAAACCTGTGTTTTGGTAACAGAAATAAAAAACTAAAAGTCAATAGAAAAGTCTTAAGCATAAAGCTGCTTAGTAAATTATGATAGGACCACAAAATACAGGTCACAACAATGTGAGTGACCTCTTGGACCAACAGACATCTCTATCTACAAGTTCATTCTCTCTGGCTCATTTGTCAGCCTATTGCAGATTATTGAATGGAAAGGGATTGGAGCTTCTGCAAAAGGCTGCCTTAGAAAAAGTAGGTATTTTCTTAGCATGCTGGTAGCCTGCCAGTATGTATAAAAAGTACAGTATAAAAGGGGGAAAAATTAATAAGGAATAAAACCTTTGAATGTGATTATGGCCAGTCAGCCCTGACTGGGGTGTCTGAAAAGCCAGCAGAATCTTAACAATCCTAGAATGGCTACATCATGAGAAGCTAAGAGCTATAGGACACTATGCTTTCAGCATCATCTGTAATGGTCAAGAGGGCAGGTGTAGTTGGAAAAGCAGCCTACAGCACACAGGAGGAGAGAGCATTACCTTGGAATCCGTGGCTAGGAGAACTGTGCCATCCTCACGTATCAAAGGCTGCTGGATATTCACAAGCATCCCTGGATCAAGAAGACCTGTCTGTCTATTTAAGACATAAAGAAACTCAGAGTAGCTTCTAACATTTTCTGCACAGTATGTTCAAGCTGCATTCACCTGACTTAATCTGCAAGGCTGTCTGCTAAGAGAAAAGCTCTAACACTCAAGAGTGACCAGCTCTTTGCTCTTGCTGATGAGTGTCTCACAAGCCAGGTTACAGGCTGAGGGAGGACAGAACATATGCATATCCCTAGGCCTTCTACACTAATTGTGGCCATTCTCCCCAAAGTTAAAATTCAAAGAATTGTTTAGAGACCCTTAACTTTAGCTTTTTGTGTAATATATTTTTGATTTCTGGCTTTCCTTATTTATGTTCTCTTTAAAACCAATTCAACAGTATGTTACAAAGAATGTACAAGCTAGTTAGTGGCATTATCTGGGCCTTTCTTCACTTTGGGCCTTTTGTATATATTGTAAAAATATTAATAATAATAATAGGCCTGTACTTTGTGTTACAGACAGCTACATTTCCTACAGGAATGAAGCCTAAACTGTAGGATCAACAGTGCCCTGGAGTGACACCCAGCAATGCTAAGTGAACTCAAAGGGATGCCAGGGCTGTGTCAGGCAGGTGACAGCCATGTTTGTGCCCTTTCCCGGGATATCTGCACTTCCTCTAGCCAGTTTGACTGACCTTGCTCCATCCTTGTCTGCCACAAACGTGGGAGTGGCTATCAGAGGACTTCTCAGGTCTTTCCGGATATAGATCTTCTCAGTCGAAGCAGCACAATTGCTTGGTTTCTCCCGTTGCACATCAAAGGGCTTTCGTTCACTTTGCACAGCTTAAATTACAACATACAGTCACGTTTTAAATGAATAAGCACCTTAACATAAAGTGGTCTCTTAGCAAATCTGTAACTCTAGTGTTTGGTCACCATGGGCTTTCCAAACAATGGAAAGGAAAGTAAAAATCAAATAACTCCTTGCAATACAAACCTAAAAGTATATAGATGGCTCGAGATGGCAGGAGCTACCTGCTTAGAAACTGCCACTCTGCTGTGACCTGAGAAGACCAACATAGTCCATTGGGTTTTTTACTTCTGTCACTAACCAGTTGGGCTCAGCCCAGGATAAATACCTATCTTCAAGTAGACCCTTCATAGAGATTATCCCATAACACAATGGCAGAGCAACCTTTCCAGAGTCCAATTCCAGCCTAAAGAGTTTCAGAAAATGAAAGGGTGTTAATTGTATGCAGCAATTTCTCTTCCAGCAGCCTATTGTAAGAATGGGTATACAGGAGCTAGAGAAGGCTTAGCAGTTAAGAACATACTGCTTGTGAAGAGGACCAGTGTTCAATTCCCAGCACTCAAATCAGACAGCTCTCAAGTGCCTATAATTCCAGTTCTAAGGAGATCCAAGTCTTCTGTGAGTACCTGTACGTAACACACATAGATACGCATACACACATACACACACGTGTATACACACACACACACACACACACACACACACACACACACACACACACACGTCTAAAACAAAAATAACTTTAGAAAATGACAGGTATGTTTGTTACAAGCAACTAAAAAGCAGATCTTGGTGATGGGGTAGGGTGTACAGAACATGTATGTACATTGAGAGTTTTCTACTATTGCTTTCAGCGTCTCTCAGTGATCATGGAAATCACTGATTGGATAGAATGGCTGGTCAGCAAGCTTTGGTGATCTACCTGTTTCCTAGGAATTACAAGCATGAGTAACAATACCCAGCTTTTTACATGATTGTTGGAGATCAGAATTCACAACCTATTTCTAGTGCAGCAGGCACTTTACATATTGAGTTATCTCCCCATCCCACAAACTATTCTTAAAAGAAAGCAGTGAAGCCTAAGATCAAGATGCCCTACTACTAAGCTGAAATGCAGTTGGACTTTGAATTTGCAACTTTGCCTATGATTGTTCCAGTTTAGCCCCATCACTGCTTACAAATAAGTACAGCCTGAAAATATGACAGGGCAACCCTACCCTAAGTTAGTCATGTATGTATTGTACTAACTGTGCTAAAACAGGTTATGAACATAGTTCTTGTTCCCCAGTGGGTTTTGCATTGTCTCCCATTCCTAGAATGGGAAACAATACTGAAATCTATTATCTCTAATTTTCCCAGGAATCATGCAGCACTGTTAGCGTGGTGTGAGCCTTTACTCTGTTCCTCTCCATCCCTGCTGTACTCTTAAGAACACAACTCTGCTCTCCTTGACTTGTGTTGCTACTTTGGTATCTGGTTCTTATGATTCCGTCATCAAGAACTGACCTGATGACTGGTCCTTGTGGATGAGGGACTGGTTTGGGAATATCTGACCCCTCAAAAGTATGGCTATAAGAGCTAAGAGGAGGGTCAGTTCTTCTGTGGCTGCTCCTGCTTGGGGACCTTCTTTAGAATGTGACGGCTATAGCAATGAAATGTAGTGCTGGGTCACAGATGAGGCCCAGGGATTGAGAGAGGCACCATGTGGGCTCTTTGGTAGCAGGGCTAGAATGACTTGGTCTCAGCTTTATTCTTAAGCTGGCACTCCATTCCTCTTGGCCTGTTTCCTGATTCATCTAGAAAAGGGCTTCATACATACCATGAAAACTGACCAAACCCAGCAGCGTCAGCTCTGGATCAGGTGGCTGCCCCAGAAGGTAAAGCATAGTGAAACTATTTTCCCCTTTCATTTACAGTCAAATGTAAACACCTTACTTAGCAAGCATGGTGGGGCCCTGCTACTCACATTCCATTTTCATGCCCATCTCCAGGCACTTCTTCAGCCTGCAGAACTGGCAGCGGTTTCGGTGATGCTTGTTGATAATACAGTCCTGGCTGCTTCGGCAGCTGTAGGTCAGATTCTTTCTCACGCTCCTTTTGAAGAAACCTTTGCAACCTTCACAACTGACAGCCCCATAGTGACGGCCTGAAGAGAAATGAGTGAGCACATGATCTAGTTAGTTCATCATGAGCAGAGATGAGCTGCTCAGCCCATTCCTACTTGGAGTGCACCCGGTCAGAAGCTGCCACCATAGGGGTTAATGGCAGCCCAACAATATGTCAACACTGTGTCATAGCACAATAAAAATCCAAAGCTCATACATGACGTGACTATCCAACACACAGAGCACCTCAGTTGACATTGCTCCAGTGCACTCATTTTGGCTATAGAAGTTGTTTGATGCCCACCCTTACAGAGTAAATGGCCTATATATTCCTTCATTCTTACTTGATCTGAGTCATGTCCTTATCCCCAAGCATGCCCCTGAGTGAATTACTCAGGCCCTTCGAGAAACACAGTTATAAACCACAGCTTACTTCTCTACTCTCATTTACTCAGTACAGTTTTAGAGAATGTAACAGATGCCAAGGATGGACTGGAGAAAAGCAATCGGGACCAGTGGCAGCACTATCTACCTGCTTCCAAGGGAAGATGGGATTTTAAGTGGTAGGATAGACTAGCTTTACTAAGACAAGGAAAGGGTAGGATCAGAGGCAGGCACCAAAGGCAGAGAAATGGCACAACCAGCTTAGAGGGGGGAAACTAGAGCTTATGGAGATTCTTCCTAGGTCTAGCCCCCTCCTCCCTTCAAAAAGACAAAATGTAATCCAAGACAACAAAACTTCCAGACTTCTGTATGTGGAATAAAGCTGCCTCAGAACTCAGCTTCCCTGAGCTGAGCTTCTCATTTCCCACTGCCTGCCTTACTGCCTCACTTACCTTCTGTAGCTCTCCAGTGCTAGCAAGCCTCTGTCTCCCTTCACCAGAATACTAAATGTGGAAGCCTTTGAGCTCTCCTTGAGGACACCAAAAGCACAGACGTAAATGACTCTCTACAGGCCTTGGGTCTTTACTCAGCACATGTGTATACTTTTCCAAAGGGAACTGCGTGGTCCCTACTCCTCCGTTACAGAAGCTTACACAGAGGGTGCAGTAAAAAGATAAAAAGTAAGATAGTTTGGGTGAGGAGAATTATATACATAATACACCTTGGAAGATACAAACAAGATGAAAGAAAGTTTTACTTTCTTAATAGCATATAAATACTTGGAAACAAGTCAGTTTCTTGACTTTTCCTATCAGATTGAATAATCTGACATACCTACTTTGCTTATTATGTGAGGTTCGTATTTTAAAGCTACATATAACATTCTTTCTCAACTACCCACTTCCCTACCCTATAAAAGGTCATGCTGTTGCTCCATGATAGGAGCCAGAAGCCAGAGTCACATACCAGAGGCTTTGTCACCACAGACCACACAGTACTCCACCACCTGGGGCCGCTGGACGTCTGCCTTCCCCAGTAAACGCTCCACAGAAGCAGAATCCGTGACGATCTAAGATGTCAGCAAACAAACACTGTCAATTAAAATCTAGATAACTAAGTAAAGTAATATCTAGTTGTGTATTCCCAGTCTTGAGTATCTAAAGCAAAGAACTCTCTGGGCATTACTGGAAATATTCTGACAGATCCATTCAATAGCCAGGTAATTCTGCTTCCCCACTGGCCTGCACATGTCAGTGACTGCTCTCCTATCTTGTGAACATCACCAAGACTGAAAGCCACATGGGGAACACATGGATTCTCTGAGGTAAAGACAGGTGAAGTTTGTCAGCTATGCTTCTCATTCCATCACACAAAATGTAAATATGAACCTGATGTCTCCAGAGCTATACCCAGGCTTTACTGACTAGAGCTCTCGTTGAGGCACTGGTGATAAATGGACTTGTACAGATGACTGCAGAAGCCTATTTCCTCTCACAGGTAATTCTCTAGATGATAACCCATTCTGTCCATCTAAGAGAAAACATAACTGATACCAACTTGAGAAAGTTTAAAGAACAGTTGTTTTAAAATATACTTAATTTGAGCACACAATAAACCTTAAATTAATCTCATAGGGTGAATCAGATATCAAGTAAAACCACCTATGAAATGTGACATCAGCAGACGTCTTTCACAAACCTGTGCTTTAAATAAGCCGGATAGTTTAATATCAAAGGATCAAAACATACTTTGGGAGAGGGAGAATGAGACACAATGCCTGCTAGCTCTCATAAATATAAAAATATCAAAAAAATCTAAACAAAAAGTCTGAAGGGCAGTTAGGAGTGAGTACTCTTGTGAAGGACTTAAATTCAGTCCCCAACATTCAAGTTCAGGCCCTTCACAACACCTCTCTGGCTTCTGCAGGAACCTAAACTTGTGAAAAACTTTCGCCTGAACATATCCTACAAAGACACTCACATTTGGGCGGTAGTGGAGGCAGGGGACATGCCAGAGGAAGGGACTTGAGGGAAGAGGAACAGAACTCTAAATCCTCAACTCTCTTCACTGTGGTTTATGTGTGAGAGCCCCAACAGGTACAGAGTTTCAGTGTGGGAAGATGAAAAGAGTTACAGGTGGTAGTACAATAATGGCGAAGATGGTAAATTTTGTATTATGTACAACTTACCAAAAATTTTAAAAAACAAAAAACTAAGCTGGGCATAGTGGCATGCACCTTTAATCACACACTCAAAAGGCAGAGGCAGGCAGAACTCTTGTGAGTTGGAGGCCAGCCTGGTATACATAATGAGTTCCTGTCTCAAAAACTCAAAATAAATTTAAAAACCAAAAACAGATTAATACCGATTTCCTCTTGATTATGTCAAAACATGCTCCATGCATGGTCACTCTGGAATATTGGCATCAAGCCTCCAAATTCACACTGAACATTGGTCCTGCTTTCCTTCAGTATCTGCTCATATTTTTGTGGCTGCCCCAATCCCATCTTGCTTCTCCCTCCCAGAGTAGAGATAAATAGGAAAAAGCTGGACATAGGAAGTACAGAGTAGTTCTTGAAAATATTCTCTGGGACTGGAGAACTCATCTGGGGATTGCTTTGCTCAAATAAACCTGTTATACTTTTTTAATTTGGCTTAATCTGGCTTATTACATTGGTGGAGAAACTATTATCAGGAGGCAGAAAGCCTATTAGTAAGAAAGAGCAGAAGATGGTCAGCTCTAGAGGGTGTCTTAAAAATATAGGCTAATGGGAAGTAGAAAAAGACAAGATCTCCTGAGTAAATTGGGAGCATGGGGACCTTGGGAGAGGTTTGAAGTGGAGGGGAGAGGTGGGGCGGGGGTGGGGGAGGGCAGAGAAAATGTAGTGCTCAATAAAAAAAAAACAGGTAAGTTAGAGCACAAAAGACACACACACACACACACACACACACACACACATATGGTTTCACCATGTGGTCTTTTAAGATCAATTCTCCAGTGGTCCTCACTCTCACCTTGCCTATGCCAGCCACTTTTCCTTGGCTTAGCTTCTATTCCTTATTATTGTTCTTTCTGACTGCCTTCTGGGTGTAGCCACTCAATTTACTGGTTTTTACTTTAGTTATCCAAGCAGCAATCCTGCCATGCTTGTAAATCCCCAAATGCCCTCCTAGGGTGGATATGGCCTCCAAGGAAGGCCTCCAAGGGAGGGCAAAACGGACCTGAGAGGCAGTTCAAGTATCAAGTACAGAAACAGCCATCAACCCATCAACAGGCCTTACCTGGATCCTGCCAGGGACAAGGTTGTCCGAGGTGGTGAATATGAGCTGCTTGGCACTGGATGTCTCTGGAGACGCCAGGATCACCTTCCCAGTTCCAGCTCCATCTGGGCTGGTCAGGATGAACTGCTGTTTGGAAGATCCAGAGGCGTCCACTGCGGTGACTATCTGGATCTTCTGTCCTGTCTGCTGATCTGTTACAATCTACAAGATACACATGGAAGCCCCTTTGTGTGGTGTGTCTTCAGATCTGAGCACTTGCATTTGCACATGCAGGCAGTGCTCCAGGAGGTGATCACTGGAATCAATGCTGGTCTAAGATATATTGTGATGGCTAATCTTCACTGCCAACCTAACTGGAGTTAGAATCTGTGGAAGCACACCTCTATATATATCTATGGGAGTCTTTCCAGAAAGATTTGACGATGGAGGGAAGACCTGAATGTGAGTGATACCATTCCATGAACTGGAATGAATAAAAAGGAAAAAAACGGGCTGAGAACCAGCAATCAATTGTTCTGCTGTCTTACCATGGATGCAATGTGACCAGCTACCTTATGTTTCTGCTGCCATAATTTTTAGGGTACATGACTGTATTCTAAATCTGAATCAAAATAAAAGCCCCTCTTTTTGTAAATTTACTTTGTCATTTTGTCAAAACAACAAGAAAAGTAACTAACATACATGTTCCATGGTGAAGTAGGATAAACAGTGCCTTTTTCAGAAATTATTTTTTCATCAATTAGTTTCACTCTAGATCTTATCTTTACTATTTTTTTTTTAGAATTAAAAGCCCTTTGTGAAGACAATCATGATAGATAAGACTTAAACATTAAAAAAAGAAAGCAAAAAGCTCCTCCCCATCCCCCAATCTTATCATAGTCAAAAAAGGCAGCCTTAACTCTTCAAAAACCGGGAGATATTGCTTTAAAGAAGTGATACGTTTGAAGGGAAGGTCCCGTTAAGGAACTTTGTCTTGGGTGACAGAATTCACTTGCCTTTCCACTGTGATTCATCACCAGCCCATTCCATGTTCTGACTCTGAGATCTTAGAGGCCACATCTAACTTTACTGTTGTATGACCAGGGCCAGAAGAGTCCTGGCGCATGGAGTGAAGATAATAAAAGAAGGTGGAATGCACTGACTCGGAAGAATGCCTGATTATAATTCCTCAAAAACTCAGAGCCTCTTCTTCCTTGAACTCATAATTCTTATCCGTCAGACTCTCAAGACTGAGATTACAGGTGTGTGACACCACACTTAGTTTTTATGTGCCATTTCTTCTTCTTCTTCTTCTTCTTCTTCTTCTTCTTCTTCTTCTTCTTCTTCTTCTTCTTCTTCTTCTTCTTCTTCTTCTT
>NW_004949099.1:6131139-6155681 GCF_000317375.1 Microtus ochrogaster | reverse complement strand
CTCGAACTCACAGAGATCCGCCTGCCTCTGCCTCCCGAGTGCTGGGATTAAAGGCGTGCACCACAACCGCCCGGCTGTACCATTTCTTCTATGAAGAACACTAAGTAAACACAGGACATGGGGAATATTGCACAAAGTCACATCCATCCTTGCCTAGAGTTCACAAAAGACTATGAGACAATAGAAGCAAGCTTGGAGAGAAACAGCTGCAAGTAAGTAGGGAAGCTAAGAAGGGGCTTCCCTAAGACCCTGCAGTGCTGCAGGGCAGTGGAGAGCTGCTTGTTTGTCCCAGCAGCCCAACTAGCTTGGCCCTGAAATAATCACACAGAAACTATATTATTTAAAACACTGCTTGGCCCATTAGCTCTAACTTCTTAGTGGCTAACTCTTACATCTTAATCTAACCCATCTCCATTAATTTGTGTATCACCACAAGGTTGTGGCCTATTAGCAAAGTTTCAGCATGTCTATCTCTGGTGGCTCCCTCCGCCTTCCTTCTCCCAGCATTCAGTCGTTTTCCCCACCTACCTAAGTTCTGCCCTATCAACAGGCCAAGGCAGTTTCTTTATTCATTAATGGTAATCACAGCACACAGAGGGGACTCCCACATCTCTACAGCACCTCAATTTTATTCACATGCTTGGCCTCCAGAGCTGTGGAGAACTGTTTCTGTTATATTACTAAGTTTGGGGAAGCTTGTACTGCAGTCTTGGGAAGCTTATGCTAAGAGGCAAGTCTAGATTTTCCTGCCTGAAACAATGGCCATGCTCTTTGCCAACCAGTAAGAGAGAACTGGGGTGAAAAGGACTGAGAGGAGAAATCCTATTCTCTGTGACCTTCTGCCCATTCAGAGGTGATGGGCACTTACTACAGTTTAGTGAAAAGAGCTGAGCACAACATACATCTTGTGTTCTTCAGACTGTTGGCTTCCAGGGAATAAAGTGAAGGGGAAATGGGTAGAAAACTGCTTTTTAAGTAGTGTTGGATAAAACTAGATTAGGCAGGAATGACCTAACAGGGTAAATAGACCACAATGCTAATGAAGTGTAATTTTAAAAGTTTTTCTTTTTCTTTTTGTAATGTGTATGTCACTAACAATTATGTATCATTTCTAGGTGGCCTTAAAGTATTAAAATGTAAATTGTAGCACTAAGGCAACAACTGAAAGCATTTTAGGAAGATATATATTTGATATGCAGCAAAAGAAATCACATAAATATCTCCACTAAAACCAGAAAGAAAAACCTCTGGCAATTAACACAGAAGTGACACAAAAGTGTGATATTAACCTTAAGTTATTGATAACCACATAAATATGAATAACCAGTATGCATACACCAATGAAAATACAAAGATTATTAAGTAAAACAAGACAACACATTTCATATATAAAGGCACAAATGAACAGATGAAGAGAGATGTACCTTGTACATAAAGATAAAAAGCAAAACAAAAACAGTAACTGTAGCGTCAAAGTTAATTACTATGCCTAAGAGATTCATGAAACAAAATGTCTCTGATCTGGAAGCCCCTTGTCCAAGACAGACAGACAGACAGACAGTTCCTGAAATGCTGGAAGCTGTTTTTTATGAGAGATAACAAGCCACAGGTTTCACTCCTCTAAACAAGGTTGTTTGATCCACCTGCACTGGATGTGCCTGACCACATGTGAGCGAGCGGGTGGTTCACAGGCAGGAAATACATCAGGATGTATACTTGCCCGATTGGACCTGATGGAAAATGCAATGAATTATGGGTTTTCCTTTTTAAACCCTTGCAAAACTTGATCCAGAGGCCATTTTCCAGGAACCCTGGATATGGAGCTGGTCAGAGGCCATCCACCTGGCCAGTATTTAATAAAAGCTTGCTTCAAATTTGGCTTTAAATTGTGGTGGTAGTCTTATTCTCAATCAGTGGGATTAACATAACAACAAAAACGATGGAGAAACTATATTAATCTCCAACAAAATAAACTTCAAAATAAGGAAACTCTCAGGTCCTGTCTAGAGTCACTACATAATGAGAATCAATTCTCAAAGATGTAACAATCCTAAATCCATATGCACTTGCACCAAACAACAAATAGCAAAATACATTAGGTATTTGGGATTAGGAGGATGTAGTTCAGCTGTTGGTTAGCATGTGCTAAACCCTAGGTTCTATCACTAATCAAAACCCAAAAACAATCAGAAAAAAAAAAAAAAAAAAGTAAGGCAAACCCAGACAGAACTAGAGGGAAGAAAAAGGAATTCCACAGCTATAGATGGAGATGTCAATGTCTTCCTGTAAACACCAGCAGGTATAACTAGTAAGGAACTAGCAGGCTATCCTGCATAGTCAGCCTGATATAAATGGCATTCGTACAAAAATCCCTCTAATATTTACAGTACCTCTCCTCAAACTTGCACAGGAGAATCACAAACAGAAACTACATTCTGGCTCTTAAAATGCATTGTAAAAAAGTTTGCAGATTGGAAAGTAAATGCAATATATTCTCAAACTCAATGAAACTTAAGTAGAAATTAAAACAATATTATTTCTGAATAAAACACAGGCTGAAGACACAGTTATAAGAGTAATTTTACCTTAGGCTAAGTGGGGCTCACAGCAGATGTCTTGGCTAGCTATTTGGCAGTCACTGGTATATAATGACACCTAAAGCTATCTACTCAGCTGGAGCCAATAAAGAAAGTTGGAGCAAACACCCCAGAGTATCATTTTCCCAACATTTTGCATTAGGGACAGAAGCGCAACAGGAAACTACAGCCAGTAACACAATTAAACCAGAATTATTCTCCATTTTACAGACGGTCTGCACACCATTTCCTACACAGGTCTCTCCTGTAAGGCAAATAACTCAGCTGAAGAACCAAGGATACTTTAGAGCAGTAGTTATGGAAAGGTATATATATATATGCAAAAAGTAATTTAAATCATAAAGTATATTTAGATACAGTAAGATAACTGCAACAAAATTAGCTGTTGGAAAATGGAGGAAAATGGAGGAAAATCCAGGAAAAGCCGGGCGATGGTGGCGCACGCCTTTAATCCCAGCACTCGGGAGGCAGGGGCAGGCAGATCTCTGAGTTCGAGGCCAGACTGGTCTACAAAACGCCTGTCTCAAAAAAACAAAAAAAAAGTGGACCATTTTCTTAATTAATGATTGATGTGAGAGGGCCCCAGCTATCTCTGGGCAGATGGTCCTGGCTGTACTCAAAAGCAGCTGGGGCAAGTCCTGGGGAGCAAGCCAGTAAGAAGTATCCCTCCTTCATCAGTGCTTCAGCTTGTGTCTCCATGTTCCTTCTCTGACTTCCTTAGATATGGACTGCCATGGACGTTTAAGTCAAATAAACCCATTTCCTCTCCAAGTTGCTTTTGGTCACAGTGTGTTCTACCGCAAGCAAGAGAAACCTAAGACAATATGGAACTACATTTAAAAAAATAATAATAGGGGCAAAAGATGCACAAAAGGTTGATCCTTCTTTGAAAGAGTAAGAGGGGCTGAGATGATGGCTCAGCCAGTGAAATGCTTCCCAAACATGCACAAAAAAGATGGGCATGGCAAGGAATACCTGTAACTACAGCAGATACAAGGGTTTACTGGCCAGCTAGGCCAGACAAAATTGCAAGTTCCAGATTTTATCTCGTCTCAAATTATAATATAAAATTAAAAACAAAATTTCTTAAACTTTTGTTTTAAAGGAAGAAAAGAAGGGACAGAGATCTGGGGCTCAGTTAATAGAGTGCTTGCCTGACATGCACATGGCCCTATATTTAATTCTCAAGCACCATATAAAATAGGTGTGGTGGTACACAACTCTAATTCTATTACTTAGGAGGCACATGGATATTTAAGGTATCCTCAGCTACACAGTGAGTTTGAGGCCAAAAACAGATCTACTGAGAGAAACCTATGTCAACCCTGTGTATGGTGGAACTCTGGTACAGCATGCACATATTGCCTATGCAAACAACTCTTCTGAGTATCAAGAGAGGCCCCTGGAGTATCAGAGGAAGAAAAAAACACCAGAAAGTGGTGGACTAGAAAGCACAAAACACAATGTATTGGAAGTAGGAAGCAGATCTAGAAAGGCTATATATATATATATATGAGTCCTAGAAGCCATCTACTTGAGATCACAAGATGTCAAACTTTCAAAAAAAGAAAAAAATGTAACTGCACAGTTACTTCTAACAAAATTGTATATGAATCTCAATATATAATATTGTTGAATGTTATATATATGTAAATGTATTTTAGAAACAAGCACTTAAGTAAAGTTGTCAATGATTTCAATAATGCTTTTCTGAAAAAAAGAGGAGATGAAGGACCATCCCAGGAGAACCTCAAAACACAGAGGATTCATACAAAGTCACCACTGAAGAATGAACAAGGCAGAAAATCTCACAATCATCTTCAAAATGGAACAGTATACAATCCCTTTTCCCTTAACTTACCTTCCTTTTAAAAGCTGGATTAAAAACTAAAAATTAAACCTAATGTTTCCTGTGTTCTCCATCACCTCTTCAGCTCCTGACCTACATCTCTATCCCCAAGGCAGCAGCTCTGAGCCCCAGTTGTTCCTCCACTGAGGGATTGTGTTCCTCCTCCTTAAAACAATACAAAGAACACCAGCAATGCTTCTGGTGAGCCGTGCTAACCTGCATGGCAAGGGATGGTGTTTTATGTTGCCTGGCACCTAATTATTATTATCGTAATCAATAATGAATTTCAACAGAAGGAAGGAGGAAGGAAGGAAGGAAGGAAGGAAGGAAGGAAGGAAGGAAGGAAGGAAGGAAGGAAGGAAACAAGTCATAAAAAAACAACTCTGAGTCGGGCAGCGGTAGTGCATGCCTTTAATCCCAGCACTTGGGAGGCAGAGGCAGGCAGATCTCCGTGAGTTTGAGGCCAGCCTGGTCTACAAGAGCTAGTTCCAGGACAGGCTCTAAAGCTACAGAGAAACCCTATCTCGAAAAGCCAAAAAACAACCAACTCAAGAAGTTGTGGAATGAGGATTTTGAGTATCCTACAATGGCATGTTTTAGTATTAATATTTCTTTACATAATTATGATTATATAAAGAATGCCATCATTCTTAAGAAATCTGTACAAATGATCCAGAGCAAAGGAATGATGCCTGCAGTTTGTGATCAAATCAATTATATATAAATTGGATGGCAAACAGTGAATCTGAGTAAAAGTTATGACAAAATTTTATTTACTATTTTCTGTAAATTTGAAGCAGAATAAAACATTAAAAGCTATAGCACAGCTGGGGGGGGGGGTGGCGCACGCCTTTAATCCCAGCACTCGGAAAGCAGGGGAAGGCAAATCTCTGTGATTTTGAGGTCAGCCTGGGCTATAAGAGGACAGGCTCCAAAGCTACAGAGAAACCCTGTATCAAAACAAAACAAAAAGCTATAGCACAAATCCAAGTGTGTTAGCACCAGCTTATAATTCCATTACTAGAGATGTGAAAGCAGAAGAATCAGGACTTCAAGGCTAACCTCAGCTACACAACAAGTTTAGGTCAGTCTGAGATACAGGAGAGTCCACTGCAAAACGCAAAATCAAACAAAACCTCTATAGCACAATTTCCTCCTTCTGCACTCATATAACACCAGCACTATCCACAATGACACTGTTCAGAAATAGAAGTTTTGGAAACCCTCCCTAGGTCATATTGCTGACTGGTCACAAGGTTGGATCTTAGGTCCATTAATTCAGGCTAAAAAGCCTGACATCTTTTCCCTCTTAGTCTTTCCAGAGAAGCCACTATTTAGGTTCTAAGCACTGCTGTATACACTAAACTATTAAAAATGCATTCTCTTTCCAGGCTCTAAGGGAAGCAATGTTTACTGTCAAGGCATGGGCTAAGAATGAGGTTATCTGCATTATTAACACTAAAAACACAGAAATCAATTCACTTTTTAAAAACAAATCTTTTTAAAATTTTTATTATTGTGAGTTCATACATGTGTGTGTGAGCATGCACACAAATGCATGCAATGTGTGTATGTGTGAAGGTACATTCATGCCATGGTGTCCTTGTAGAGATTTGAGGACAACTTTTAGGAGTCTCTTCTCTCCTCCTTAGGTTCTATGACAGCTCAAATCACCATGGTTTCTTAGCAGGTGCTTTTATTTGCTGAGGCATCCTGCTGTCCCAACCCTGCTATTTTTCACACTCATGTAACAGGTGGTTTTGGGTTTGTTTGTTTTTTTTGGGGGGGGGGGGGTGTCCATTTAAGTTCATATGTTCTGATTCAGCTGAATAATCAAACATCAATGTGTTATCCCTTCCTCCCAGTTTCTTGTCATAATTTTCAAAGTCTTTTTGTTAAGGGCAGATTCACAGCTCTGTCCCTGCTTAAATAATAGTTAACACTACTACTGCTACTACTAGTTACTATGTATAGATAATACATATTTAACATGATTATGTAGAAGACACCTTTCTAAGCATTTTAAAAGCATTATACCTGCTGATTCCTCACAAAATCCTGGGGCAAGATCTACTATTATATATATCTTCCAAATAGAAAAAGTGAAGCATTAAAACTGTCATTGCTCCAACTAAAATACCTATGAAGTCAGGTCACTGGATGTGACTACAAGCAGGAGTCCCTAATTTAATAGGATATATATATTGCCGCCTCTCAGTCTGAAAACAAGTAAATAATAAAATGGTACATCATCCAGGAATTTGAAGCAACAGTCCATACTTATGCTTTAAAAGTAACTTAAACAAACCGTTAACTGTTGCTTTCTAAACAAATGAGCTCACACTTATACTTGATGCCAAGAGGTATATATACTCTGTAGTGAATCTCTTAGGCAAGTTTGGTTTTGGACAGAATGAAGAAAATCCAGCGAAACTAACTTAAGTACCTGAATGCGCTGAGGTGAGGCTACCGCAGAGTCGGTGGAAATTATCTGGATGCGCGGGGAGGGGCTGGTCATCCCTGGAGATTCCGGCCGAGAGGTCTGTGTATGTACGTGGTACCTATGGATGACGAGAATATGGGCTTAGGAAGTGATTTCCTGAGGACTATACTTTTCTTTCTTTTTTAAAGGCAGGGTCTGGTCTTCATGCTGGCTTTGAACTACTGAACTACTGACTCTCCTGTCTCTACCTCCCAAGTACCAGAATTACAAGTAAGTACTACCTTGTCTAGCACAAGCATGGCCCTTGCTGTGCTGTGGCCTAGAGTGATAAACTTGAATTTTGAGGTATCAAAATAGGACAACAAAGGAAGTAGTGAATACTGTCCATGATTGTCCCAAGAAAACACTACTTAAAATAGCTGCTTCTGATGTTGAAAGCACAAGGACAAACCAAATCAATTTTACTTTTCATAACCTTTAAAAAAGGAAAAAAAAAGAAACTATCAAAAAATAACTTTTTTTTAGGACATGCTCTTTGATTTTTTTTTTTTCACTGTTTCCAAAGCCAGCTGTAAAACTCTTCTCTGTGATGACTTTAATAGAAAGTCTTTCACAACATTGCTAGGGACAGATAGCAAAGAGCCAGCATGGCTCTGAAAATTACTGAAAGCAGCATTTATGGACAGGTCTTGACAACCTCCTAGACCCAGGAAGAATGAAGTTGGGCAAAGTTCACCACAAATACAAAGATACCTACCAAGGGTGAGGGTCAACGTGCTGAGTGGTCACCTGGGTACCTGAAGTGAGAAG
The DNA here is from genome assembly GCF_000317375.1 of Microtus ochrogaster. NCBI lineage: Eukaryota > Metazoa > Chordata > Mammalia > Rodentia > Cricetidae > Microtus > Microtus ochrogaster. The sequence goes on along the minus strand of NW_004949099.1, from coordinate 6,147,982 downwards.
ACAGTATTTTGATTAAAAGGCTATCATGAACCAACACCAGGCAAAGGTGTCTTGTCCCCCTCATCTAAAAACATGTTTCCATAATTTACTCTGTGAGGTCAATATTGCTCAAAACTAAATATGTAATGAACATTATCTTACAAATACAGATATAAAAACTCAAAGAAAGGAAACTGAATCCAGTAGCATTCCTAAGTGCAGCTTACCCAAAGAGTGCAAGGCTGGTTCAATGCATGAATCAGTTTGCCAAATGCTGCAAGATTATTTTAAAATAAGCCTAGGCTTATTCTTTTTTTTTTCTTTTTGGATTTATTTATTTATTATGTATACAACATTCTGCCTCGATGTATGCCAATGCTGCAAGATTATTTTAATGGACAGAACAAACAGAAAGCATCTGACAAAATCCAACACTCTTTTATAAGAAAAGAAAGACAAGTTAGAAATAAGGAGTGCCCTCAATGTGATAGAAGATAGGGAACAAAGCTTTCCCCCAAGGTGAGAAACAAGACAAGGTAGGTTTTTATCACTATATAATTATACTGGAACTGCTAGTCAAGAAAGAAGATAGACAGAAAACTATAAGGAGGAAAAATGAGAGTAAAAGAGGAAGAAAGGAAGAAAAAGGAGGGAAGCAGAATGTATCAATCATCTCCATATGCGTGTTTTTACATAAAACCTTACAGAATCCACAAAACTTCCCTCATGAATGATCATAGGGTATAAAATAACTGTATTCTATAAACTGGCAATAAACAATCTGAAAACAATATTAAGGAAATAATCTCACTGATAACATAAAAAAAGAACAAAATGTGGGAATAAATTTAACAAAATAAGTATAAATAAGCCAGATGTGATGGCTCAAACATGTAATCCCAGAAACTTGAGGCAGCAGAAAGTAAGAGGCCAACCAGAGACACATAAATTCTATGTACCTCTGACTGGGCTATAGAGTGAGAACTTGTCCAAAAGAAGAAAAAGAAAACAAACAAAAAAACACCCATCAAACAAACATAAAAATCTCCAGAAAATACCACTGCAAGAAGTAAGACAGCTTAAATAGAAACACAACTCTGTTCACAGACCAAAACATAATGCTAATTAGCACCGTTTTCTAAACTGACAAATTCAATGTCATTCCTGTTGAAATCCCAGGTACTTTTTCCCATTTCATAATTTGATCTGCTGATCATAAAGTTCATGTGAAATGCAAGGAACCCAGAACAAAACAAAGAAAATGAAGATGTAGGAGGACTCAACACTTCTACATTTGATAAAACCTATATAATCAAAGCAAACTGGGATCCACCACTCACTTCTAGTATTTAGCTACAAGATCTAAAATGAAAGCACTGTTTACATTTCAGTGTAGTATTCAAAATAACAAAGTTACGGGATCACTCAAGTGTCATTAACAGATGAATGGATAAAGAAAACACAGAGCCTTTAATCCCAGCACTGGGAAGGCAGAGGCATCTCTGTGAGTTCGAGACCAGCATGGTCTACAAGAGCTAGTTCCAAGACAGGCTCCAAAATCACAGAGAAACCCTGTCTCGAAAAACCGCAAAAAAACCCACAGAAATGGCTCAGCAATTAAAAACACGAGCTATTCTGTGGAGGACCCAGGTTTGCTTCTTGGCACCCATATGGCAGCTCACAGTCAACCTCAACTCCAGTTTCAGAGAATCTGACATTGTTTTCTGGTCTCCTTGGGCACTGTACATACATGGTGCACGTATTTAACGCAGGCAAACATTCATACATATAAAATAAAAGTATTTTAAATGGCATATGAAAAACAAAATATGGGTATACACATACAATTTAACAATGTCAGTTATGACAACATGAATGGAACTAGAGAACACTATGCTAAATGAAATATGTCAAGAACAGATACCCACACTGTCCTCAACAATTGAAAACACAGAAGAGTAGAATGACGGAAACAGAAGATATGTCAAGAATTATCAACTCTCACTCTATTTCCTTGGGTGTTATTGAGATCTACTGCACAGTGTAATGAACAAGGTTAATGAGACTGTTTTTACTAACTCCTATCACTACATCCAGCAAGCACTTTACTGACTAGCATCTTCCCAGCTTCTATGTCCAAAGATACTAACACCAACAAGAAAAGATGAACTATATAAATGGAAGAAATTCTTGAAAATCACATATGAAGATCTACACATAACATATAAAGAATTGCTTTAAATTAAAATGTAGCCGAGTCATGTGCCTTCCACATACTAGGCTATGGGGTTCAATTATCAGGACTGCATCACACAACATATACATGGGGGGGGCATCCATTAACAAAATATACAAATGACCAATAAGCACAATAAAAGATCCCTATATATCCTTAGTTACTAGGGAATGCAAGTCAAAAAAAAAAATCACAGTAAGATACCATTTCACATCCACTGGGATGACGACAACAGCAATGAAAATATAGGCCAATAACAAGTACTGGTGTCAATGTGGACAGACTGAAACAGCTGCAACATAATTCTGCAATTATACTGCTAAATATGCTTAAGACAATATATTAACTGTGGTAGGTATTTCACACAAGAGAGTCCAGACAACAATGAATACTGCTTGGTAATAGGAAAGGGTATGGGGACTATAGAGTTGATACAGTGGTTAAGACCCAGGTTTGAGTCCTAGCACCCCCTAATTACTTGAAACTGTCTATAACTTCAGTTCCAGAGAATCTAAAGCCCTCTTCTAACTTTCATGGCTATCAAGCATGAACAAAATATACATACATGCAGGCAAAACATTCATATACATAAATAAATCTAAAAAAAAACTTTAGAAAGAGATGTGTATTGACACATGCTACAACTCAGATAAACCATTCACAGAAGACTAGTTTCATCCCATTTATATAAAATCCATAAAGGAAGAAAATAGATCACTGGTTACTTTGGGCTGAGGCAACGTAGGGAGTGGGGGAATACTTCAATGTATGTGGTGGTTTGAAAGAAAATGGCTGCCAAAGGGAGTGGCACCATTAGGATGTGTGGCTTTGTTGAAGTAGGTATGGTCTTGAGTGTGTCACTGTGAAGGTGGGCTTTAAGATCTCATGTATGCTCAAGTCATGCCAGTGCCTCAGTTCACATCCTGTTGCCTGCCTATCAAGATGTGGGATTCTCTCAGCTCCAGCAGCATGTCTGCCTCCATGTCCGGTCATGACAATAATAGACTAAACTTCTGAACTGTAAGTCACTGCAATTAAATGTTCTCCTTTATAAGAGTTGTCCTGCTGTCTTTTTCACAGCAATTGAAACCCTAACTTAGACAATTTGGAATGATGAAATAAATTTTGAATTAGATAATAAAAATAGTGCCACTAAACCTTATATTGTAAAAGGGTATCCCACACTAAAAAAGTATATGAAAATGACTAGATATATTAAAATGTTTTCTTTTGTAAGCATCAACTTTTATCACCAAATTCAGTCCAAAAGATAACAGAGCACACAATATTATAGTGGTAGTTAGCTTAGGAAAGATTCATACAGACTCCTTTGCTCTCTTGACTAAGACAAACAAGACAGAAGTGCTGAAGCTGCATCCCAAGACCTCTCTTCTAGCATTGTTCATGTACATAGTTTGTCTCCAAGGATAAAAAGTTTTGTCCATTCATTACATGATTCTAAATAGTAAACATTTAAAATTTGGGTTCATCTAATATTAGTCTCCAAATTAATTCTGTCAGCTTCAAAGATCTAAAAGCCTTCACTGATAAATAGGCCAAGAGATCAGTGAGGAACCTTATTTCAAAAATGATTTCTTTTTATTTTATGTGCATGAGTGTTTTGCCTGCATGATATCTGTGCACCACATGTACACATGTGCCAACAGAGGCAAAAAGAAGAAATGGAGTTAAAGGTGGTTGTGAGCTACCATGTGGGTGCTGGAAATTGAACTTAGGTTCTGAGTGAAAAAAGTGAGTACTTTTAACTGCTAAGTCTCCTCTCCACCCTGAAGCTTTTTTAAATCTTAACTGCAACTAGTTTTTAAAGCAGCCAGCATTGCTTGAGTTCCCGCAGACTATGAGATCTTGAAAAGATGGCTGACACAGGACCCTGAATGAGCCAGTTTATATAAATTAAATTTCCTCAAATTCAATAATGACATACTGCTATCATTTCATAGAATGGTGTGAGGCTCAATGAATAGCAAGCACTTAGTCTACACTCAAAGGGCAGGCATCATTATCATAAACTTCCCGAAAAATTCCCTAAGTTCAATTAAACAGAGTTGAAATATTGTTGCTACAATATGATGAATTGTATGGCTGAGCCTCTAAACAGAATTTTTCTTTTCATTTCCTTTTCTCTCCTGTTTGACAGTCCAGCTCGCTATGTAGCACAAACTGACCTTAAACTTGAAATTCTCCTGCCTTGCCTCCCACATGCTAGGATTACATGTGTGTTTCACTATGCCCAGCTCTTTTCATTTCTTTCCTGTTACAAAAAAATCTAATTTTGACATCAAACCATACACAAAAATTTAAAGCCATACTATAAATCTGTAGCTTTGGAAGTAACAAGGAGGATCTTAGAGTGGTTTTTGTTTTTGTTTTTTTTCAAAGCTGGGGCTGTGTGGAAGCAAAGAGTTAGGGAGATCTCGCCAGTAAAGAGAGAAAGTTAGCCAGCTGCTATATTAACCCTAAGCTTGCAGGTTTTCACCCACCCACCCCCTCTTCCCCAAAAAAAGTACCAGGCTTTTTCTTGTAGATCACCAACCAGCTCCCAAATCACAGCACGGAGACTTATTATTAGTTTTGAATGTTCAGTCTTAACTTAGCTCTTATTTTAATCTGTTTCTCTTTACCTACTATTGTTGGATTTTCTTTTACTCTAGTCCCACCTTGGAATGCCAAAATGTTGAACTTTTTTTTTACTCTTTGGGCTCTTTACTCTTTTTTGGCTTTTTTTGGGGGGAGTCCATCACCCAGCTCCCAAATAAATACGCGAAGGCTTATTCTTAGCTATGAATGCTCAGCTTAGCTTGTAAGTATTCCATCTACCTTTTGCCTCTGGGCTTTTTCCTTTTCTTATATATCTTACTTTCACTCTTACTCTATGGCTGGCTGTGTGGTTGTGTGGCTGGCCCCTAACATCCTTCTTGTTTTCTTGCTCCTTCACGCCTCCCAGATTTCTCCTATTTATTCTCTCTGCCTGCCAGTCCAACCTATCCTTGCTCCTGATTTGTTACTGGCTGTTCAGCTCATTATTAGACCATCAAGTGTTTTAGACAGGCAAAATAACTCAGCTTCACAGAGTTAAACAAATGTAACATAAAAGAATGCAACACAACTTTGCATTATTAAAAACACCCCATGGCATAAACAAATGCAACACATCTTAAAATAATATTCTACAACAATCTATTGCTGTGGAATAATCCTTTTGTACACTGTAAAGATTTGTCACTCAAATTGGTTTAATAAAAAGCTCACTGGCTGGTAGGCAGGCAGAAAGTGTAGGCAGAACAACCAAACTAAGGATGCTGGGATGAAGGGTGGAATCAGAGGTGTCATCAGCAGATGCAGGGAGAAGCAAGATGAGCACGCCATGCTGAGAGAAGATACCAAGCCACATGGCAAAGCATAGATAAAAAATAAGGATTAATTTAAAATGTAAGAGTTATAGCTGGTAACAAGCCTGAGCTATTGGCTGAGCATTTACAATTAATATTTTAAGTTTCTGAGTGATTATTTGGAAGCAGCCGCTGGCAAAGGAAAACTACACCTAAAATCTATGTTTTGCTCGGGACTTTTTTACCTTTCTTTCCTTCTGTATATCTTACTTTCCCTGCTTCTCTTGACTGGCACCTCGAGGCTCTGGCTTCTGGCTTCAGGTATGTCCCTCTCTCTCTCACTCATTCTCTTCATTCCTCTTCTCCTTTTTCTCGAGCCCAGATTTCTCATCCTACTAATTATCTCTGCCTGCCAGCATGCCTGTCCCTCTCCTGCCTAGCTATTGGCCATTTGGCTTTTCATTAAACCAATCAGGTGCCTTAGGAAGGCAAGGTGAAACAAATGCAACATATCTTTACACAATTAAAAAAATGCAGCATAAACAAATGTAACACAGCTTTGCCCAGTTAAAACAATATTCTACAACAGGAACACTCTGCTCTGGAAACTGTCTTTACTGGAAATTCCAAACAACTACCTTAATGACCCCAATCAATTTCTTCAAGATGTTTTGGGCACTAGCTTTGATAATGTCTGTCTATCTCTTACCTAAATACTCATTCAAAAACAAAAATATGGGCATTGTACATCACTCTCCAGACTATATAAAACAGGCTGAAAGCTAAGTGGTTTCTTTGAGGCTTGCTGAAAATGCTCTGGATTTAGAAAGAAGAGATAAAATATGTGAATTATATTATTGTGAATCATGTTTAAATATTTTTTTTAAAAAAATGAACAAAATTCCCTACTTGGGGTTAGGTTTGTACACCTCTAATCTCAGCACTTAGTGGCCAAGACATAAAAATCCACAGTTGGAAGCCAGTCTGGGCTATAGAGCAAGAAAGATCCTATCTCAAAAAGCCAAAACCCCCATTTAATTACTAGTATAAGAAACAGTGCAGAGGTGAACTCTGAAGAGGGGGGAGGAGGAATGAATGGAAAGTATTAAGAGACTTTGGAATTGAGAAAATTATTTTTTTCTCTCCCTCCTTCTCTTCCCTGGCATCCCTTTCTGTCTTTTGGAGACAGGATATCATGTATGCAAGACTAGTCAAACTCATTATGCAGCCTAGGATAGTTTTTGATCTTCCACCACCCAAATACTAGAATTACATGTGGGTGATTTGTATATGCTAGCCAAACACTCTGCTAACTGAGCTACATCCCAAGTCCTCTATTCTCAACCTGGCTAATAGTTACATGGAAACATTCTCTTTCTCTCATTAACTCCTTTTACTTCAGAAACACACAGCTACAGATGAAGCACAATGATATAGTGCTTGCCTAACTGCACAAATGCCCTATGTTCAATCTCATTTATATCAGAAGCCCAAAGGACTCTACCTGGATTGGGTGAGGGATTGATGTGGGATTCCCCTCTGTATGCTGTGCAGGGCAGAATAGAGGTAGATGGGGAAAACTAAATTGAATGCTGGGAGAAAGAAGGCAGAGTCAGGGAGAAGCCATGTAGACCCGCCAGAGACAGACGCCAAGTAAACCACAGCCTTGTGGCAATACACAGATTAATGGAGATGGGTTAATTTAAGATATGAGTTAACCAGAAATACGCTTAAGCTATTGGCCAAACAGTATTGCAAATAATATGGTTTCTGTTTGATTATTTCGGTTCTGAGCAGCCAAGAACAAAGAAGGAACTTCATACAACAAGGAATTATACTGGTAATGGGCGGAGTATTAAATTTTAGGTTGAGTGAACAGCTTCAAGCATCCTTGGAGGTCAGTATACGCATACTCAATTCTGGAAGTGATAGACTAGTAGTCTTAGATTCCTAAAGCCTTAGAGATAGAACCACAACTTCCATTTCACCACTTCCCACTAATGTCATCACATTATAACTCCATCAAGGAATGAATCCATTTGACAGGACAATGTCTTCATATATCTGTCTCGTGAAACGCTTCTGCAAATACAACAGGGTGTACTTTTTACTGCTCTTCCATTTCTCAGTCCTAGTTAAATTGACAACTAAGGTCACACATCACAATGTTGTCTGAAGCAGCATAAAAATGGTCTTACTTGAAGGCTAAGTGGTATCATAACAGGACCTCTAAGAAATGCTTGTAGGGCCGGGCGATGGTGGCGCACGCCTTTAATCACTTAATCCTGGAACTTTGCCTAGTTCTTTGGTGTGCTAAAGTACAGCTCAGTGCCTATCTTCAAGTTTATAACATAAACCCAGGCCATGGATGGGTTCTCCCAAACTAACTTCAGACTTTCTCACATTCTTCCATCACTGAACAGCACTGCCTCCCACACAGTCATCTGCTGAAAAACAAACATTTAGGTTGAGGAATATCTGCAAAACATGGAGTCAGTGTGCAGGTAACAAGACTTCTAAATAAACAATTTGTTCTGGATTTAAGTTGCAACATTTCCATGGGGCAAAACAGTTCAAACACAGTATAGAAAACCAGCAAACAGACCTAACATGCTGAAATTTCAACAAGAAACTTCTGAATTCATAACTGCTGGGCAAAATAATGAACAATGCAAATGACTAAAAGGGGAAGAGTTGCAAGGAGCCTAGACTGAAATGAACCACATTCTCCTTTGGTATCTGTTTCAAATGACCATCAAAGTTAATATGGCAAAGGGTCACTGGAGGGTCACTGGGTAGTAGTGACCCCTCTTTTGCATCATCTGTGCAGCAGGTTTCAGAGGGGAACGATGTGTTGTTTTTGGTCTTTAGAATCTATCCCTGTTTTGGGGGGGTTTCTATTGCTGTGATAAACACCATGACTAAAAGCAACTCAGAGAAGAAATGATTTGTTTCACCTCACATCAACCAGGGAGGTCAGGAGGAACTTGGAAGCAGGAAAACTGAAGCAAAGGCCACGGAGGAATGCTGCCTACTGGCTACTTTCTCAAGGCTTGCTCAGTTGTGTGTGTGTGTCTGTGTTTTTTTTTTTTTAATTTTATTTATTTATTTTGGTTTTTCCAGACAGGGTTCTCTGAGCTTTGGAGCCTATCCTGGAACTAGCTCTTAGATCCACTGCCTCTGCCTCCTGAGGGCTGGGATTAAAGGCTGCTCAACTGCATTTTTATATACTCCCAAGGGGTGGTACCACCCACAATGGGATGGGTCCACCCATATTAATCTATAACCAAAAACATGCCCCACAGGCTTGCCTACAGACCATTTTCATAGAGGCATTTTCTCAACTATGGTTCCTTTTCAAGCTGACAAAAACTAACCAGGACAACTTCTTGTGTAAAACAAAGGACTGGAAGGGTTATTAGGCTGGCTGGTGAGCTAGGCTCTCTTGATGACCTGCAAGTTCAGCTCTTAAAGTTCAAATTTAAACAATATAGATGCACGCGCACAAGCACGCACACAAAATCTATAAGGCAGAAGGATCATGAGTGAGCCTGAGTTCCAAAGGAGACCTTATCTCAAAACAAATACACACTGTGGGGGGGGCAACTATTTTTCATAATTATGTAAATGAGCAAGATATTTAAAAACAGTCAGATCTTCACAGGTAGATTAACCAGCCAAAAACAAACAATGTACTCACAACACTCCCATACTAGTCCCTAAAAAGAAAAAAAGAAATGTCTGCTAGTAGTTTAGCATAACAATAAATATGAATTCCTCCAAATATACAACTGAATTTTAAATACTGTGCAGTTTTACTAACAGCTTCAGAAACATGCTTCTTCTGAAATACAGCGCTTAGGGGCCCTGGGATAGGGTTGGAGAAGTAGAAAAGGTTTCTTGTAGTATTCTATGGATTTGCTTCCTTCTACCCCACCCCAACCCCATCAACAACCAATTATTCCCAGCAGCTTTATTTATATATTTTTTTCCCTTCAGCAACTTCCCAAGCCAAACAGCAACCAAACCAGCCAAGAGTTGGTGAAGAGAGTCCATAGACCTGTGTCTTCAAACTCTGCAGTGTAGATTTCATCTACCATTCACACAGGGCTATTTAAAGATGTCCTTTCTGTGACCCTGCTTTGCTGAAGGTCAAGTACACTATCATTCCCTGTAACCAAGGAATTAAAATTGAAGTATTCCTGCTGTTCTGCCAGCTACTAAAGCAGTCTGTTGACTACCATGACGACCTGCTTCTAGGGAAGATGTATGCTACTTTACCAAGTTTTCCCTTTACCTAGCTAGACCTCTGTGGCTTTGTTAAATCCTCTCCCACCACCCTTCCCTTTACAGATCACCTTCCTTTAGTGAGCTTGCAGAACGTTATGGAATCCAAACAACTAGAAACAATTTTGAACTATATGGTACAGAGAGATTTGGGGAACACAGATGTTTATCTTTATCTTCACTATGCTAAAGCTAGTACTTCTACAGATACGGAATCTTCAAGGCACAGGCAACAACGTATGGTCTGCACTACATACAAAACCACTCCAAGAACGACAGAATGGCCTTGTTTACCTACATTCACTCAACACATGTCCAGCTCACAAACACAGGACAGAGCTGGGGTCCCAGTCTAAAGTCTGGGTAGAAAGAGAGCAACAAATGTGTCAGTGCATGAAGGATACCAGAGGTGCAAAGGATGGCTTCGAGTTTCAGCCAATTCTTCTAAAGGCCACTGAGGAAAGAGCTCTTGAGATATCAGTGAGTTTAGAGGTGCAGTTTTGCAAATACTAACACAGATTTTCTGGTTTTGAGACCAGAATATCTGCTATTAAGCCAGAGGGTACTACTCTTCTGTTTGATACAGGCACACAGCACTTTCAACAACCAGTACAAGTTCAAGTTGGACTAGGGAAGTAGATCAGTGCAGAAAGTGCTTGCCTAGCATTTAGTATGCCCTAGGTTAGTTAGCACTCCATAACAAAGGCCTGCGTGTGGTCCCAGCACGTACAGAGGCAAGGGCATCAGTTCAAGCGTGTCATTGGCTACACAATGGATTCTAGGGCCAGATTGGGTAATACATAGGACTAGGTCAATTTTTTTTCTTTTTCCATTTCAGATTTTTATATGTGCAATGATTTAAAACAATGTAAGTTAAATATCCATACATTTCTTAGATTCTAGAATTCAGGTACTACAATCCAAAAGAACATTTCAGGAAGATGAAGCCTCCTTTTAGAGACAGTAAACCGAAAAGTCCCTCAAAGTCCCTCCATCAACAACTAAGAGCTCCAAGAATTCACTGACTATATCCACTAAGAGCCTGTGAAAGGAAAGAAGGATGAAGAGAAGCCAAAAGCTCCAGAACCAAACTCCTGAGGACCAGAGAGGGCTCTGCACAAAAATCTCTTCATGCTCTGACTTCATGATTCTACTGATAGGACTGATTATACACAAACGGCTTTATCCCGAATTACCTTTCTAAGAAATAAAAAGGGACTCCTCATCAGGTCTGGTGGGGAAGAGTCCACCACCAGCTGCAGAAGCAGAAAAATGCCAGATACTGTAGTTCCATGGAAAGTGGCAGTCCATCAGATACTCAGACCATTAGACTGGCTCTCTAGTGTAACTCTGCCTAGTTTTATGCAACACTTATCTCAATCTTTCCATCCATCCACCTCCACACACTCAATTGAGTGTGGTTTCCATTACTCGCTATTAGAGGCCTTGACTAATAGAATGGATACATGTATTGGTGTTAATTTGTAACAGAGAAAGGTTAGAGTAACTTCTATGTCCCACACTAGATAATGGGTTGGTAAGTTATGATATTTTCTCTCATAGAGTAGTACAGTTATGAAAAATTATATTCATGCAGGCTATATAGCAACCTGCACATAGAATATTCTGTGAAATAACATTATGAAAGCACAAAATAGCATGCGCACTGTGGTTAAACTGGATAAATGGATATGAAAAAAGGCCAAGAAGAATTTATTCATCCAATAAGCAGATTCTATTTTATTTTGAGACAGGTCTCACTACACAGCCCTGGCTAGCCAGCCTGGAACTATGTAGATCAAAATGGCCTCAAACTTACAGAGATACACCTGCCTCCCAAGAGCTGGAAGTACACTATTATGTCTAACCCAACAAGCAAAATTTTAAGTGTTCACTATACTCCAAACAAATGTATAGGACTCAGGGAACACAACAGCAAATATAACAAAAGTCTTGGTCTTCCTAAAGCTTACTTTTTATGTGATAAAGGGCTAGGCCTATAGATAATAAATTCACAAAGGAAAACTGCAAGTGTAACTGGGGTGGTAGCCATCTTCTCTCCCTCCCTCCCTCCCTTCCTTCCTCCCTCCCTTCCTTCCTTAGTTTTGTTTTGTTTTTCGAGACAGGGTTTCTTTGTGCAGCAGTCCTAGATGTTCTGGAACTTACTCTTGTAGACCAGGCTGATCTCGAACTCAGAGATCTGTCTGCCCTTGCCTCCCAAGTACTGGAATTAAGTGTGCGCCACCACTGCCCATCCTCTCTGATGTTCTTATAATTAAAAAACTTCTAATGAAGTTTATCCTCCAAAACTAGATATTGCTAAAGTTTGGTACTACAAATGATCTTATTTTTAACAAATCTAAATAGGCATTCTTCATATTTTCCTTATTTTTTAAAAAAGAGGTTATCTTGTAGCCCATAGAGGGAACAAGAAAACTATTATTATTAGGGTATAGAAGTATTTAATATATAGAAGTATATAATAGTCCTCTTGACTATTAAAGAATTGCTACTGAAGATTTTTTAAAACTAAGCTGTTTCTTCACCTACAAAGCTGTACAGAACCATCCTGGTAAGCAGCTTAGTTTTTACCGAACTATCCAAACTAAGTATCATGCTTCCTATGCAGGTAGCTTTGGGCCCATTCTTTGATTATTCTGTCTCTGCTTACTTGTAATATTGAGCTTAATGCCTCCTTGCTTCATTCAAAGAATTAAATCAAGTAGTTAAGTAAAAAGTGTGATGTATTTTAAAATGTACAGCATTCGTGTACTTATTTCTTGGAAGAAATCAAGTTCTTTGCTAACCTAGGACCAAGGATGATATATTCTCATTTAGCAGCAAATGTTCCATTTTTTATATTTTTGTCAACAAAATGGTCTTATTTTCTAATTCACTATTTCTTATGACAAGTAAAAGGGTACACTTGCCCAAATCTTTTTAAAGGAATAAACACAGACCTCAAATGCATTGAAAATACAAGACAGCTGGTACTCTCAATGAAAGAGCAGCATTTCTTTGTGTCAAGACACAGCACAGGTATTATTTTGGCAAATTTCTACATAAGCTATAACTCTCATGCAAGGATGCCATGTGTCCTCATTTACTCCCTTCTGAGAAACAAGCCCACTAGTCAACTCCTCTCTCATATCTCTACTATAGTCTTACTTTTTCTAACATCAGTTTTATCATAGATTCACAGTATGTATTTCATTTGTTTGTTGCTCTTAGGTCACAGCTTATTTAAAGATGTACAACCAGTTGATCTCTCTCATCCTATCAGCCACAGTAAGTAGGCCTGAGCACTAACATGAAACATGCATTGAAATAGATTGTTTTCTTTTTATTTCTCCTGAATATAGTTACAACATATCATTAGGACACAAATGACTATATTTCTATTAATATCATTTTGGGATAATAAAAGGATATAAAAAAATGCCAATATATAAAGAGGGCACTAGATTTGAAGGAAATGAAATGAATCACAATTCATATTCAATGAATTATATGCTAAATCTGAGCTAACTTCTGGTCTATCTACTTCTTGAATATAAAGCTATATAATTATTTTTTAAAAAATCATTAAGAATAAAAGCTTAGAAGACCCAATTTGACTCTCATAGCTCTTGATTTAGTAATTTTATTTTTAGTATATAGAAATACTCCCACATGTGAATCCACTGAAACATACAAAGATGTTCTTTAAATAACCACAAACATCTGAAAAAATTAAAAACAACTTAAATATGTATCACAATGGAGTGGACAAATACAGATCCAACCTACACTACATTATAGCCCAGCAAGAAAAACCAGTATATCTGTATTTGAGGCCAATAAATCCAACATCAAGTTAACTGATTGATCCTAATGATCAATGAAACATATGCTTATGTTAAACTTAAAAACTTTGTTTTGGGGGCTTGAGGTGTAATTCTGTGATAGAACACTTAAATTATATGTGCATCCATGTGTATAGAGAAGGCTACCAAGCTAAAATGTTAAAGAAGTGATCCCAGATACATCAGATACTGATTGTATTTTAACTAAGGTTAAAATGTAAAGATCACTAATGTAAACCCTAGAACTATAAAACTTGTGACCTTGGGTTCAATAAAAATATTAGATATAAATCAAAAGTATAAAAAAAATCAATAAATTAAGTGTCATTAAAATAGAAATCTTTTGTTCTTTAAAAGATTTGTCAAGAAAATTAAAAGATAAGACGGCTGGAATGATGATCAGAAGGAAAAGGCATTTGCTGCCAAAACAAGACAACCTGAGTTCACACACCAGGACCTACCTGGTGGAGAGAATTGACTCCCGTGGGTTGTCCTTGTGCTGCAGCAAGTGCACATACATATTCTCAAGCACAAGCACACACACAAGAGAAGGTATCTCCAAATTTCATTTTTTTATGAAGAACACATAATCCAGGCTATGCATTATGCTTTAATACCAGACCCAGGAGGTAGAGGAGGGTAGATCTTAAGTTTGAGGCTAGTCAGGGCTACATGCTGAACCCTGTCTCAAAAACAAACCATCAACAGACAAAAAAAACAGTAACAAGAAAAAAACCTCCTAAAACGCAGTTAAGAGAGCAACTCAAAAAATGGGCATAAGACTTGAACAAACACATCATCAAAGATAATATATGATGGCAAGAAATCACAAGAAAAGATGCTCAGCATCAATTGTCAGAAGCAGGTGGTACACATTTGCTACTACACATCTGTCACAAAGTTCAGATTGCAAATATTGACCATAACAAGAATTTGCAATAACTCAAAGTCTCCTACACTGCTGACAGGAATATAAAACGACAAACATTTTGGAAAACAATTTAGGACTCAAACTGCATCCTAAATATTTAGGTCTATATTTATAGATTGTTTGTGACTGGCTTGGTCAAATGCTTGTTTCTATATTGAACAATGATTAATGCAGACCTATGGCTGGTCAAAATGTTAAGAATGAGTGACTGTTGAGTGTTCCATCCTCAAGAGAACATCTATTTTGCTCCTTTCAAGGCTCAGGGTTACACTGAGGAAGAGGCAGAGAGTGAGAGAAAGCTGTGGAAAATTGTCTTCTAAGATTGACATTGTACTTATAAACTCATAGCAGCTGTAGTTACCTGTACAGGAAAAGGGTAAGGAGGGTTTTCATGGGTCCCTGGCTCTTCTCCCAGAGAGATACCAGCAGGGGATGGGTGCTAGGGGTAGAAGTCACTGTTTTCAGTGGTGTAGCCACTGACAAGTTACCCAAGTGCCAAAAGATTTGTCACACCATGACCACATAGTGGCTCTAGAGGAAGAGGGGAATGTCTCATTAAGGTTTCTATTTCTGTGATAAGTACCCTGACCAAAATCAAACTGGGGAAGACAGAGTTTATTTTATCTTACACTTCCAGGTAATAGCCCATCACTGAGGGAAGTCAGGGTAGGAATTGAAGGCAGGAACTAAAGTAGAGGCTATGAAGGAACTTCTTACTGGCTTGCTCAGCCTGTTTTCTTATAGCACCCAGGATCACCTATCCAGGGTTGACACCCCACAGTAATTTAGGTTCCTTCACATAATCGTCAAGAAAATGCCCCACAGGCTTGACCACAGGCCAATCTGGTAGGGGCATTTTCGCAACCGAGGTTCCCACTTCCAAAATAACTCTGTTTTATATCAAGTTGACATCAAAACTATATAGCACAGGGATAAGGAGGGTGGGATAGTGGGTATTAAGCATTATTTATCATATACATGTGCTGATAAATCTTAAAGCTTAAGTAGAATAAACAAATTACTTTTTTTAAAGGGTAGTTAAAAAAATCCTTCCAAACTTCAAGAGTTTTACAGGCAAATTCTATGAGGAGTGCCAATTCCAATTTCATATAAACTATCAAAGGATAAAAACCGAAGGACCATTCTCTCATCTCATTATGAGGCTAGCAATACTAATACCAAACTTAAGAAAAACTCAAAGTTAATCCAATTTACCAACACAGATGCAAATAAAATATAAGTACAAAGATCAAGTCAAGTTCAGGTTACTGTGGAATACAAGACTTGAACAGCAAAGTCAGTCAAATGTTTCTTGACAAGGATGCCAAATCATTCAATAGGGGAAAGGACAATTTTTCAGAAAGTTGCGTTAAGAACAATACATACAGGGGGCTGGAGAGATGGCTCAGCGGTTAAGAGCATTGCCTGCTCTTCCAAAGGTTCTGAGTTCAATTCCCAGCAACCACATGGGGGCTCACAACCATCTGAAATGGGGTCTGGTGCCCTCTTCTGGCCTGCAGGCATACATACAGATAGACTATTGTATACATAACAAATAAATAAATATTTAAAAAAACAATACATACAAAAAGAAAGCCAGCCTACACACCACAATCCCAGAGAACTTAGACAACAATGAAGACACTAAGAGAGACTTACATAGATCTAATCTACATCGGAAGTAGAAAAAGACAAGATCTTCTGAGTAAATTGGGAGCATGGGGACCTTGAGGGAGGGCTGAAGAGGGGGAGGGGAGAACCAGGGAGGGGAGCAGAGAAAAATGTAGAACTCAATAAATATCAATTAAAAAGAGAAAAGAAAAAACAAAGAATGCTGCCAAGTTCATGCCTTAAAATCATAGAAAAGCCTTCATGACATTGGATTTTGCAATAAATCCTTGGATATGATACCAAAATCAAGGAATCAAATGAAAAAATTAGAATTCATCAAAAATAAACTTTTGGTGAGAATAGGTAAAGAAAGAAAGAATGGAAAAGGTGGGTTGATGGGCACTAAATTAATGAACAGAGTTTAACAGAGCATTACTCAGGTGGTTCACAACCACTTGTAGCTCTAGCAGAGCCTCTGGGGGCACACACCCATACACAAAAATAACTTTTTTTTTTTTTTTTTTTTTTTTTGGTTTTTCGAGACAGGGTTTCTCTGTGGCTTTGGTTGGAGCCTGTCCTGGAACTAGCTCTGTAGACCAGGCTG
>NW_004949099.1:6128829-6130479 GCF_000317375.1 Microtus ochrogaster | reverse complement strand
GGTGGCGGGGAGGAGGCAGAAATCCTCAATAAATAAATAAATTAAAAAAAAAAAAGAAGAATCATCACATGGTCCAGTAATTCCACTCCTAGATATCTATCCAAACAGAACTGGAAGCAGGCCGCATTCCAGTAGTAAAGAGGTGAAAGAGAAAGAAACCCAAATGTCTATCAGTGGATGAACAAACAAAACATGGTATACAGCTTCAACCCCATATTATTCGGCCCTAAAAAGGAAAGAAGTCATGACGACGTGTGACAACATAGAGCAATCTTATGGGCACTATGCTCACTCAAGTAAGTCAGACACAAAATGATAATTCCATAATTCTATTAATATGAGCTATCTAGAGTAATCAAATTCACAGAAACTGAACAGTGGTTATTAGGAACATAAGTGGGGAATGTGGGGGGGGGAGTTTAAGTATTTAACAGAAACAGAGTTTCTACTTGGGATAGATAATGACAAAGTTCTAGAAATGAGTAGTGTATATACACCAAGTGAATACTTAGTGTCACTGAGCTGGACTTCTGCTTTGCAACTTAAGTGTCTATTTTACAGCAATAAAAATGGTTACAATGAGACTCTTAAGATCTGTATATTTGGGGCTGGAGAGATGGCTCAGAGGTTAAGAGCACTGGCTGCTCTTCCAGAGGTCCTGAGTTTAATTCCCAGCAACCACATGGTGGCCCACAACCATCTGTTATGAGATCTGGTGCCCAATTCTGGCCTGCAGAGATACATGTTGACAGAATACCAAGAACACTGTATACATAATAAATAAATAAATAAATGTTTTTAAAAAAAGGATCTGTATATTTTATCTCAAAGAAAAAAGTTCTTAAAAAAGATATTGTCTACATTTAATTAAGTTAAGAACTAACAGGATGAAGACATTTTTATAAGCAGAAGGTAAATAAAGATAGCAAATTTAGGGGTAAGGACAGGATGAGGTTCATGAGCTTACTATGTTTGGTGCTGCAAGTCTATAGTAATGTTGGCCTAAATTCATATGATATATATGTACTTCTTTGGAAAGAACATGAGAACTTATGTGTCTAGTACCTAAGAGGGCAGAGAAATCAAAATTATTCATAAAAGCTGGACAATCCAAGACTTAAGATATCTGACATTGGTGGGATGACTGCTTTCTTCCCTTTTAGGATATGTCCTTACTAGTACTGACCGCTGTTTCAGAGATGGGAGAGCTCTATTTTAAAACATTCCCTTACATAGAAACAGTAAGTTTTCTGCAATGAAGATAAAAGCCCTGATGATAAAAGAGCAATGAAGGTTGTTAAGATTTAGACTTTCTCCACAGATCAAAGAGTGACTATGAGGCTAGGAGTGGTACCCAGGAGTAAACTTTAGCTAGCATATATGTACAGATCCATGAATATAGCCATGGAATTGATACTAATGTTAGTTTCTTCCCCTAAAGAATTCATGGTGGCCTTTTAGGGCAATGTACATACATATCAAATCAGCCTCAACAGGAAATCCTTATTAAATATAAAATGAGCAGGGCGGTGATGGTGCACGCCTTTAATCCCAGCACTTGGGAGGCAGAGGCAGGCGGATCTCTATGAGTTCGAGACCAGCCTGGTCTACAAGAGCTAGTTCCAGGACAGGCTCCAAAACCACAGAGAA
>NW_004949099.1:6117370-6128488 GCF_000317375.1 Microtus ochrogaster | reverse complement strand
AAAAAATATATATATATATATATATATATATATTTCTAGAGGCCAGAGAAATAGCTCAGTGGTTAAAAGCACTGGCTGCTCTTCCAGTAAACTGGGGTTCAATTCCTAACACCCACATGGTAGCTCACAACCATCTTTACTCTAGTTCCCAGGGATCCAATACCCTCTTCTGACCTCTGCAGGTACTATACACACATGGTACACAAACATACATTCAAGCAAAACACACATAGACTCATTCAAACATGTCTTTTCTTTGAATGTCCATTCTTTGGTACATTTGTCTTTGCTTCAGAAATGTAATTCAAAAATGCAAATCTTTGGTTTTTTTGTTTTCAAAGGGTATATGGTTGGTTGTAATATAAAACAGGGAGGTATACAAAAGTACAAAGACCTAGATCAGAGTCTCTTTCTGCTACAATAAGCTCTTGGCCAATAACATGTTTTTGAGGCTTGGTTTCTCATCTATAAAATGTAAATAGTAACAGTACCAACTTCAAAAGGTTATTTAGAGTTACCCTTGCATAGATCCTGGTTTACTGAGTATTCAAGTATGCTATAAGTGACAACAGAGCAATGACACTTTTCAAGGACTGACCTTGCCTACACCTTTTACACCTCCTGTTGCCCACAGATACCGAGGTGTATCAGTCCTCAACTTTTTGTCTAAGTTTCACCTCATGTTAACTTGCCTAGAATCTGCCACAAAATTCCTCACTCCACTTACCTAAGTCTGATAAATGTTGGTCATTGGAGAGCCATCTAGTGTTATACTTACTGGTACTTCTTATCTGGGTCTGGTGAGTACCCTCATATTTCAGTACTACAGACAGTAGCAATTGGTTAAATAACCTGGTCTATCATTGCACAGTAACAAGTATATAAGAAACTAAGACACAATAGTGCATAATAAGAACCAGATTCTGTTGACTTGGGGCTGAGGTAAATTTTCAAGTTGCCTCATTGTACATAGCCACCCTGCCCATGCAGAAAAATCTTATCAACATCTATCTGCTCTTGCCATTTTATTTTTATTTAGTGTCAGCATCCTTCTTTGGATATGAATTATATGCTGACTTTGTCGGTACTATTTTGAAAACCACAGAGCACACTGATTTCTACCCTTTCAAAAGCAAGGGTGCCAGCTATTGTGCTAGCCCCTGTCACTCACCTCAGCCACCTGCTGGGTCCCCACTCTGTGCTGAACCAGCCCCTCCATATTTGTAGCCATGGTGAAGCAAGATCATTAGAGAACCTGTTTGGAAAGATGCAGCAACTTCTATCAGGTGTGGAAAACCAGGCTACTTGAAACTTATCACTCATCAAAATCCATCTTTGATACTGTCTTACAAGGACTATGCCTTCTGCAGGAGACAAAGCCAACAGGGTAAGCGTATCTGGATATGCCATAAAATCAGTGTACCAAAATTTGTAAAAACATTTCAATTAGGAAATTTCTCTTGGCAGATATAAATATGGAGAAACGAGGGACTTTACCTATCAGATCTTCTTGGTTTTGACTGCTGGGTTTACCTCTCAGAGGTGGGTACTACACATATCTTTTTGGATAGCTCTTGGTCACAGCACACTGAGTAAAAAGGTGGCTATTTGAGAAAAGTGTGAGGTCAATTTTAGATAACTAGCTTGTTAGAGTGTTATCAACTAAACCTTTAATTGGCAATTCAAGAAGCAAAACCATGCCCAGCTTACACATTTTATTTACAGGCTGAAAGACAAATGATAATCACCAAAGAGAGACAAAGATTATGTTAACAAGAACAAAGTGCCCATCAACTTATTAATATATATTTGAAACAGGTTCTCACTGTGTAATTCTGGCTGGCCTGGAACTCTCTGTAGACCAGGCTAGCCTTGAACTCAAAGAGATCCACACCTGCCTCTGCCTCCCGAGTGCTGGGATTAAAAGAGTACACCACTACACCTGGCTACATATGAGTTATTATAAGGGGGCTGGAGAGATGGCTCAGTGGTTCCTGCTCTTCCAAAGATCCTGAGTTCAATTCCCAGCAACCACATGGTGGCTCACAACCATCTGTAATGAGTACACACAAACAGAATATTGTATACATAACAAATAAATATTTTTTAAAAAGTTATTATAAATAATTAAGTTCCTAATTTTCCACTAATAGAAAAAGTATATTTGATGCCATCATTCACAAAACTTGAGGAAGATCATCTAAAGATCAAAAAGCCTGCTAGCCTCCTAGGTCAGAGTCACTTAAACACAGTCACTGCTGATCAAATAGAATCTTCATCTGTTCTGGTCACAAACTAGACAGCTCCCTGAATATCCCCTAAACACACTTTTCAATAAATTCAGAACCACAGAGAAGCCAGGTTTATTTGGGACAATTCATTATCATCTAGGTAGGTCCCAGGTTGAACAAGAAAACAAGCTCTAGCAGAATTATATTAGAGATTTGCACATAAAAACCATAAGTGTTACTGCACAATATATCTGCTTTTAATATACACAGATGTACACAGTGCAAAATATGGAGCACCAATTTTCAATTAGAGGACATCTCCCTTCCAAAAATGACAAGCTTCAAAGAACTGTGGTAGTTTGAAAACTTGTAGTCACTAACTTCATAACTGAAATCTAGAAACAACAAAACACCAAAACTAAAATCTATTATTACAGACCGGCTTTTAGGACCTAGGAGACCTCAAGGTGTGGTTCAGCAATAGAGAGCCTACTTAGCACACACAAGGCCTTGGGTTTGATCCCAATCACCAAAAAGAGAAACAGCTTTTAAGGAACACGCCTTCTTGGCTTGTGGAGGTAAGCTTAGCAAGACCAATGGTAACCAACAGCTGTTGTTGTATTAATACGCACTGTGGACAGAACACAGCTAGTTCTGGTGATAGAGAAACATAAAGATTGCTAGCTAATCTCAGACTGTACCCAGAGCTATGCTGAAAGAAAAAAACCCAACTAATTGTCAGAAAAGTTATAAAGACACAGCACTGCAAGTAAAAACATGTGAAGTTCCAACTAGTACCAACAACCCTTATTAAGTAATTGCTATGACCAGACAATGAGCTGAAGATTGAGAATTAACAAAATAAGGGAGTCCTTGTCCTTGATGAATCTGATACAATTTAAAGGCTATGGTTAGTGTCCCAATAAAGAAGTAACTCCTTCTGCTGGAGGAACTAACATCAAGATCTTAAAAGACGGATAACTCAGAGGCCTCAGTGAGTAAAAGCGGCCTTGCCCTCAAGCCTGACAGCCTGAGTTAGATTCCCAGGATCTACATGGTAAAAGGAAAGAATCGACTCCCTCAAGTTGTCCTCTAGGTGCCTGCTCTCCTTCTCTGCACAAATACAAAATTAAAAATCTTAAAGACATATTTAAGCTAGGATTTGGAAAATAGAAATTTATCAAAGGAAGGGAGAGTGGAGAATATTCTAAGCAGACAGTTTTGTTCTTAAGAAACTAGAAGGTCTGACATAGAATAGGGTATCTGAGGGACAGCAAACAATATGCCAAAAACTATGTGAGAGGTCAGAGGCTGACACTGTGGATGCTGAAGAAACCACCAATAGTTTTAACATGAGCATATCTGACCCTCAACAAAAGAAATTCTTTTATGATAGCAGGGTAGAGGTGACATAAAAAGGAATATTACAGACAGGGGCCAGTGAGGAATCCACGACAGTGAAGGCAGATCCTTAAATTTAATTTAAACCAATGAGTTTATCCAGGACAACACATGATTGACAGCAGGGCACAATAAGTAAAAACTGGTGCAGACCACAGGGTAACAAGAACACAAACTCTTCCAGACTCACAAAAGACTGACAGCTGATGAAACCCTGTCTTCAGTAAAGCAGGCTTACTGATCCTAACACAGCAAACCAGGCTCTCGATGGAGAACACCTGGTCTCTCTTAGCGGCCAGGAAGTGCAGCTATACCACTCAGAAACACAAAAACTGCCTTCGGTAACAGGAGTCTAGGATCCTATCTTTCCTTCCATGAACAAGTGATTCAGATCACTCATGTTTATGCACTACATGCCTGATGCAGAACTTCACAACAGTCAAAGTGCCTACTGTCCTGAGCAAGTCTCCCCTGGTTCTGAAGCTCAGACACTAAGCTAACCTAATACTGACCACATCAGTTTTTCAAGACTAGGTAAAATGTTTATATTGGGCCTAGAACTCTCAGTATGTTGCAGCTACTTACTGTCTGTTTGAAGGTGCTACTTTTACCTTCTCAAAAAGAAAAAAAAAACTGACAGCAGAAACTAAAGCTGTGAAACATACCTTAAGATCTACCTGAGATTGAACTATAAGTACATTATACAGAAGTCAAGAGGCAACTGTAATTCACACTGTTAAACTGCAAGTTGGGCAAAATGAAAGGGCTGAATTAGGGTATAATCTCAAATAATTAAAAACAAATCGGGGGGGGGGCTGGCGAGATGGCTCAGCGGTTAAGAGCATTGCCTGCTCTTCCAAAGGTCCTGAGTTTAATTCCCAGCAACCACATGGTGGCTCACAACCATCTGTAATGAGCTGGTGCCCTCTTCTAGCCTGCAGGCATATATGCAGACAGAATATTGTATACTTAATAAATAAATATTAAAAAAAAACAAATCAGGGCCAGGCATAGTGTGCATGCCTTTGAACCCAGTACCCAGGAGACAGAGGCAGGTAGATCTCTAAGTCTGAAGCTAGCTTGATCTACATACATACTGACTTCAAGGTCAGCAAGCATAAGGTTGTAAGACCCTAACTAAAAAAATATCTAATGAACACCTAAAAGACACAAAATGGGGGGGGGGGGGAGCTGAAGAGATGGCTCAGCTGTTAAGAGCGCTGGCTGTAAACCAGAAATAGTAACCAATCTCGTTCATTCACAGGCTAGAACATTTAATAACGAATATAAACAACTACCAATTCCTAAATGTGACACAGTTCATTACTGCCATTAGGAATTTATGATCCAGCTCTACCACAATTTCTTAGGAATTCAAACATACTTTTAATATTTTAGCTACACAGTATCTACACTGAGCAGAAACTGTAAAGATAAAAAGTAAAACAGAGCTTTAACTTTTAAATAAAAATTTTACTGAACTACAACATACAAATACAGAAGTGTTCAAGCTGTAAACATTGTGATGGCAGTCTACTAACAGAACACATGAGCACACCAGAAAACAAAAGTACCAGCAGCCTGAAGTCTCTGATGCACCTCCCCTGCCTGTTGTCACTAACTTTTCCTTTGTTCTCCTCATATCTATTATCAAGGAAGATTTTTGCTTGCTTTTGAACTATATGTAATATACTTTAGGTCTGACTTCTCTTGTTCATCACTGTTTTGTGAAAACCATGAGCATTCAGTCCATTTTCTTTACTGACTAGGAATCTAACATATGACTATACCACAAGCCACTCATTTACAGCTTTTGAGTTTTCAGCTTGTTTCTAGTCTGGAGCTCTTATGAGCAGTGTTTACTCATGCCTTATGGTAACTGAGATCTTGTCCTAGCTTGTCTCTAACTCTATTATCCTCTTGTCTCTGCTGAAATCAATGGTGTAAGCTACCATGCCCATCAGACCTTACCTTTTATTTGTGGTACTAGAGACTGTATGCTCAGGTCTTCATACGTGCTAAATGTGGGGGCCAGCCATGATAAGCTAAGTATGGACAGGTCACCCAAAGGAAATTCTTTATTTCCAACCATTATTACCTGGTAGAGTAGAACTCGGTCCTCAATAAATTTAATAAGAGGTCTGAGACTCTGTAGTTTACCCTGAAGCAATACCTGCTAGCAGGAAAGAACCATAAGCTAAGATAACCCGACCCCCACCCAAGAGCAGACCATTCAAAGGAAATGCCTGGCATTCCAAGCTCTGTAGATAGAGACACCTGCCAGCACACATTCACCAGGACACCCTAGACAAATGTCAGCCAATCAGGGGTCCTGAACCTCGGAGACCCCTCACCCCCACCTTTACTACTATAAAAACCCAATTCTAATTGAGCTCGGGGGCTCTCCGGTTATTCTAATACATTGGACATGCAGAGAGACCAAGTTTGCAAATTTGATTAAAATAAAGGTTCTTTCCTTGTTGACCTTCAGGGGACTTAGGCATAACACTAAGAACAAATTCTACCACTGACATTCACTCCCAAGCTCTTTTATTTATTTTCATTTACTTCTGGCCTTCGGGTGTATGTGCAGGCAAGACATTGTATACATAATTCTTTAAAAAAAAAAAAATCCTATACTGCCAGGCGGTGGTGGCACATACATGCCTTTAATCTCAGCACTTGGAAGGCAGGGGCAGGCGGGTCTCTGAGTTTGAGGCCAGCCTGGTCTGCTGAGCGAGTTCCAGGACTCCTTCCACAGCTACTGAGAAACCTGTCTCAGAAAAAAAAAAAAAAATCCTATCGTGTGTAACAGGAATATGAATTTCAGATGATGATCACACACAGAAGAAAACAGTCAGCCGGGATATAATGACACACGCCTTTGATCACAGCACTGGAGAGGCAGAGGCAAGTAGATCTGAGAGTTTCAGACCAGCCCAGAGTCTCTAAATAAAAAACCCTGTCTCTAAATAAATAAATAGGAAATCAGTGATAAAGCAAGACACTAAAATGGAAGGAATTTATATCAGATACGAGGCTGGTTTCAGTGAGCTTCAACACCAATTCCCACTCTGTTTTCCCAGGGTTGCAGGCCTGGAAATCAATTATATGGCCCAGACTGACTCCAGTCCCCTCATTCACTTCTCACTCCTTCACAGATGGTCCCTGCTGGTATTTACTGAAACCATATTGGTCTTCACTCTCATGCTTAAAACAACCTCTGGAGCAAATGGCACATAGGACTACTCCAAGACAAATACCCAAAGATAATTCTCATATGTGGAGCCACTCAAACAAGACACAGGCCAGCTCCTCACCACGGGCTCACCTTCCTTGTCTGCCTTCACGGGGCAACTCTTCACCCAACTCTCTCCCATCTTAGTGCTGGCTCCCTTTCTCCCACTGTACAAATATATAAACCTCAAAAAGGCTACTTATCAAGTTTCTGGATGCCACAGCCCAAACTCCTTCTATCACATCAGGTCACTTGGCTCCTTGAAGACAACATTAAAAATTTCCCCACACAAGACCTGCCTATAGTCCCAGCAGCTCAGGAGGATCACTAAGGGCCAAGGTATAACAACGATCTCAAAACAACAGAATTAAACAAACAAAAAAAAAACCCCTCAAAATTCCTAGAATTACTCTTCTAAAGTGAAGAAACTATAGACATAGATCCTACCACAAACTTCAGTACAAAGCTCTCATTATGCAGCCCTAGCTGGCCTGGAACTATGTAGAACACGCTAGCCTAGAATTCAGAGATACACCTGCCTCTGCCTTTTTTTTTTTTTTTTTGGTGCCGTGACTCGGCTGCCTCTGCCTTTTATGTGTGGGAATCAGTCCTGGGACACCACCACACCTGGCTGGGTCTCTTCTTTAAGGTATGAATGACTACAGGCTGACAAGGTGTTAGATACCAAGTAAATGGGGGAAAATGGCAGCTTCATATTAGGTAGCTGTGTCTCCTATTAAAATGTCCCTTAGTGGTTAAACTTCAAATGGGCTGTTCTTGCTATATCAGAAACTAAGACCTTTCTCACACGTGTACATAAAGCAAGTGTCTGCATCCTCAAAAGATCTGATATTACAGTATCAACTGCATTGTGATTTTGACATCTCCAGCTTTTGGAAACAGAAAGTCCAAAAGGAAAAGTCACCATGCTTTGGGAGGGGAAAAAGAGGTCACCTTACTCCATGAATATTCTATCACCCCATAAATATTCAGGAAAAGCTTAAAATTTACAATGCAGAATGAACTGGGCTGCAAGTCACTTTGGGACAGCCTACCACAATCTTTTTTTGGTAGTGTTTGCTTAGCTTAACTTAAACCGTTTCTTGAAACATCCAAAAGAATTAAAACTGTGGCTGCTAATATTATTTAAAAAGACACTGTTGTTTTATTTCAAATATTTGTACTTGGGGGGGGGGCATAGGATCTTATATAGCCCAGGCTAGCCTCAAACTCTTTGTGTAGCCAAGGATGCGACTGAACTTCTGATTCTGCCTGCACCTTCCCAATGCTGGGGTTACAGATATACACCACAACAGGTTTATACAGTGTTAGGAATGGAATTTGAGGCTTCTTGCATGCTAGCTAGCCCTTCCTATTATATTATATACAAATATTTTAGTTATCAATTATCAAATTTTCCAATGGAAGCCTGACATAGTTTGTAAAATTTGCTTTTCACTTTGGTAAACAATTAAAATGGGGTTTCCAATAACTTCATGTCATCAATCAATTTTATCTCTGGGAAAAATAAAAATGTAAAAAGAATGTCTACTGAAGTCCAATTCAAATTCCCTGCAAAGTAAATCAGACATTTTATTGTTGTTTGTGCTATCCCAGCTGCCAAATAACCATTCCTAAAAAAGCACCAATTAAACATGCAGCACTTAGCTATCAGCAGTATCATCAATTTACAATTTACTCGCCAAAAAGTGTCAGGCATTAAGTACTAGATGCATAATGATTTGCAAAATAATTCTGTCTGCCTAAAGCTATTACTGTACTTGTGATGCTAGACATTAATCAAGCAATCACATAAGGGAGTAATTGCAAAGTGAGATAAAAGCTATGAAGGAAAAGAACACAATATAAAGAATCTGTCCTAGAACGGCATTGGGAACCAAGAAGGATGTCCCCAGAAAGGCATACTCTGGCGTAGATCTGCATGACTAGGGCTGGGGAAGGAATACGAGGGGCAGGCATTTGATATCAGGGTGAAAGGCCTGGAGAAGACAGACGGTAAGCCACCTCATCAAAGAAGATAGTGGGCTAGTGTGTCAAGAGCACAGAGAACTATGCGGCCCCAGGCTAAGAAAACCACGACAAGCATCAGTAGGGCTTCTATCACTACTGTAACTTGCAAATTATAAAGCACGCCATATTTTTGTTATTACTACTGGGTCCAAAGTTTCCTAAAAAACTTTTGTATTGGACACTAAACAACTATCGGAAAACAGGAGTCAAAGCCCAGTGCTTCAATCCAGTGCTTTTGCTCCTTCCTACACATGCCAATTGTCCTGAACGGATAACTACTCTTTCATAATGTTTTATATTCAGTACATGCTATACACCAGGCACTATAAACTATTTACATAAACTCATTTAGCCCTCAATTCTGGAGGGAGGGTTCTATTATTGTACAGATGAGAATACTGAGGCTCAAACAGTTAAGTAACTTGCCCCAAATCATACTGCTTAGTAAACTGAGCTATTAATCACTATGGTTAACGTCTACTTTGTGTGCATCCAGAGTTGGAAAGAAAAGAATTCACGTGTATGGGCTAAGGGGAACATAGTTTGGGATTCATGGCTCAGTCATCTTGGTACTCCGGCCTAGCGCTAGAGCATTAGTGGAGTTCAGCAGATACCTGACAGCTTCAAAGGGGCATAAAAAGCTGACAAAGGCTTTAAATCTGGAAGTGGTTTTTCTGAGGCTCTCCCTCCAAGCCAGCCAGGCGTTCACGTCCGAAGCCTTCCCTTCCCATGTTCAAGCCCGCTCTTTGGAACCCTGCTCTTTTCCTGAACTCGATTCCCAGAGAAGGCCGCCTTCCCGGTCCTCCAAGCTAAACTAATGCTCCTTCAGCACAT
The DNA here is from genome assembly GCF_000317375.1 of Microtus ochrogaster. Taxonomy (NCBI): domain Eukaryota; kingdom Metazoa; phylum Chordata; class Mammalia; order Rodentia; family Cricetidae; genus Microtus; species Microtus ochrogaster. The sequence goes on along the minus strand of NW_004949099.1, from coordinate 6,118,753 downwards.
TATCCAGTTTCTCCCGTGGAACTGACTACCCTCTGAGCCTTTGCAACCTCCCCTCCCCCGCCAGCATCCAACCCTCTAGGAGAGAATGGCTCCGTGACCAGCTGAAAATCCGGATGGATCCCCAGCGCCAAAAACTAAGTGCGTCTGTGTTGAAGGAACGAAGGGGAAGAGAATCACCTCAAGTTTTCCACTCCGATCGGTTCCATATCGTATTTTTTCCACAACACCATTTTAGAGCTAGGGATGTTACTCAATGGTAGAGCCGGCCCCAGCACCACAATAAAAAGAAAAAAACAGCTAACACCACCATTTGCAAATGACTTTGCGGCTCGAAGAGGAGCCTGGACTCCATTTTCTGAGAACAGGCCATCAAACAATGCTGAGGAGAGAGGCGCGGCTTGGCAAAAGCGCCTGGAGTCCCGATTTCTCTGACTGAAACCGAGCCCGCGAGAGGGACTCCGTGCAGAAGCGGGAGGCCAGCGCGAACCCTGAAGAGCCTCCGCGTGCCGACGAGTCTTCCCTCCGGGCCGCGCCATAGGTTCAAAAGGCGTCAGCGGCTCCCCGGCCCGAGCCCCCACCGCCTTCCCCCGCGAGGCTGGCCCGCCCGCACGCCCCTCACCGGCGGCCCCCGGGGACCTCCCTCTCCCGCGCGGACCAACCAGCACAGCCCCGGGGCGGCGCCGCGGGCCGCGACCCTCCCGTCGGGGGGCGATTGGCCAGCCCGGCCGTCACTCAGGAGGTCGTGCCCTGCCCACGCCTCCCTCCCTTGCACTCCACCCTCCCAGTCGGGAAAAAAACGGCGGTTGGGCCAGGGTGGCAGCCAACGGCAGGCGGGGAGCGCCGGGGTGAGGAGCGGGGAAGCACAGGAAGAAGGCGGCAGGGCAGGCTAGGCGCGCGCGCCGAGGGGAACCCGGCCGGCCGGCGCCGCGGGGACAAGATGGCGGCGCTGGCAGAGGGCCAGACGTGAGGCGGGGCCGCGGACATTTCCCCCCCTCCGCCCCCGCGGCGCGCGGCCGGCCCGGTCAGGCCAGCGGCTCGCAGGGCTCGGCTGCGGGCGGGGAGGGGAGTGAAAGAGAGGGGAGGGGAGGGCGCGGCCCGGCCCACTATGCAAAGCGCCCGCCGCCGCCGCCGCCGCTACCGCCCCGTGGCAAAGGTAAAAGGCCGCGTTCGGCCTCCGCGGCCTCCATGGCGGCGCAGGCCCGGCCGTCCTCCGCGCCGCGGCCCTGCCCCGCGGGCTTGTTCTTACCTCAGGCTCTGGCGCCACAACAGTCGCGGAGCAGGTCCCGTGTCTGCGGCGGGCGCCCCCGGCACGGAGGGCAAGACGCGGAGCCGGGCGGGCGCCGGAGGGCAGGAGCCTGTTGGGGCTCGGGCGGCCGGGACGCC
>NW_004949099.1:6115185-6117270 GCF_000317375.1 Microtus ochrogaster | reverse complement strand
CCGCGCTTTGTTATTGTTTTTGTCAGTGAAAGGTCAGAGTTCGTGACCCCGGTGCCGCTGCCGCCGCCGCCCGCGCGCTGGGAGGAGGAGGGCGAATGTTCCTCTTCCTCTTCCCGGCGCCAGCCTCACCGCGGCGGCGGGGGGCGGGCGAGCACGCGATTGGCTGAGCGCGCGCGTGCACCGGAACGCCGCGGCTGCCGCCGGAGCTGAAGCTGAGGGCCGCTGGCCTGGGCCGGGCAGGTGCGGCTGCTCCCGCAGGCCCCGTTCGCCGACTGAAGAAACGGCCCGCGACTGGCGCCGAGCCGGGAGGTGGCGAGCGGGCAGTTTCCGGGGAAGGCACCGAGCTCCCGGTACCGGCTTCGGGTGGACGGGAGATTTTGTGTCTTAAAGCTCCCGGGATGCCCCAGCTTCTGGCGGACCAGGCAAGTGTGCTGACGCCCCGGCCCGGTTTTTAAAATAGCTGCTCAACCTTGGCACGCGACCTTGGGAGGGGTCCCGCGCCCCTCCCCTTCGCCACCTGGGCACGCGTGGAGTGCGTTCCGGAAAGCCTCTGGCCCTTTGATCTCACAACTTCTGGATTATAGTTCCCAAGTGAGTTTTGATTGGCCTTGGGAAGGTGCCGGTGGTCCTCGGTGCCCGCCCGCAAATGTTCAGCCATTCCCGCTTGTAGGTAGATCGTAGATGCGCTATCAGCTGATCACCCCTCCCCCTTCTCGCTCATTAGAAATAAAAGCCTCAAGATAATAGGTTAACCAAATGTTGCGTTGGACGGGCATTCATCAGGGTGACTCCAGCCCTGAGTATTCTGGCCGTAATCTTAATTGAATTTCTATTTGGTGTCATGTGTTTTAAACGCACTTCCCTGTTCTCCACTCACCTAGAAAAGTGGGGGTGTATCTCTGTGCCCTACAGACCCTGGAGCTTTAGAAGGAGCCTCCACGGGATCTGATGAAATGGCAAGGAAGTTTTCCCCATTTATAGGACATGTGAACCAGAGAGCTCAGTGACATGCCTGAGGTAGCCCACATATAAGTATGTATACAAATCTTTGTAAATATGGGACGCCCTGGTATATACTTTTCCAAGAATTTAAGTTTGTAATGCTCAATAATACTTAGAGATATAGTGTAAAAATTCACATTAAATGAGGTTTTGGGAGGAACGTTACAATTGTACAAGGTTTACAAATAAACCGTAATGAATGCACCTATCTTGGCTTATGGTTTTCATTTTCTTCAGTTAATATTCTGGCTCTGCAGATGCACCTTTTTTTTTTTTTCGGTTTTTCGAGACAAGGTTTCTCTGTGTAGCTTTGGAGACTGTCCTGGCACTAGCTCAGGAGAACAGTCATGCCTCAAACTCACAGAGATCCACCTGCTTCTGCCTCCTGAGTGCCACCACCACCCTGCAAATGCACCATTCTTAAACTGCCACTTCAATACAGGAACTGGATGGAATCCACATTAAGTAACCAAATTAATAATGTATGCACAGTAAGCAAAACCAGGGCTCCTATCAGCCATTTTGAAGCTACTAGTTGGTGGAGTGGCCACATTTGCAGTAATATTAAGTAGCTTTTTGGGTAAATTCTAACAACTTTTCTCTTGAAAATAGCACATGTACACATCTGCACAGATACATTGTTAGCAAGTAGCAAGTTTGCTAGCTACTGCAAGGCTTTGTAACAGTTTAATACATTTTAGGGTCACATAGAAAATGGCACCTCCTAAGGAGGATTATATTGGTTATAAGCTTACTTGGTGGTTTCTGTTACCATCCACATTTGAATTTGTAGTGCTTTTATTTAGAAACAGGATCTTACTATGTTCTAGCTGGCTTAGAACTCTGTTAAAAGGTGTGATGGCGCACCCTTTTAGTTCCAGCACTTGGGAGACAGGCAGGCCGATCTCTGAGTTCAAGATCAGCCTGCTCTACACAGTTCCAGGTCAGCCAGAGTTATGTAGAGAGAACCTTTGGGGGGGGGGGGCTGGTCTTTTTTTTTTTTTTTTTTTGGTTTTTTTCGAGACAGGGTTTCTCTGTGGTTTTGGAGCCTGTCCTGGAACTAGCTCTTGTAGACCAGGCTGG
>NW_004949099.1:6102391-6114425 GCF_000317375.1 Microtus ochrogaster | reverse complement strand
GTGCGCCACCACCGCCCAGCCTGGGACTCACCTTTTTTTTGTTGTTGTGTTTTGGGTTTTTTTTTTTTTTTTTTGTAAGCCTGCTTTCTAATAGAACTCAGGACTACCAGCCTCGGGTGGCACTCTCCCAATGGACTAGGCTCTTCCATGTCAAGTACTAATTAAGAAAATACCCTACATGCTTGCCAGCCCAGTGTTATAGAGGTATTTTCTCAGTTAAGGTTCTTTTCTCTTAGAGGACACTAGCTTGTGTCAAGTTGATATAAAAACTAGCCAGCACAGGATGGAACCCAGGGCTGAATGCATACTAGGCAAGCACCCTTCCAGTTGAGCTACATCCTCAGCCCCAAGCAAAACTGTTTAACCTTTCAAAGTGTAGTTTCAGGAGATTTTTTGTTTTTAAATTCTGACATTTTAGTGAATTGCTCTGTCATGGACTGGGACTTGGGAGTGGTGTGTGAGACTGTGCACTCTTGGGTGAAGGTTATCCGAGACTACCCGCACTGTGGGCCCTGGAAAATGTACCCTGACCCTGTCTCTCAGCTGTGATGCTGTAGCGTGAATACGGAGGCTATCCAGCAGCAGCTCGGGACACAACAATGGTCTCCATGCTGTCCCATCTTTACCAAGGACCTCAGAGAAACGGTCCAGTGATAGTCCTCAGCTGGGGTTAAGGGCCTGGGTCTTCCGGCTCCCTGCACACTCTATGGGTGAGTGGTTCTCTGACTCAGTGGTCCCCTGAGCAGGTCTTTTTCTTGGTACCAATATAATTTGTGGTCAGTGGCTGATCTGAGACCTTTAGAAAAGGAACTGTAACTGGTGTTTCATCGTTGAACCTAACCTGAAATGAACACTGACATTCAATGTTATTTTACTTGTATATCTAACTGAAAATCCTGACTAAATGAACATCAAATTAAGTTACTGTTAAGGAGCAGATGCTGCTTTTCAGTGTACTGCTTTTATGATAGTATAAGCAGCAGTTTCAGGCCACAGTGCAACTCGGTGACTGGGGCCTTGCCTAGCAAGGGTGCTAGGTACTCCACCCCAACACTGCAGTAAGAAAATGTTTTCCCTTTCTTTGTAACATAAAGCTGGTAGTGTCTGTATTTTCTTAGAGGGAAGGCTTAATAATCACCTTTCATAAGCACGTAGGAATGTCAGGTTTTCTGTAATGGCTCAGGCTTTATTACTATGTAGCAATCATTTCATCAGGCCTCTCTTCATGTTGCTTGTATAATTATTACATGCTTGCAAAATAAACATGAAGCTCATGTAGTTGTCGTTAGGCTTATTGTTAAGAATGTGGAATTAGAACAGACAGCGTGAATAGCAGACTGCGTGTTCCTGGCATGTTTATACTGCTTTGTCTTAAAACAGTCTTGTGAAGCGTATGGTATTGGTCTGTTTTTACAGCTGGAGAGGCCAAGGCCCAAGAAGGGAAGATGACTTCCCCAAAGTCACGTGTTGGCAAGTGAAGCACTAATAGATATTTCTGCCCTTGAAGACTAAGAAAACTACCCCCACCTTCATGTTGCTGTCAGAGTTGGCCTCTGTCAAGGCTACTTGGGCAAGTCACAACTTCTGTTCTAATAGCCAGCCTCCTTTCTTAAGGAAACTGAAGTCCCGAAGGTGGATGGTGGTTCCAGAACACAGGGGCATGGGAAGTATAGGCCCTTCGTGAATTGTTTTGACCTGAGCTTCCCAGACCTTGCAGAAGAGGTGGCAGGGGGGAGATTTCCAAGTTACATTTGGCTCAGATATCTTAGAGCCAGAGTTAGTTTGTGGAGGAGGCATGAATCTTGAGATTCTAATGGAAAATAGATTATGTTCTTAGAAAGCTGTACATGGCCCTGATCCCCAGCTCTCAGAGCGAGGGTAGTCGTGAAGTGGTTTTGCTTTCTTGAATGTTGTCTAGCTAGGAAATCAGCGAAGGGCTGGGAGGAACAGAACAGCCTTCTGTGAGCACTGCAGCTCCAGCCTGAGGAACAACGGGGCGGCCCTGTGTAAGCAATGCAACTCTAGCCTGAGGCATCCAAGCTCTCAGCCACAAGGTCCTCAGCCTCTTGATTTTTTAAAAAAGCTTTTTTTGTGTGTGTATGTAAGATTTATTTATTATATATACAGTTTTCTGTCTGCATGCATGCCTGTTCACCAGAAAAGGGCATCAGGTCTTATAGATGGTTGTGAGCCGCCATGTGGTTGCTGGGAATTGAATTCAGGCCTTTGGAAGAATAGCCAGTGCTCTTAACCTCTGAGCTATCTCTCCAGCCCTGCCTCTTGATATTTTTTTCCATAGAAAAAAACTTGCTAAGTGGAAGTGTAGTTGCTTGTCTTTGTGTGGGGAACGGAGATCTGCATCTCCTTGCTGACCTTAGGTCAATCCTGTGTTGGTCCTATCCCACTCTTCCAATAGGCCTGTGCCTCAATTCTGAGCCTGTCTATGGGCAGGGTCCTTTGTATGCCCCTCTGCAGGCACACTGGTAATATTTCTCCCTTGCTAAGCCAGTTGCTGTGGTGTGAAGTGCCCTTCCAAAAAACAAGTTGATATTTTCTGCATTCCCCTCCTGTCACCCTCTGGATTATATATTTATTCATGTGTTGTCTTTCCTGTTTGGGAAGAGAGCCCAGAAACGCACATTTTTGGGCTCTTGCTATGCAACACCCAAATTATATGGCCTCAAAACCAACAGTCACCTTTCTGGCAAATTACAATCTGCACTTCTAGAATCAGATATGTGATGGCTGGACCTGGAAACATCTGGCTGATGCTGTCAGTATGAACTTCCATATGGCCTCTGTATGTGGCCAGCTCCATCCATCACAGCACAGTGGACTCAAGAGGTGAGTGTCACAGAAAGCAAAGTAAACACTCCACATCACTTCCTCTGTTTGCTCCTTCCTGAGACCATCACCAAGGTCTTTCCAGGTTTGAGGGAGGGAACAGGATCCCACCACACTGGGGGAAGGTGCTATGTTCTCTAAAGGAACAGAATGAGTAGAAAGAATGTGTTTTGGGATTTATTAGAGTGGCTTCCAGGCTGTGGTCCAAGCCGTCCAACAATGACTGTCTCCCAACGAAAAGGCCAAGAACCCAGTTATTATTCAGACTGGATATCTTAGCAGTCCCAGAGTCAACACTGGGAAACCAGGCAGGTAATACCTCAGTAAAGATGGTAGGACTTGGTCGCCTGACCTGGCTCTCAGTTAAGATGGTGGTGAAGTCACCAGACCTCAGTCAAGATGGCGGTAAGGTCACCTGTGTAGCAGAGTTAACATTGGGGAACCAGGCAGGGAATACCTCAGTAAAGATGTTGGAACTTAGTCACCTGACCTGGCTCTCAATCAAGATGGTGGCAGAGACGCAAGGCTGTGGTGGCGCACGCCTTTAATCCCAGCACTCGGGAGGCAGAGGCAGGCGGATTTCTGTGAGTCCGAGGCCAGCCTGGTCTACAAGAGCTAGTTCCAGGACAGGAACCAAAAGCTATGGAGAAACCCTGTCTCGAAAATAAAAAAAAAAAAAAAAAAAAAGGTGGTGGCAGAGTCAACTGACCTCAGTTAAGATGGTGGTAAGGTCATCTGACCTCAGTCAAAATGTCAGCGGTCATATGTTGTATGGAAGAGAGACCTAAGAGGCATGATCTGCCCTGTTGCCAAGCAGCTACACTACAAGCTGTGGAGGGGAGCAAAGGCTGAAACTGAAAACAGCCACCTCATGGATCCAACCAATCTTGTTGGCAGCAGTGGTGGTGCCAGGGACAGTTTGAGGAAAGCGGAGCCAGCAGGACACCAGTGGGGTGAGGGTTTACACCTGTCAGGAGCGGTTTCCTCCTAAAATTATTACAGGAACCATCGCCCTGGGGAGTCTGCAGAGAACCCCACACCCCCAATTGTATTAACCGTTCTATTGACAGAGCCTACCCCACACCCAATTAGCTGTTAATAGAGAGCTATCTGTTAGCGGAACCTGCCCCACATTCCAAACTATCTAGAGAACTAGGTGTGTCAACTCGTGATTTCCAGGCCTACATGACCTGACCGAATGTAACCTCCTGGCCTACATGACCGAGGACCACGCGGCAAGATTCCATGCCCCTGCCCCCATCCCAAGCCAAACTCCTCATCCTATATAGGCTGTAACCCTGTCTCTAATAAACGGAGGCTCTGACAAACCTAGCATGGCCTTCCTCTCTCTCGCTCATATCTTCCAGATAGCACCTCTCCAGGACCCTGGAATTACTGAACTGCCAGGCGGGTTACAGACCCTAGACTAAGTAACCCACCCGAGGCGGTTTACATATACCATGGCTGAAAACGTGAAAACATGAACAGGGCATGTAGAAGAGCGTCCTCTCTCTATAGGCAGGGTGTTTGAGCTTATCTGGCTCTGGCCTGGGTGATTCAGAAGCCAGAGAGGCTTGAGGCTGCTCTGAGTGGTCTCTCACGGTGGGAACCACTGATGAGTGGTTCAAAAGAAAAGAAAAAAAAGAAAGAAAAATCTGAGGGACCCTGGGCCCCAAGTCGAATGCACCACACAGCATGTGTAGTGCTAGCATGGGAGGACCTGACCCCTGATTGTCTGGTCATGTTTTTAGCTATAGAAGGCAAGCAGAGATGAATGTTAGCAAAGGGCTCAACTACAGCCGTGAAGGCTGTGGTTGGGGGCTAGAAGGGGAAAACTCACCACAAAAGCTGCTGATGTGCGAAGAGGTCAGTGTTCAGGCAGATGGAGCACGTGGTTGTGGAAAAAAATACCCGGTTCCAGATCCTGACCCTGGGAGAGGGGCAGGAGAGCCTCCCAAGTCACGGCACCAATATTATGGTTTAAGTAAAATGCTGCAGGTCCCTGAGTGGTGGCAGGCAGTGGGCAGCAGGTCCCGAGACCACATTGGGCCATTAAGGCAGCCAGTCCCAGGAAGGGAGCCCCCAAGTGGCCCATGGGCCACGACGGTCAGCCAGTCTTAGGCCAGGAGCCTCATGGTGGGTGAGACTGAGAACAGCAAGTCCCAGGCAGGGAGCTGCATAGCGGGTGAGAGATCTTAGCAGGGCAGCCAGTCCCATGAGGAGCTACAGCCCTGCAGGTCAAAGACAGGATAGGCAAGCCATGTGAGAGTGAGAGTGAGGTTATGGAAGAGAAAGGGAAGTGGGGAAGGGGGAAAAACAGAGGCAGGGAGAGAGAAAGAGAAACAGAGAAACTGACAGAGAAATAGGGAGGGAGGGAGGGAGGGAAAGAGAGGTGCCATGGTAGCAGCTACCTCTGAGAGACAGAGACAGGGAAACAGAGAGAGAGAGAAAGAAGGCTCAGACTGGAAGCAGAAGATCTGCTTGCCTCAGCAGATGGGGGAGGGAGTGGGCGGGATTTGTCTCTTAAATGGGACAGGACAGACCATTACATATGTGCATGTACTGGGGATTGAACCCAGGACCCTGTGCATACTTGACACAACCCCAATGGCTCAGCCACATCTCCACTCCTTTAAACAGAATTTCTTTGAGACGGAGTCTGATTGTGGACCCCAGGCTGATGTTCAACTCATGACCATCCTACCTCAGCTCCCACTGGCTTGGATTACAGATATGCATCACTACAGCAGATGAAAAACTATTTTTTAAAAGATCAATTCTTGTCAGGTAGTGGTGGTGCATTCATTCCAGCACTCATGAGGCAGAGGCAGGAGGATCTCTGTGAATTCAAGGCCATCCTGGTCTACAGAGTGAGTTCCAGGACAGCCAGGGCTACACAGAGAAACCTTGTCTTGAAAAACCAAAATACAAACAAAAAGATCAATTCTTCCTGCCCCTCATAAGGACATGCAGAGTCTGTGTCTCTGGGAGGGATGGGCTGCAGGATGGCACAGCAATAGCTCTGTAATTTTAAAAAAATGGGACAGCTTTGTGAAACAGGTGACAGGATAATATTTAAAGGAAATTAATAAAATTATTTCAGTGAAAACCAAGCGTCATTTTTCACCAGGCCCTGCAAAGTAAAATTCAGGGTCACACCAAGTAGTCAGCGATTTTATTTCTAAAAACTGTCTGATTTTATACCCATGAAAACTTGCATAATTATATATGTTGGAAAAAATGAGGTTCCATGCCCTAGGGCATGGCCAATTACCACATAGCAGTGTAGAAAGTCACTTGTTTAGGATAGCTCATTGCACATCTGTGGATCATAGTGTACTTCAGTGTGCATATTGGGCATGAGGGCCCAGATGAAGTCACTGCCAGTCCCCTGCACACTTCTTCCAGCTCACGGCTCTCACATTTCTCCAGGACGGGTTTAGAGACACAGCTGTTGATGGACAGACCTAGAAAATTATAGCCAACTCGTTTGTTTGTTTGTTTGTTTTTCAAGACTGGGTTTCTCTGTGTAGCTTTGAAGCCTGTCCTGGAACTTGCTCACATAGAGAAGGCTGGCCTTGAACTCACAGAGATCCACCTGCCTCTATCTCCTGAGTACTGGGATTAAAGGCGTGCACCACTACCACCCAGTTTGTAGCCAACTCTTCCTGCACCTTTCCCTCTAAGTTCATTTGGGAAGGGGAGTGTGACTTAACCGTCTCAATGCCTCCCCTGAAGAAAGCACACTTTTGTTTGGCTTTGATTTCATTTTGTTAGAGATAGGACCTGGTGATGCTTCTCTCTTGGCTTCCCAAGTGCCAGGACTACACACAAGCACTACCACACCCAGCTCAAAACATTATTTTAAGATTTGCCACTCTCCTGGATAATTTTTATTATGCATAAAGGTTAGAAATTGCCATGAATTACTGCAGAATGGTTCCTGATCTAAAGAACCATTGTGTAGGGGCTGGAGAGATGGCTCAGAGGTTAAGAGCACTGACTGCTCTTCCAGAGGTCCTGAGTTCAATCCCCAGCTCACAGCCATCTATAATGAGATCTGGTGCCCTCTTCTGGCATGCAAGCATACAGGGAAGGAATGTTGTATATATAATAACTAAATAAAATCTTAAAAAAAAAAAGAACCATTATGTGGCTTTACTATATATTGAAAAATTCCCCCCAAACTGTTATATGAAGCCATTCAAAAGACAAGATTGTAAATATTCAGGAGTTGCTGGTATTGAGCATCTACCGATGAGTGACATATCCAGCCCAAAATTGTAATGACCACAGTCCATAAGTATCAATACATTTTATATCAATAATTATAGTATATCATAACTAAGGCTGTTGGTACAGACCTGTAATTCAAGCTACCTAGAAGACTGAGGCAAGAGGATCACAAGTTCAAGGTCAAACTGGACAGCTAAGCAAGATCCTGCCTTACAAAGCTTTGGGGAGGCTGAGGGACTGGAGAGAGGCACTAATGGAACACTTGCCTAATATGCACAAGGCCCCTAACAACACACACACAAGCACACCCACAAACACACATGCATTGTAATACAATTAAAATAAAAATTAATAGATTAGTCCTGAGGGACAGTGGAGGCACACAGTCATGTTCTTTTTTCTTCAGAGAAAGAACGAACACATGCACACATATATGTATCTGTGTGTGCATATATATGTGTGTGTCAAGTATGCGTGTCAGGTGAAAAACATGGCACCCGCTGCAACACCCTTGATGACTTCTTCCTATGGGTTTTACTCCGTAGCAGCCTCTCGCCTGCTCCTGTGGAGGGGCCATATCTCCTTTCCCCTCTGGTCATGTTCATCAATTCTAACAGTGCCTGTGAGTGGCGATCAGAACAGGGTGAGTCTGCCATATTCTGCTCTGGAGACGCGACACTTTTTCCAGTCTGATGGCACCAAAGTCTGTACAGGGAACTCCCTGTGATCATCAGGATATCATGTCAGTGGCTGGGGGCCACAGGGAGTGTCTCCGGGAGACAGCTGGCTTGGTAACACCTTGGTTCTCCGGTGTCAACCGCAGTAACAGGAGTCTTTTTTGTTTTTGAAACAGGGTCTCATGTAGCCTAGGCTAGTCTCAGACTTGCTCTGTAGCCAAGGATGTCACTGATCCTCCTGCCTCTACCTCTTGAGTGCTGGGATTATAAGCAAGTGCCACTGCATCCAGTTTTGCTGTCCTGGGGATCAAATCCAGGGCTTCGTGCACACTAGGCAAGCAGTCTACTAACTGAGCTACCCGCTCCGCTGCATGACGGATTCTGAAAAGTGCCTCGCTGCCTTGCCTGATACAACTGACAGCTCTTCCTGCACTGCAGCATCATTTTCCAATGCCCCTGGGGCTCACCTTTCTTCTGTGGCTCTGACTATACACTGCTGGCAAAGGTACTGCCCCCACCAACAGCACTGCCAAGGACGGCTAAGATTTCACTCAGTGCCCAGGCAGCTTAGATACTGCCCTTCTTCCTCTTCTGTTTTCTTTCCATCCTGCTGATAGGCAGAACCTCCGAGGCTGCATTCTGTATCTACCTACCAGAGAGGGAACCCCAAAGGCTGGCCCTGTGTGTGCCACCAGAGGATACCCAGGCCCTCCTAGGCCAACCATGCTTATAGGACACAGGCCAGAGACTTCCATATGAATCCCGAGGCAGTTCCCCGGCAGCTTTCTGCTTTGATTGGTCCTCTCAGGCAAACTTGGCCAGCTGTAGATCTGTGGCGTCTCCTCCCAGGCATGCTGCTCTGGCTTTTAAGAGTCCCCAGGCCACTGAGGTGTTCCGTGAACACGTATACTGTTGTGCTTGGAACTGTGTGGTTAGTCACAGCCCTCGCACCATCTTTCACACACGACACAAATTTCTAAGAGTCTGAGAACATCAAGAAGTAGATTTATTAGGTTACTGGTGCTTCTGAATTCATCTGAGAAATTTTACTTTAAATCCATGAGAAAAATGTGCTAAATCCTGAAGTCCCTTTATTTAAAAAAATATATTTTTTATGTGTATGTGTGTAAAACTACATTGGTTCCGTTCCATGCGCTTCTTGCTATGTGCTACGGGAACTAGGCTGAAAAGTTAAGAGACACACACACAGAGACACAGAGACAGACAGACAGATGGGGCCACAGGGGCATCCTTGAGACAAGAATGCCCACTTTACTGTGCTCAGGGGCAGCTTATATAGGGCTCTGGCCACACCCTCGCTCTTGGGATCTTTCAGCTGCAGACTCACCAGAACCCACTCCCCTGCTGTCAGGGTCTCGTGCTCAGAGCAGCTGCAGGCTACTTAGAGCAGAAGAAAACAAGCTGTTTGCAAGAAATGCAGGGTCTGGTGGTCCACAGTCCCCAACACATGTGTGTGAGTGTGTGTTAATATGTGCACATGAATGAAGGTGCCCAAACAGTCCAGAAGAGTGCATCAGATCCCCGTGTCTAGAGTTAAAGGCAGTTGTGAACTGCCTGATGCAGGTACTTGGAACTAAACCCGTCTTTTACCAGAGACACAAATGTTCTTAACCACTGAGTCATCTCTCCAGCTCCCTTTAACACCTCCATTTGAGAGGTCATCCTAGCATGCCAAATACTGAATAACAGCAGGAATGTATGTTAAAAAACAAACAACAAACTCTTTAAAGCCAGGCATGGCATTGGCATGTCTGTAGTCAAAACTAAGGCAGGAAAATCACTTGAGCCTTGGTGTTCAAGACCAGCCTGGGCAACATGGTAGGATTCTGTCTTAAAGAAAAGTAAAGAGAGGGTTCTTGTTTGTTTTTGTTTTACAAGACAGGGTTTCTTTGTGTAACAGCTCTGGCTGTCCTGGAACTCACTCTGTAGACCAGGTTGGCCTCAAATTCACAGAGATCCACCTGCGTCTGCCTCCCAAGTGCTGGGATTAAAAGTGTGGGCCACCACTGCCTTTAATTTTAAAGGGTATTTTTTTTAAATTTTATTTATTTATTATGTATACAGTGTTCTGTCTACATGTATGTCTGCAGGCCAGAAGAGGGCACTAGATTTCATTACAGATGGTTGTGAGTTACCATGTGGTTGCTGAGAATTGAACTCAGGACCTCTGGAAGAACAGTCAGTGTTCTTAACCGCTGAGCCATCTCTCTCCAGTCCTAAAGGGCATTTTTAAAAAAAGCACATTTACTTTAGGTTTTAAATATCCAGATTTCTAGATGCAGTGGAGATAAATATTGGTGCTGATCTTTTGTTTTTGGTTTTGTTTGTTTGCTTATTTTTCAAGGCACAGTCTGTATAGCCCTGGCTGTCCTGGAATTTGCTCTGTAGATCAGGTTGGCCTCGAATTCAGAGATTTGCTGTAACATAAGGGGCCAGCTTGTCAGGGTTTCTATCCTGCTTGGTTCCCGCAGTCGTTAAGCCCCCCAAAAATCCCAGAGAGTCTGCATTACTTATAAACTGATTGGCCCATTAGCTCAGGCTTCTTGTTAACTCTTGTAACTTATATTAACCCATTGTTCTTATCTATGTTAGCCACATGGCTCAGTACCTTTTTTAGTGGGGTAGGTCACATCTGCTTCTTCAGTGATCTGGGCAGGACTGGGAGAAATGTGTTTCCTCCTTCCTAAAATTTTCCTGTTCTCATTGTCCTGCCTCTACTTCTTGTCTGGTTGACCCGCCTATACTTCCTGCCTGGCCAATCAGCATTTATTTAAAATATGATTGACAGAATACAGACAATTCTCCCACACCAATTTGCCTGCCTCTGCCTCCCAAGTGCTTAGATTAAAGGTATGCACCACCGCCTGAAGTAAATCTTAAATATGTTAATAGAAAATAGAATTGTATTTATTTTGACAATATAATAATGGATTATGTTTATAGATTTATGTGATGAAATGTATTTTTTTTTTAGATGACTTTGGAAGAAAGAGCCTGTGGACTGGGTTTTTAGAGGTGCTCAGTATGATTAGCACTGTGGGCATCAGAGAGCTCCCCAGCCTCCACTCATACAAGTTCAGAGAAGCACTTTAGAAGCAACCATGGCAAGACTCTGCTTATGGCAGATGGCAAGTGTGAGACACCCCCCCCCCCGGGGAAAAGACCTATTTCAAACCCCCAGCTTCCTTATCTGCAAAGTTCAAGCAATAATATTTGCTTCATTGAACTTTTGGGGATCACTAAAAAGCATAATAAAGTCAAGACATTGGGTACTTCTGGTTGCTGAATATCACATAGACCTCAGTTGCTGATAATTGACAGTCGTTTGACTACCAACTATCAAATCAACCCCTACAAGTCACCCAAGGAAATATCCTACTGAAGATCCAAATCACTGACCTCTAACAATTCTATCATAGGTCACCCCCAAATCCATGGCAAGGCACAGTTCTTGCATGTCTCTAATCCAAACTGGAGTGTCCTTCCAGAAAATCTGAGCCAGAGTGTGAAGAAGTGACGGTAATTCTGCAAGGACCATCTCCCTCCAGTCCCTAGTGACTGGTGGCATTAGTCACTTTTCCATCACTAGAACAAAATACCTGTGATTGTTTACTTATTCATTTGTTTGCTTTTTTTGGTTTTTTGAGACAGGGTTTCCCTGTGTATCTTTGGCTGTCCTGGAACTCACTTTGTAGATCAGGCTGGCCTCAAACTCAGAGATTCACCTGCCTCTGCCTTTCCGAGTGTTGGGATTAAAGATGTGTGCCACCATGCCTAGCACGGGATTGATGACTTAAACAGAGAAAGGGTTTAACTCACAGCTCTTTTGAGGAGGAGGTTCTTGTCCAAGATCAGGACACTTGTGGCTTTGGGCCTTTGGGGAGAGGACACAGGACGGCAATGACAGAAACCCATAGAGAGCAAACTGCTCAGGGCCAGGGAGCGGGGGAGTAAGTTACCCTCCAAGGGTCTCCCATTTTACCCTGCCCCTCATCATACCACACTATAGGGCCCATGGCTTCATCTTGAGTACAGTTTTTGGCCAGACATTTTGTTACATTTTTCTGGCTAAACATCCTGTTTATTCCTGTACTTCCTCTGGCCCCCTGGTAGTTAGCTATAGGGCCATTGTTTTTTTTGGGTTTTTTTGTTTTTTGTTTTTTTTTGGTTTTTCTAGACAGGGTTTGTCTGTGGTTTTGGAGCCTGTCCTGGAACTAGCTCTTGTAGACCAGGCTGGTCTCGAACTCACAGAGATC
>NW_004949099.1:6099705-6101651 GCF_000317375.1 Microtus ochrogaster | reverse complement strand
TTTTTTGGTTTTTCGAGACAGGGTTTCTCTGTGGCTTTGGAGCCTGTCCTGAAACTAGCTCTGTAGACCAGGCTGGTCTCGAACTCACAGAGTTCCTCTGCCTCCTGAATGCTGGGATTAAAGGCGTGCGCCACCACCACCCGGCCAATTAATAGTTCTTTTAGAGAAGGAAGGCAAGCAAGGCATCCGTAAAACTAAGACAGCACAAGAGTTCATTAAGACAGTTTTCTTTTGTGTAAGGTAGTTTATTACCTAATTTTTTGAGAGAGTTTAGTCCCTGGTTTCTACAAGCAGGGGGCTTTAATTTCAGATTGGGAGCAGGTAAAAAATAAAAAAAAAAAAAAAACCAACTAGAAAATTTGGCAAAAACCTTTGAGGAGACTCAGGTTGAAGAATCTGTGAAGTATGTTAAGAGTTTTGAGGAGCGGGAAGTTAAGAGTACTAAAAGGGATATAGAAGAGGAAGAAAAGACTTTAGAAAGGGAGATTGTGCTGCTAAAAAAATAAGTTAGAGCTGGGCGGTGGTGGCGCACGCCTTTAATCCCAGCGCTTGGGAGGCGAGACAGGCGGATCTCTGGGAGTTCAAGGCCAGCCTGGTCTACAAGAGCTAGTTCCAGGACAGGAACCAAAAAAGCTACAGAGAAACCCTGTCTTGAAAAAACCAAAAAAAAAAAAAAAAAAAAAAAAGTTAGAAAAAGAAGAAAGGCAGCTTTGCAGAGCCTGTCTTTCAGGAGGAGATTGTTTGTCGTGGAGAGGTAAAATGCAGGAGGATTGCATGACTTGGCAGGTTTCCCCAGCGTGACCTTGGCATGTTGACTGGCACGGGAAGGTGCCTGGGTTTAGCAGCACAGATTATATATGACCCTGCTGTTTATGCTCAGATAGCTGCTGTAAAACTTTACATAATAAAGGAGCAGGGAAACAACTGTCTGAGGTCCTTCAAGGACCCTCAGAACCTTATCCTGAGTTTGTTGACCGACTGTTACAGCTGGGAGGTCACATTTTTGGGGATGTGGACACAGCTGTGGCTGTCATAAAGCAATTGGCCTATGAAAATGCTAACAAATTTTGTCAGGAGGGGGGCTGGAGAGATGGCTCAGTGGTTAAGAGCATTGCCTGCTCTACCAAAGGTCCTGAGTTCAATTACCAGCAACCACATGGTGGCTCACAACCATCTGTAAAGAGGTCTGGCGCCCTCTTCTGGCCTTCAGGCATACAGACAGAATATTGTATACATAATAAATGAATAAATAAATAAATATTTTAAAAAAATTCTGTCAGGAGGCTATATGCCCCCGTAGAAATAGGAGTTTAAATGACTATATCCAGTTATGCAGGGACATTGATGGAACTCACTTGATGGGCAGGTAATTGTTTCTGCCCTTAGGGGGAGTCAAGGTGGAGTTAGGTCAAGGACTTGTTTTTCAATGCGGGTGTCCAGGACATTTTAAAAGGAATTCCCTGTGGGTAAAGGGGTGGGTTGTTAGCCCAGGGGAAATTTGCTTTTAGTGTACTTGGAGACCTCAATAGGGTCTAGCCAAGTTTGAAAATTCCTGCTGGAGCCTTAAAATTCTTCCCCTCTCTGCATAGTCTTACTGGATTTTTTTTTTTTTTTGCAGCAAGGACCCATTCTATGGGTACATGAACATGTGTCACCTGCAAAAATTGTGATCTCGTATCCATCTGCTGTGCTATGTGTTATTCAGAAAGGGTATAAACTTAGTTTGCAAACCTTTGGAATGTTACCTGGTAAGGTTATTACAGCATATACCCAGGCAGAAATAACTTGGCTGCAAAATTTGCTGAAGACAGGGCCTTGTTTTTATGCACTAATTCCCTGCAGGTTTTTTTTTTGTTTGTTTTTTTGTTTTTCGAGACAGGGTTTCTCTGTGGTTTTGGAGCCTGTCCTGGAACTAGCTCTTGTAGACCAGGCTGGTCTCGAACTCA
>NW_004949099.1:6076755-6099099 GCF_000317375.1 Microtus ochrogaster | reverse complement strand
TGTAGACCAGGCTGGTCTCGAACTCACAGAGATCCACCTGCCTCTGCCTCCCGAGTGCTGGGATTAAAGGCGTGCGCCACCATCGCCCGGCTAAGCAAAATTCTTGTACTTTGGAAACTCCAGCTTATATTGCCTCTGTATCTTGAGTCCAGATGCAGTCATTGGCTATTCAAACAATACTTTGAGCCCAATCTGTTCCCATTTATGTAGGGCATTTGCAGGCTCATACTGACCTTCCTGGTCCCTTGAGTGAGGGGAATGCATTGGCTGATCAGCTTACTTGCCAAATTTGTGCAGTTAGTCAATAATCTTATAAAGCTACAGAAAAAGCTCATAATCGTTTTCATCTCAATGCTGGGTCTTTAAGATTTCATTTTAAGATATCTCGAGAGCAGGCCATTGTTAATGCTAAAAAATGCTCTCTGTGTACAGAACTTTTAGCTGTTCCCCATTTGGGAGTTAATCTTCGTGGGCTTACTCCTAATCATTTATGGCAAATGGATGTTACCCATGTTCCTTCTTTTGAGTGTATGCAATGTGTTCACGTAACCGTGGATACATATTCTCATCTCATTTTTGCCTCAGCCCCTACAGGAGAAAAATTATGAGATGTTAAAAGTCACTGTCTCCAGGCTTTCGCCTACATGGGAGTTCCAAAAACTGTAAAAACTGACAATGGGCCAGCCTACACTAGCACTGGCTTTGCTAAATTTTGCTCTGAGTTCCCTATTTCTCATAAAACAGAAATACCTTATAATCCTCAAGGACAAGCTATAGTGGAGTGAGCGCATCGTATGCTCAAAGCCTATTTGCATAAAGCAAAAAAGGGGAATATGGTTCCACCACCAGAGACCATTTATCTTTTATTTTATATATTTAAAAATTTTTTGACTGTTGATGCTCAATCTCGTACCGCTACTGACTGCCATTGGCGGCCAGTTTCTCCTGGGATGCCTCATGTCAAATGGAAGAATCTAGCAGATGGCACTTGGTGTGGTCCAGATCCCATGCTGGTGTGGGAAAGAGGGGCTGTTTGTAATTTCCCACAGGATGCTGACAGTGCCGTATGGGTACCTGAGCACCTGGTGCGTGCTGTGGATTTTCCTGTCCAGGAGCCTGAGAACAGGACAGAGCCAAGAGATCAAATAGACACTGGTTTGTCAACTGAAGAGTTGCTGGGGTCCTGAGGAGCTGGCAGTGGTTTTCCAAGTGCCAAGGATTGTTCCTCTACCTATCAACCCATCTCATGATAATCAACTCATCCTGTATCAAACAAGAAGAGATTTTGGCTTTACAACAGCCATAATGGTGGCCGTTGCTAAGGCTGCCAGAATGGCTATGTCTGCTGGATTTACCATTAGTCAGTCAGTTGCTTCTGCTAACACAATGGATACTTTATGGGGCAGGTTGCAAATGCCTTGTCCACTCAAAATGAGGTAAATTCACAAATGAATATTGCAGCTAAATTTGCAATTGGTGCAATTTGCAGTGGTTCAAGACCACTGTAAGGTTACAACTTACAGATACAATTAAAACAAAAGTTTAATGCTGTTATTCACGGACTCTGGAGTACACAATTTACAAACTGGCTCATGACATTATTCTAGTTAACTATACTAGGGTTCCTCTCACCAGCGCTGAGACCTTACTTAAAGGGCTCCAATTTGGGCATACTCATTATGGATTGAGCAGGCACCGCCTCCTTAAAAGTGCTTATGTGTGCTGGAGCATCATCTTCATGCTTTCACAGTGCCAGAGGCAAGCTCAGGTCAATGTCTCCACTTGGCGAGTCCTCTTAGCTATTGCCCCGGAGAATCTTTCAGCACAAATCTGGCTGAACATGGTGATGGGTGACTAGTGAGATAATAATGGGAAAGGTTTTTGGGGGCCTGCCCCAACCTAAGACAGGAAATGTGTTTCGGGTAATGGGTGTTGCCTGACATCCAATGCCACCTAAGACAGGCCTAGTCATGTAATTTATATAAAAGGGGGACCTGTAGGGCCCACTGATCTACCTCACCTCCCGGGGTACCATAGAGAGTAACACAGGTGTTACACCATACCAATAGTAGCACCCTGTTGACTAAACCTTAAACATGTGACCCTTTAGGGGATATTCATCCAAGTCATCCCTGGGTCTGTGCTACTCTTAGTGGTCCTTCCTCAATGACCAGTCCAAGAGCCAGTAGACTATGAGAGCGCAGGGAGCTTGATGAGGCTGCTGAGAGCATGCTGGCTCCAAGAAGCTTCGCTGGCCTTCCTTGGTGGCTACAGACAAGAATGTCTGTAGTCCCCCGTGCAGTGGCAGGCAGTCTCTGGGGAACCACCTCTGACACTGGATAAGTCAGAAAACCCCAAAGGACTTGCTTCTGGTCCTTTGGGACTTGCTAGTTTCCCACCTGCTTAAGCCAATGTGAGACCTGCGTTGAGAGCAGACAGCTCAGCGTGGACACAGCTGTCCTTTCCTGGCAGTGAGAATTCAAAAGCCACAGGATGCGGACTGAATCAGTTAACAGTGTGGCGACAACCAGCCCTTTGCTGGCCTTGTTCCTCTTCAGAAAGCCACTTGGGTTGCAAGCTCAGCCATCATCCACCATCCACCATCAGCCTCCGTGGCCTCAGTCTGCACTAGGGTGTCTCGGCTTACTGACATTTACATAACCAGATCAGTAAGAAGCTGGATAAAGAAAGGATACAGAGTAACCAACTATGCTGCTGGTCCCCACACCTTCCTTGTGGCCATGCTCAGAGATGGGCCAGCATCACCCTCCTCCTGGGCCTTCCCTAGACCATGCCAGGCAGAGTTTGTCTCTGGAGGTTTATCACCACCAGAAAAACTCAGTTTATTTCTGACATGTCAGAATTCTTGTTAGGACCAGAATGCATACCGGCCAGCACTGCCATTTCTGGACAGTGCTTTAGTGACAGGCATAGAATCCTTCCCACTTCTTCAGATCATCAGAGCCTACAGCAACTGCAATATGTAGGAATCCATGAAGCCACTGCCCTCCTCATCCCACCCCCAAGCAAGGCCGCCTTTGAGAAAAGCCTCTGCAAAGCAGGCAAGGTCATGCTTCAAAGGTTCTTTAAGGCTTTGAAGATGGAGGGAGAGGGAGCTGATGACCTGGACACCAGTCTCATTGCAACCTACTATCCTGACCCCCACCCCCCCCCCCGAGAAAGAGGGAGGTCTTCCTGTGATTGTCCTCACCATAGCTGAGCAGGACTGTGGATGGGCTGTTAATGTTCAGTGTGTACCCATCCCCAGCTTGCGAGACACTGCAGAGATCTTTCTGTGACGGAAGAGACCAGCAGGCTCCCAGCTTTCCTGGCAGGTGTCCAGGGTCTGGGTCCTTTATTCCTGGGTGAGAGCTGCTGCCGGGATATGCAATGCAGGGCTGCTCTGCTCTTGCAGGAGCTTCAGGGAGATTGTGTGGCACCATAGTTGTTTCTGCAGCATTTGGACCCAGGGGACAGGCATGCCCTCAGACCTGGTGAGGTGGCTTCATCCCTAGAGATTCTGGGAAGATTCAGTGGACAGATGTAGTAATAGGAGCGGCGGGGTATGAGTCAGCCTCAGAGTCCTGGTCTAACATGTGAGGCTCTGGGTTCCATAGCCAGCATTAAATCAATCAATCAGTCAATCAATCAATAAAAAGAATAAAATAAAGATCCTCAAATGACTTTCATATTTAGAATTGGAAAGTGACCCTTGGCAATGGTACAAGGCAGGTCAGGATATTCCCACTGCTTGGACAACAGCAGCCCGAGTGCCCCCATGAACCCTCAAGAAGGCAGCAGCAGCCGGGCAGTGGTGGCGCACACCTTTAATACCAGCACTCGGGAGGCAGAGGCAGGCGGATCTCTGTGAGTTTGGTCTACAAAGAGCTAGTTCCAGGTCAGGCTCCAAAACTACAAAGAAACCCTGTCTCAAAAGACAAAACAAAACAAACAAACAAACAAAAGAAGGCAGCAGCAGCACTGGGTCACACATACTGTGCTGTTCCTGTGCACACACGGGTACTCTCAGGATGTATAATGCACCAATTAGACCCTTGGGAAGTTACTAACAAAGTGGAACACTAGTACCACAGCAAAAATGACCGGAAACTTACACACTTTTATTTCTAGAATTTTCTATTTAATATTTTCAGTCCAGACTTGACCTCTGGCAATTGAAATCACAGAAAATGAAACCATAGCAAAGGGGACTGCTATCCTCGAGTCCTGCTCCACTCCGTCAGCCCAGTCACCTGTGAGGGTGATGACACTCAGCAGTTAGCAGGAACACCTGCGCGTCCATCCGACCTGAATTATTAATTATACGCTGACTGCAAAACATTTAAAAAGAACTGCAAACTAGAAAAAGAAATCCCTGAACATATTTAATGTAAATAAGTCCTTGAGATGGTACGTTTTACAAAAATCCTCTTTGTAGGGAGAAGGTAATAAGAGATTTCAGGAAATGATGACAGTTACTTTTTTTTTTTCAACTGCGGTGAGAACGAGGAGGAATCCTGTCCCTCCTCAATACATTGTGTACAATCCTGTCCCTCCTCAATACATTGTGTACAATCCTGTCCCTCCTCAATACATTGTGTACAATCCATCCAGCGGAAAGAGCTGACCAGCAGGAGGTGGCTCCGCCTCAGGTGCCCAAAGGGAGGTGCCCAGAGGGAGGTGGTGCACTTTGTCTTGGGTGTGCAAAGCATCTTCCAGCTGCAAGGTGGTTCAGCCTAGGTGTGCAATGTGTTTTCCAGCCACACAGTGCTTCTGCAGTGGTCAAGCCATCTATCCGCCCAGACCACTTTCTGATGACCGCCCACTTCTCTCTTTCTTCTTTACCTCTCTCAAACAGTAAACTGTCATGGGTGATATAGCTCAAGGATATGTGTTCCCATGAGGACAGTTCCCATCAACAGCATGGTCCGTGTGCACAGCGTATACACAGGAAGGCACACAGAAGTTAAAGCCGATGTAGATCCATCTTAGAGGGTTCTGTGCTCCTGAAGCGGCAGCCCTGGGGTGGTGCTGAAGATTCTGGGAGGAAGGGAACCACTCTCTGGCTGAGTTTGCGGCAGTACAGGTGGCAGGACCTTAGGAAGGGAAGATGGTCCCCTCCCTCCTTAAGCCTGGCAAACCACCGAAAGGCCGTAGGAGTCAACTTTCCACAGCAAGCGAGTCCCCAGACTTTCCTGCTGCCAACTCCTGTCCATCTCTCAGAAGACACAGTAGGCTCAGCAGGGTGGTGAAGTGTTTCCTTTCTGGCTGGTTCCCACATCACCTGAGGCACCGTATGGACATTGCAGAAAGTCAAAAGTGGTCCTATTCGCCAGGAGTAAAACCAGGAAAAGCCAGTTTCTACTAAAAAGCCCATGTTGCTAAATGTCCTTTTCTCTTCATTTCCATGTCTTCAAGGTACTAAATTTTAACTCACTTTTAGGTAAGAGTACAGTTTGTGATGGGGGCTGGGAAACATGGAGGCAGAAAAAAAGAGGTCCATAAATATCCCTTAGGGTTCTACCTGGGAGGGGAAAGGTCAAGCCCCACGCAGAACCCACTTGTGCACCCAGATGAGACCAGGAGCAGCCTCTGGAAGGGTTCACACGTTAATGTAAGAGTTTGTTTTTTTTTTGTGAGTCCATGTGCCTGGTGACTGCTATAACACACTGGCATCTTCCATGGCCTCCATCCACCTATAAAACAGAAGACAGCGTTGGATATCTTTGTGACTGGACTAGATTCTTGCTAGCCTGAAGCCAAGAAATGTGCCGTGTTTGTATATAGTTCCCAAACATGTTTCCTGTATTTAGAACACAGCTGGGATAGTATGAAAGTTGATTGAATCAATGCCCACATAAAGGAATCATGAGAGTCTCTGGCTGTTCTGGAACTCACTCTGTAGATCAGGCTGGCCTTGACCTCACAGAGATCCACCTGCCTCTGCCTCACTGAGTGCTGCGCCAACACCACCCAGCTACAGCGCATTCTTTCATGTTGCATTTGTTTAACTCTGTGAAGCTGTGTTACTTTGCCTGTCTAAAACGCCTGATTGGTCTAATAAAGAGTTGGATGACCAATAGCAAGGCAGGGGAAAGAATAGGCGGGGCTGGCAGGCAGAGCAAATAAACAGAAGGAGAAAAAGAGAGAAAGGAAGAGAGATCAGGGATTGAGAAAAGAGGGGCCAGCCACCCAGCTGGCCACAGAGTAAGAGTGAAACAAAGATTACAGAAGTAAGAAAAGGAAAAAGCCCAGAGGCGAAAGGTAGATGGGATAATTAGTTCAGCAAAGCTGGCTAGAAACAAGCCAAGCCAAGGCCAGGCATTTATAAGAAAGAATAAAACTCCATGTGTGATTTATTTGGTGCCTCCCAAAGAGTCAAGTGAGTAAAACAACCAGCAACATCTCACGACCCAGAACACGGAGGCCTGCAGTTGTGCTAGGACCCCCAGGGGCCTGAACAGGACAGTGCAGGGTGATGCTGCATTCTCCGTAAGACAGACACAGGGACAGAAGACTAGCTGTTGCTGGTACCTCTGAGCAGAACTGCTGTCCTCTGCTTTGAAGCTATAAAACAGGGTTTTCTTGTGGTAAAGGTGAAAGACTGGTCCAGCTTCATTGCTGCCGGCCTCCTTTTCCGGAGCAATAGTGAAACCCAGCAGAGGGATGCTCTCCATGGCCACTTTGTCCTGCAGGGGACAAAGAAGGAACATCTGATGTTAAAACCACACCCATAACCCTGCATCCCCCTAGGCTCAGGGAACATCACAAACAGATGGAGAGAGAAAGAATGAAAGAGCTGAAAGATGGGGAAGATGCTGTGGAACTCTCATGGACGTGACTCCGGCCATTGTATCATGAACTCCCTGCAGCTATGGTCCCTGCACAAGGTCAAGCCAACAAGGTCAGACAGCATCCAACAGGCAGCACTAACTGGATTCAATGTGTCATTCACACACACACACACACACACACACACACACACTCACAAAAGGACATGAAAGTGGGAGGGGCATATTTAGGGGTTTGGGGGAGTGGATAAGATCAAGGTACATTGTATACAAATGTGAAATTGTCAAATAATAAATACGAGGTTTTAAAAAGCCACATCTGTATCAGCCCCTAACATTGATCCTTGCCTCCAGTGAAAGAGCATCTCTAATCACCCTTGCTTCCCGCCAGGACCAGTTCCGGAAAGGACAGGGACTTAAGTTCTGACAGCCAACTAGGGCTAGATGTGTGCAGTGCCATTATCTTTTAAATTCTCTGCCACAGGCAGAGAATGCCCAATGTCACACAGCTAGCATAGGAGGAAGATCCAGGACTTGAACTCACAGCCTTCTAGCATTCTTCCTATGGGCTGGAGTAGTCAAAGATTTTGTATCCCAGAGTTTGTTCTGGCAACACATTCTGTACTCATTTCATGAAGTCTTTGTTTAAGGTGTCTCAGCACCCCCCCCCCATTGTCTATACCTGTTAGAATACCCCTAGCCTGACAGATTACAAAATACCCTGCTACTGTCCTGGCTTGCTTCCTCCCTTCCCCCCTTGAGACAAAGCCTTACACGGGACTCATGGTAATTCCCCTGCCTCATCTTCTGAGTACCAGGAGCCATTGGCATGCAACACCATGCTCGGCTCAGTGACATGACTTCTTAGGATGTGGCTGTTTTGAGCTGTGTTTCAACTTTCAGACCGGAAAGACGAGCTCCTGTCCCTGACGCAGAAAGTCCCATTGTAGACAAATGAACCAAGGTCCCCTCTATCTGCCTGCTCTACTGATCTGTTGTGTGAGGAAGAGACACATAGGGACCACCACAGCTGCAGGTCTGTCAAGAGACAGGTCCTCCACCAACGGTCAGGACACATTTAAGATTGTAACATGGGCCGGGCAGTGGTGGCGCACGCCTGTAATCCCAGCACTCGGGAGGCAGAGGCAGGCGGATCTCTGTGAGTTCGAGACCAGCCTGGTCTACAAAGGGAGTTCCAGGACAGGCTCCAAAACCACAGAGAAACCCTGTTTCGAAAAAACTAACTAACTAACTAACTAACTAACTAACTAACTAACTAACTAAATAAATAAATAAATAAATAAATAAAAATAAAAATAAAAATACAGTAAGATTGTAACGTGGATTTGGCTTATGGAAGCCCCAAGATGGTAGGACCTGGAGACGGAAACCACCTTATTGTCCAGCCCATTCAGCCTCTGAAGGACTAGCCAGCTAGATTACACCACCACAGCCCACTTCTGTCTACTCTGGAAGAGGCTGGGCCTAAGGGCTCTCTTGTTTGTTTGTATTTTACTTTTGAGAGAGGAGCTCATATTGCCCAGGCTGGCTTTGAATTCACTATGCAGCTGAGGATGACCTTGAACTTCTGTTCCTCCTGCCTCTGTGCTAGAATTATAGGCTTGCACCACTGCACCTAGGCTATGTAGTGGTGGGTACCGAATCCCAGACTTCCTACATGCTGAGCAAGCGTTCCAATAACCGAGCTGCAGCCCAGCCGTTGCTTGCATTTTAGACACTAAAACCAATAAGTCCTATAAAAGTAACAATGTGCTTTTATTTAGAAGCCTCACTGGAGCCCGTGGTTATTTTAGTAAAAGAAACGGATAGGCACAAAGGGAGCAGTTTTCTCTGAGCTGCCGTATGTTGTCCCAAGCAACCGAAATAGAGAACAGAGGCAAGTTTTCTCTTATGACCTTGTCCTGGCTGCTGAGCCTGTGACATTTAAGTGCTCTGTGAGTGCTCACAGCCACATTCTAACCCAAAGACTTGAAAACCACCAGCAGAGGTCCCAGGAGTATCCAGAACTCATGGCTGCAGATGCACGGAGACCCTAGCTGGTTGGTCCTCCACCCCCTGTTGCCACACTCATACGTAACACAGGCCTCCCCGAGATAACAGCTGCAGAAAGGATGTACCTCACTGGCCAGGTAGGTGTAGAGCACTTTGCCCTTGATGACTAGCCAGAGCTTCTTCCAGCGTCGCTTGCCACTCTTACAGCGGCTCAAGTAGCCGCTGATGGCCGAGCCCTCTCCAGAGGCGGCCACCTGGTGGGGAGAGAAAGCAGGTAAACAGACAAAATGGCCAGGAGGGGGCCAGGGCGGACCCTCCACAGGGGAGTTTGAAAGCTGCTCGCTGCTCTGATTGCTGGTCTCTTGTGGTCAGTAAAGCTACTTTGGGGGCCTAGGAAGCAGGTGTGAAAGCCTAAAGCTGCCTCCAGGTGGGCTACCCCTACTGGGATGCTACTCCCTCGCAGGACACAATATTCATCCACCGTCCGCTTAGAAGGACTTCACACTTAAGAAGGAACATGGGGTGGGGGAGTCCCTTGCCTGGAAGAGTAGATGCAATCCTACGGTGTCATACTGATAGAGGTGGGTCATCTTTCTATCTGTTGATTTCATTGGTTAAGCAATAAAGAAACTGCTTGGCCCTCATAGGTTAAAACATAGGTGGGTGGAGTAAACAGAACAGAATGCTGGGAGAAAGAAGCTGAGTCAAGGAGTCGCCATGATTCTCCCACTCCAGGTTAAGATCTTTCCTGGTAAGCCAGTTCGTGGGCTACACAGATTAATAGAAATGGGTTAGGTCAATATGTAAGAGCTAGCCAATAAGAGGCTGGAACTAATGGGGCCAGGCAGTGTTTAAAAGAATACAGTTTCCGTGTAATTATTTCGGGTAAAGCTAGCCGTGCAGGCGGCCGGGTGCCGGGGACGCAGCCCCGCCGCTCCTATTACAACATCATACTGCTGCCCATGTTTAGGTGACATCCCATTGCAAGGCTCTGGCTGTGGCTAACACTGAATGGGGCTCCGGTACACTGTGTATGTATGAGGCTCTGGGTTCCATCACCAGCACCAGAAAGCAAAGAAAACAAAAGAAACCTCCAGTTTGGTTTGGAGGGCTGCAATCCAAAGTTCCATCAGGCTCCAGCACTAACTATGCTTATCACCAGGCAATTTACTGACCTCCTGCGGGCCTCCATTTTCTTACTAGTAAAAAGCAGGAGGCATCATGACAGGTACCATGCCTGATTTACACTGAGTGAGTTGGAAAGCAACATGGCCAAGTTTAGGGATAATTTCCTCTGATTTTCTCATTTTCCAGACAGGGGAACTGAGGCCCAGAGGGACTTCCTAATGTTCAGTTCTCCTCAGCTTAAAGGAGGATGACACTCGGTTCTTTCAGGGCGAAATTAAACCAGGCTTCCTTTTCAGCCCAAGCTGGTTGTAGGTTCTAGGCTCTAACCTGAATGTTGCTACTTTGTAACTTATTTTGCTACTATTTGAATCATAATATAACTATTTGATATGCAGAATATCTTATATGCTAATTTCTGCCTGGGCTCTCACCCCACCTGTCCTGATGAAGCCCCTCCATGGAACCGATGGCACAGATCCGATGGAGCACCTCCAAAGATCCTATGGAGTACCCCCACAGATCCGATTCTGTAGCCTCCTGAGAGCTAGATACTTGGGTTTTCAGAGTTTTCCTCTGGGAAGCAATACTGCAGAGGCAGAGTCCCTGTAATGGGAGGGGGTGCTGGGAGTGGAGCTGTGGGTGCCCCTCTCCTGGGGCTGGCAGAAATAAGCAAGGGTCTGTGAGCACATTTCTATGCTATGAAGGAGCCATAAGGATTTTGGTCATGGCTGGAGAGGTAGAAAAACTCACTTTTTTTTTTTTTTTTTGGTTTTTTGTTTTTTGAGACAGGGTTTCTCTGAGGCTTTGGAGCCTGTCCTAGAACTAGCTCTTGTAGACCAGGCTGGCCTCGAACTCACAGGGATCTGCCTGCCTCTGCCTCCCGAGTGCTGGGGTTAAAGGTGTGCGCCACCACCGCCCGGTGAAAAACTCTCTTCTATATTGTATATTGTTTTGTCTATTTTACAGATTTTTTTTCTTACCATGTATATATTAACTTCAAGATTTTTGGGACATGATCGGAACTTTACACACTATCAACAGGCAGATTCTTTACCACTAAGCTATATCTTAGCCATATTTCCAAGGTCTTTAGTTTGCAAATGGAAAAAGTTAATGGCTAAAACAGCACTCATTCACAGACAGTCACTCCCTAACTCAGTGGTTCTCAACTTGTGGTTGTGACTCCTTTGGGGGAGTTGCATATCAGATATTCTGCATATCAGATATTTATATTACGATTCATAATAGTAGCAAAATTACAGTTATGAAGTAGCAACAGAATAATTTTATGGTTGGGAGTCGCCATAACATGAGGAACTGTATTAAAGGGTTGCAGCCTTAGGAAGGTTGAGAACCACTGGCCTAACACCTCTTCACACCCACTGTTGGCTTGATGATGACTATTAATGGGGACTTGAATACAGCTGGCTATGCCTCTTGGGAAGGCTCTACTACTCATGGGCACTGCTTGGGTTCCTACCTGCAAGATAGACCTGCGTTTAGCCAGTTTTGAGGTTTCTTGCAGAATTTCATAGCCTCCGGGAAGCTCGCACCTGTGCTATCTGCTTCCCGCAGTCTGAGAACACACAGCTCACACATGCTAACTTGGGACAATTAACCATAACTCCATGGGACAATTAATGATGACGGCTACTCACCAGTGACCTGAGCAGACCCTATGGGCACTAATTCTGTGCCATAGGGCCAGAGAGAAAGAAAGACAAAGAGGGACACAAAGATGCCTCTCAAGCACCGTTTCAGTCCCAGAGGTCTTCCGCAGACAGGATTACTCTTAGGGGTGGCACCAGCTAACCTCAATATCGGAGTCTTTCCTGGGACAGCGACTTGCCGCTGTCTCCCATGTATGCCTTACCTCTGCCAAGGCTGAAGGGACTTTTTTCTGCTTCTTGAAAGTTGAAGGACTAATGCTGTGGAAGACGGAGGAGAAGGTGCTCCCCGAGGAGAAGCGGGAGGAGGACAGTGGGAAGCTCATGCTGACCGGACGCTCTGTAGAGGTAAGAAACCAGGGGAAGTGTCTCTGGAATGCTGGCTCAGGTGCCTCCAAGGCTCATGGCGGGAAGAGGTTAGGAGTGGGAGTCAATGGGACCAGAATGGCTGGCATGTGCCTTCCTGCTGATGCTGTACCTAGGCTTTGGGGGATGGGAGCCACTTTTCTAGGATACTGGACAGCTGTCCTGGGTCCACTAGCAGGACTATGCTTCCCCTGACGACTTTAGTGTGGCCACAGGAAGGTTCAAACTGCACCCACTGTCCCTCCTGCCTGATAATTCTGGGCACAGTTTGTTACTTAAGTATCAAGTCTCAAGGGTCAATTCAGCTTCTAAGGGGCTCTCTGTCCTTTCCTGACCCCGGAGACCCTCCCAGCAGCCTCACAATCCTGCCAAAAGATCCCAAAGACAGCACACCCATGGACTGTTCCTGGGAGTCCCCCAGGAGCTGGGGGAGATGGCTCAGCAGTTAAGAGCACATACTGCTCTTGCAGTGGACCTGAGTTTGGTTCTCAGTACCCACTCAGGTGGCTCACAGATGCTTGTAACTCCAGTTCCAGGAGATCTGACACCTTCTTCTGGCCTCTTTGGGAACCTGCATTCATGCACACATATCCATACACAGACACACATCATTAAAAATAAGTCTTTTTTAAAAAAAAGTTCCAGAGAACATAGGCCAATGGAATACCCTGAAAGGGTCATCCATGGTAGACAGTCACAGCAGCCCTGTCTTCTGTGGCTTCACAGGGACACAGCAGCTATCACGTTCCCATGGAGCCCCAGTCCCGAGACTTAGTCTCTCTAGTGGCGCCTTAAATGCAGAACCTTTTCTCCCTTCTTCAGGAGAAAGCAGGTTCAAGCAGGATACCCTCGAGATTCTGAGAACTTGGGGAGAAGTCATCAGGCCTGGAAGACGTCAAGGGCCTTGTTGAGTTACCTCTCATGGGGCCGGGGACAGGCCCATTCCTCAGCTTCAGCTCCCGGAAGCAGCCGTCACAGACCTTGGCCATCCGGTTCTTGAGGCACTTCAGTGGGTACTTGTTTCGAGAACAGTTCCGGCACACAATCTGAGGCCATGTTAGGATCACACATGTAAGCTGTGGGTCACCCTCTCAGCATGTGCTGTCAGCTAGTTAACCCACCCCTCACCTCCTCCTGGGAGTCCCAGGTTCCCAGCTGCTCTGCACCATGTGGACCCTTGCTCTTCCAGGCCGGGCTACAGAGTGACCCTGAGCAAGTGCCCTTACCCACGAAGTAACACCCTCTCCTCCAACAACCGTAATGGTGAGCCCTGGGGCTCTTAACATGGCGTGGTGGTAGCAGAAGGGGCCTGGGACTGGCCGTGGATCTCAGTGACACGGACAGGAACAAGCTCTACTCAGGGTGGCCTTGAACTCATCTTCTTCAGGCTCCCCAGGCCCCGTGGTCAGGGATATGCCCTCCCCTTCCTGAGCACACCTTCGCCCAGTCTGCCACTTACCTTGCCACAGGCGTGACAGTGGTGGCGCCTCACGGTGAGCGAGAAGTCACATCCACAGTTCATGCACATCATGGCATGCGTGACAGGTACCAGGGTGGGGAGCCTCTCCCCAAGGCTGATCCCCAGCCTCTCCCGGATCTGTGGCAACGAGCAACCACAGTCAGGAGAGAGTCAGGTGGACAGCTAAGAAGGCAAGGACCCTTTCCCCCTTAATTCTGAGTAAAGTCTCCCACATCCCTTGGTCTGCTCTCCAAACTGCAGGGTCTGGTCCTGGGTTGAACTGTGGTGCCATACTCTGTCTGACTGGAGCATGGTAGAGGGGATAGGATGGGGGCATTGCCAGGGCCCCTGTGACAGGACACACTTGTCCCCCTGCTGTAAGTAGCCTACAGCAGGATCCACCAAAGGGAACCTGGGGTGGCCTTCACTCACCTCCACACTGTGGTGGAAGGCAGCCAGAGCCTGGGTCTTGTAGTCCTCCGGGAGGGCTCTGCTCAGACAGTAGTGCCATTCGTCCCTCTCCGCGCAGGAGCTGTAGGCACAGGCTGGGTGAACCACAGTGCCTGGCAGCCTTTTTGTTGCTGTGAGTTCTTGCTTAGCAGCCTCTGGTCTGAGTCTTGCCCAATGTCCCAGTCCCTCTCTACCTAGAGAGCCGAGGGCAGCCCAGGAGGAAGCTGGGTGGAAATTCTAAGTGCCCACTAGGTGTCGCTCTCACCCCACACAGGATCTTTCCATAGTCCAGAAAAGCCCAGGCAGTGAGAAGGGACCACTTTGGTCTGTTGTTCAGAGGGCAAACGGGTATGATAGATAGTCAGGGTCACACTGCTTAAAGGGGACGGACAGCTGTCCTCCAGTGTGTGGGGTCTGGGCTATCAGGAAAGCAGACCTGACAATGGCAGCTGGTGTTCCAGGCCACAAGCTAGACGGACAGCAGTGCCTCAGTCAGGAGTAGACACCATTGTGGTCTGTCACCCCCTGTCATGGCTGGCCACCCAGAAACTATACCCTGAGCCCTGAATCCCTGATTGCATCAAGGAGAGAAGAGAGGTGATGGAGCAACTCCAGGAGACTCTTCCAGGAACTCTTTCCTCCCTGTTGTGGGACATCCTTTGTCCCTTCTATCCTGTAGGATTACAACAAGAAGGTACCACCCAAAAACATGGGGCTCTCACCAGAGCCCAAATAGACTGGTGTCTTGGCCTTTCATTTCCCAACTCCTGGACTGAGAGAAGCAGATTTTGTTTCCCCAACAGCTAGTTCATGGTGTTTTAATTACAGCCTCCTCCCACGTCCTGAGACCCTCCCCTAACGACAGAACGGCCAGTGATGGGTGGTCACTCACCACTTCCCTCTTGCCCTGTTGAGAGGAAAGTGCCAGAGCTGACAGCACAGCCCACTGAGTACACGGCACATCTAAGTTACCTGAGAATCTCACACTGAGCCCAATCGTCTATAGCACTTTTTGATGAGCTACTTCCATGGGGCATACAGTCCTCTCAGCATAGGAACCAGCATTTATGTTTGGTTTTATGTGGCTGAGGACAACACCAGAACTTTGAGTCTCTCGGGGAGGTGCTTTACCATCGAGCTAAGTCCCAACCCCCTGTGTGTGTGTGTATGAAAGCATAACTGAGTGTACACATGTGTACATGAGTGTGGATGTCAGAGCTCAACTTCATGCATCTCAATCATTTTTTCACCCTTATCTTTATTTTTAAAAAGATTTATTTTTATGGTGTTTTGCCTGCATGTATCCATTCACACGCAGTACCCATGGTGGCCAGAAGAGGGCATTGTAACTAGTGTTACAGGCCTTTGTGAACTGCCATAGGACTTCTGGGAACTGAACCCAGGTCCTCCAGAGGGGTAGCAAGTGCTCTTTAATTTCTGAACCATCTCTATAGCCTCTCTATTTTTTTGAGGCAGGGTCTCCCACTAAAGCTGGAGCCTGTTTATTCTAATACACTGGCTTGCCTGTGAGAGTCTCCTAGCTCTGCCTGCCCAGTGCAGGTGCAGGCTTTTCACATGGGTTCTGGCGATCAAACCCAGGCCCTCACTTTTGTATGACAATCACTTTACCTATTGCCTTACCTACTGCCCTATCTCTGCTGGCCCTGGTTTTGGCTTTTTGAGGAGGATCTTTATTTTCCCTCCTCAGCCTTCTGATGTGATTTGAGAAAAGGTCTTGCTATATTACTCAGGCAGACTTCGAACTTGTGATCCTCCTGCCTCAGTGCTAGGCATTTTCTCTTTCTTTCCTTTTTTTTTTTTGGCATTTTTCTAGAAGTTATATTCCACAGAGGTCCACAACACACAGCACTCAAGAAACACTAAAAACCAGGAGAGAAAGAGCCCTTTCCAAGAGGACACCAGGCTAGAAATGATACCATCCTCTGCCTCTGCTCCCCTGAATGCTCCCACCCTGATGCCCCCATTCCCCATACCTTGCAGACAGTGTCAGGCAGGTCTCAGGAGTTTCGATCTTCAGAGCGTAGGGCACTTTATCCATCACGGGACGGCTGACCTGCCAGGAAAACCAACAACATCGACTTCAGGGTGTGTGTGGGGGGGCAGGCAGGGGTTAACACAGACAGCTTTGTCCACTACTAGTGGGTAACAGGGTTCTGATTGACATATGTGCTTCCATTACCTGCTGCTCTGCTGTCTCTCCTCAGCATGCCCTTCTCAGTCACCAGCCTCAGATGGCATCAAAGTTAACTTTCCAAAATGTTCTTTGTCTGTCCCCAGAATTCCCCCAAAGCACCCACACATCCTCATGTTTGAAACCAAGATAAACCATGCTAGTCCATACATTACAACAGCTGAGAGGTGTCCAGTGGTAGGTGAATGGAAAACACACACACACACACACACACACACACACACACACACACACACACACAGGAGCCTGAGCACGCGAGGGAGCAAACGTGCGTGCCTAGAAAAGGAAGAAGAACTGGACCAAGCTGCCACATGGACATCTTGACCACAAAGCTAAGTGAAGCCAGTCGCTCCAAGAAGACAAATTCTACCGATACGAGGTCACTCAAACCAGTCAAATTCATAGCAAAGAACAAACGGTGGGTATCAGGGGCTGGGAGCAGTGATGGGACTCAGTGTTCAATGGACTGTTTGGGAAGACAGGAAGGTTCTAGAGCTGGGTGGAGCTGCTGGCTCAGCACTGGTTCACGTCACTGAGCTCTGTCCTTACAATGGCGCAGCGGGTTGTGCGGCATGTATATCTTACCACATTTAATGATATAACCCAAAACTTTTTGCTCCCTCCAAGTGGTTCCTGCATTACTGTCCTCCTCGTAGGGCCACCCTTCCCTAGGCACCATCCACTCCGAGAGTATATCATTGGTCCATTGTATCTGGGCAACCCTGTGCTTAATGTTGCCGTTCCCACCAAATACGGTATCCTTGGGCCTTGGTCCTCAGTGGAGAGGAGCAAGGTTGGCTCCATCTCACCAGCATCTCCTTGTGATGATTTTCCCACCACCACAGGCCCTTGTCCCAGGGTACCCAGCGTTAGATATCTACCTTCATGCTGGCCACTGGCAGCGAGCTCTTCAGACGGTACTTCCCATCCTTCTGGGGATGTGTGTAGAGAAGTGTGTCGTTCATCTGCACAGAAGGAACCAAATCACACCGGTCCTAGTCCTGAAGGCTGCAGCAAGCTCTATACATAGCAGGTCCCTGGGCTCTGGGGTGCAGGTACCTAGCAATCCTCAGTGACACCCCACCAAGGAGTAAAACCATCCTGTGAAACCATCACCACAGTACTACTCCTGTGGGGACCACCCAGAAGGACTTGGCACGTTTGCCAATGCTCTGGTACCCAGTGTTAGAACAGCTTTATGTATAACAGCCCTAAAAGTGGAACAAAACAAATGTCTTTGACAGCTGATGGATAAAGAACTTGTGGTTCAGTCAGGCTGTGGAATATCGTATAGCAACCCAAAGGAGTAGGCTGCCAGACTCTCTAGCCACAAGGCCAAATCACAGGTATGCTGGGGTGGGAGGAGTCAGACATGTGAGCGCATGCCCAATGCCTTCATGTGAAGGTTCAACCCAAAGTGGCAGCAATCAGGCTAGTGTGAGGAGTGTGAGGAGGACTGACTGCCGGTATTAGTGGAGCTTTCTGGAACTATTGCAAATGTTCTCAACCCTGATCCAAGTGGTACTTATACAATGGCATACACTAGTCAACAAACACCAACATGTAACTTAAGACTGGCACATATAACTCTATGCACAAAATTGTTAAGAAAGGAAGTAGGGGCTGGTAAAGTGGCCCATGCCTTTAACACCAGCATTCAGGAGACAGAGGCAGGTGAATCTCTGAATTGGAAGCCAGCCTGGTCTATATGGCAAGTTCCAAACCAGCCAGGGCGACATAGTGAGACCATGCCTTTAAAAAAAAAAAAAAAAAAGAAAGAAAGTAGGGGCCACTGAGATGGCTCAGTTTAATCCTGGGAACCCACATGGTAGGAGGAGAAAAGGGACCACCTTTCTTGCTTCGGGGTCTAATTCAGGCGGCCTGTTCAGGAAATGTGTACAAGGCCCTTGGCGCAACCCCCAGGCAATCCTTGAGCACAGCTGCTGTGGCTTCCGTTCTTCACTTCAATGCCTGACTCTCTGCCACTGATTCTTAGCTTCCTCTAAGACCCTCTCTACTCCATCCCATGATTCTCGGTCGCCAGTCTGTGCGTTTCCCTCCTCTTACATCCCGAGGGCTGAGAGCAAGGCTGCAAGTGATCTTTGTGCTCGTGTCCTGGCACCGAGGTGTTGCCTGGTGAATCCTGGAACCACAGAGCTCTAAGCTGCCCTCCGTTATGCTACATACAACTCTAGCAGTGTGGGAGGCGGCTGACGGCACAGGAACTGCAGGGAGTGGCACAGGAGTGAGGAAAAAGAGATACCCAGCAGTCAGCAGGCCTACAGTTTGCCTCTTGGGGGTCCCCTAACAGCCTCTGTGTTGAAGGCGTGGTCCACAGGGTGGCACTGGTGGGAGGAATGGAACCTTTAGGGGTGGGGCCTAGTGAGAGGAAGTTAGGTCATTGGGGCATGACCTTGAGGAGACTGTTGGAACCCAGCCCCTTCCCCTTCCTGTCTTACTTCCTAGCCGCGAGGTAAGCAATGACTCTGCCTTGTTGTGCCTCTTGGCCATAGGCCCGAAACTTCGGGGCCATCCCATCAAGGGCTGGTACCTCCACAACTGGGAGGTAGATGCTGCCTTTCCTCTTTAAAGCCTGAGTGTCTCCGACACTTGTTCTAGGGGCAGTCACACAGAAGGCGCAGTGTCATAGGGGGGGGGCAAGAGCTACTGCAGTATGGGAGCCTGAGGCTGGCATTCCCACCCCACAGGTCTTGGATACTCCCTGATGTTCAAAGTGTGGCCGTCTGTCCTCAGACATGTCAGGTATGCCCACCTGCACAGAGTGGTGGATCAGAACTGTGACCCTGACTACTCTCTGGGCCACCAACTAGACACGTTGGCCTCCTCAGCCCTCTGCGGTCTCACACACCACAGAAAGTGCCGGAAGGAAGCCCTGGATTGAGCTGTTTCGTGGAGGCACGTGAGCTATTCATTTCAGCAGCAGCACCACCGCCAACCATTCAAATAACATATAAGCAATGGTTTTTGTTTTCTTTTGTTCTTAGGGCTCAGTTATACATCCTGAAGACTGTCCTAGCTCCTCTGGTGGCCCTAGAAAGCCAACAGCGGGGCGTGGCTTGTAGCCTGTGCTTACCAGAAACAGGTGCCGGGGGTGTCGGCTTTTGCCTCTCACTCTCATCAGCGTTCCTTCCTTCAGGAACTCCTGGAGGGAGAGAGAAGCCAATCTCAGAAGGCGAGAAAGTCTGGGCAGGTTCTGTGTAGGAAGCTGTCACCATAGCTGCCCCAGTACCCACGAACAGCTCACGGAGACTCTGGGCTCAGGAACCCAAGCTGGGCAGCCCGGCCTTCTAGAGCATCCTTGTGCAGGACCAAGTCAACGCTGCTCTGGCCACCAAGCATGTGTCCCAGCTCTCTCTCTAAATGGCACCACAAAGGGTCCGTTCGGAACATGGCCTTTGAAGGTTTGTTGAACATCTGGACTGTGAATAGTGACTCCAGCCTCATTCTTCCGAAGGATACAAACAGAGATGTAGGAAGGACTTCGGGGCACAGGGCCTCAGTCAGAACTGCATATGAGATTTCACAGAATCCTAGACTAGGAACATCCTGCCCATGTGTCTCAGTCCCTCTTTCCAACTGGCAATGATCACACTTCAAGCTATTTTCTGAGCGGGGTTGTATGTTTTCCATCTGGAAGCTAAAAAGTAAATCAATCAATCTCTCTCCCACCCCTCCCCTTCTGGGCAGAGAACCCAGGACCCTGCCTATACTAACCATGCACTCCCAAGCGTCACCCATCCCTGTTTTGTTAAGAAGCTATTTTTACGCTCTTTCTTGGGGCTTGCCTTTGAGAGCTGCTCTGATCTCTGCTTCCCTGGCAATTTGGAACTAGAAACACTGGTACAGTTTTTTCCCTCACTGGAGAGAGCTACCCCAGGGCAGTTATGGTGAGCAGAACTGACTGGCACTGTTTCTTTAACTGCCCCGGGAGAGCATCGTGCAAGGAGGGGTGCAGACAAGCTCCAGGGTGGTGCACCATGTCCCCCACCCCTCCTAAACAGCACCTGCAGCCAGGCCCGTCTGGGACCAGCCCAGCTGAACAATGGGCTTATCAGAGTCGAGCTGGCCCTCGTCCTTGCCCAGACAGCACTCACCCTTCCTGGCTGGAGGAGGTCCCCTTGGCCCCGCACACTGTACTCGATGTGGACCAGCTTCTGCAGGTTTTCCTGTGGGCAGGAACAGGAGATGATCACCCTTCCACTTCCCTACCCAGTGCTGTGTACCCTCTGCAAGGGGACATTGCTTCCACTACAGAGGAAGAAAGCAGAGCTCAGAAAAGCCCAGCCCAAACCCAAGCTCTGAGATGGCAGGAGGCATGGGGTTCTCGGCCTGGGATTTCCCAGTGATGGAAGACGAAAGGGACCTGCTGCACCTTTGGCCACAGCAGGGGGAGAGGGTTCACAGCGTCTGGTATTCAACCAAAAGTCACAAGAACACTTCGGCTGCAGGGCATAAAGAAACCAAGTTGGAGCTGACCTGAGCTCTTCCTTCAAGATGGCTAGCTTCCATAGGGCTGTGCAGGTGGCTGGGCAAGAAAAGCTATCAATAGTATCACTCATTGACAAACTCTGCATGCTACAAACCATCCTGCTAGGCAAGATGTGCCCACTGGTACAATAGTGGCATGAAGGCTGTGGGAGCAACCAGCCACTTTGGGATTGGATTCCCACAGAAGGGAAGTCACGTCTGTCACTGAAACCTTAGTCAAAAGCCCATGGCTAGGGAGGTGATAGGCCGTAGGAAGGAAACAATACTGTTGCCTTGATAAATGGACATGTTGTCAAAGTACATTCTAAATATCTGTTTATACATATAGATTAGTGCTGCCCTTCATCTTGGTCAGAGAAGCTTCTCTCTGCAGTGGTCCAGACTCCTAACTGTCAAAGTGCTGAGTCTAAATGGTGATTAAGTGTTCAGCCATAAGTGGGACATCTACATCAACCCCTAACTCCTAAGGCTCAGAGAAGGACAGGATGATGGGGAGGAGTACCGTGAAATGCCATCTTCTAGACATGACATGGCCATTGTATTCACAGCAGCTAGGGTCACCTGCCTAAGGCCTGCCGAATATCAAGTCAACAAGGTTAGTCACCATTGCAGCAGGTAGAACTAATTGGATTCAGTGAGTTACAATAATAAAAAGAAGAACACTAAGGGAGATATATACTGGGGATGCTTGGGAAGATTAGAAGGGGTCTTGGGGTAGATATAATCAAAATACATTTTTATGTGCATGAAATTATCAAATAGCAAATAAAAAAATATGCTACTTTTTGTTTTAATCATGAGAACAGACATCCAAAACCAAATTGGGTTGGGGGAATGGGCTGGAAAGGTGTCTTAGAAGAGAACACTGGCTGCTCTTCCAGAGGACCTGGGCTCAATTCCCAGCACCCACATGCCAGCTCACAACCACCTGTAACTCTAGCTCCAGGGGATCCAGTGTCCTCTGCTGGTCTCCAGAGGCTCCAAGTACACATGCGGCTCACAGACTTACACATTTTGCTGGCAAAACACCCATTACATATAATAATAATAAAATTTTAAAAATACCAAACTGGGGAGACAAATGCAATTTATTTATTTTTTTTCAGAGAGAAAGCAGTGTACACATTCTAGGTGACAGGCATCAGAGCTCTGGGCCAAGAACCAAGGCAACTGTTACGCTTCAGGCCCAGTGCAAAGGTAGATGGCACATATGCGCATATGGAGAACTTAAGTATGGCAGCTGGCTGCACAGAGGAGTTTAGGGAAACTGAAACAAAGCACACAACCCACAGTACCAGACACGGAGACTCTTCCCAGGCTTAGCTGTGAACTGAACAGACCTGAGGAAAGGAAGAGCCAGAGAGCATAAAGATAGATCACTAGAACACAGGGTGAAGAAAGAGGGGTTGGGGAGATAGCTCAGTAGTTAATGGGCTTGCCTTGAATGCAAGGGTGAAGATCTGAGTTCAATCTCCCATACCCATGGAAAAGCCTGGATGTGGCACCTATAATCCCATCGCCAGGGAAGTGGATATTGATCAGCCAGTCTAGAGTTCTAGGGTCAGTGAAAAATTGTCTTAAAAAATAAGGTAGGAGCCGGGCGGTGACGGCGCACGCCTTTAATCCCAGCACTTGGGAGGCAGAGGCAGGCGGATCTCTGTGAGTTTGAGGCCAGCCTGGTCTACAAGAGCTGCAACAAAACAAGGAAGTAGCCGGGCGGTGGTGGCGCACGCCTTTAATCCCAGCACT
>NW_004949099.1:6074973-6076655 GCF_000317375.1 Microtus ochrogaster | reverse complement strand
AAAAAAAAAAAAAAACAAAAAAAAAATAAGGTAGGTCACTAAGGTGTGGCGGCACATGCCTTCTTTCTTTCTTTCTTTCCTTCCTTCTTTCTTTCTTTCTTTTTTCTCCCTTTCTTTCTTTTATTCTTTCTTTCTTTCTTCCTTCCTCTCTCTCTCTCCCTTCCTTCCTTCCTTCCTTCCTTCCTTCCTTCCTTCCTTCCTTCCTTCCTTTCTTTCTTTCTTTCTTTCTTTCTTTCTTTCTTTCTTTCTTTCTTTCTTTCTTTCTGGTTTTTCGAGACTGGGTTTCTCTGCAGCTCTGAAGCCTGTCCTGGAACTAGCTGTTGTAGACCAGGCTGGCCTCAAACTCACAGAAATCCACCTGCCTCTGTCCCCGAGTGCTGGGATTAAAAGCATGCACCACCACCGCCCAGCTAAGGCACATGTCTTTAGGCAGAGGCAGATGGATCTTTCTGAGTTCTAGGCTACCCTAGTCTGCATAGTAAGTTTCAGGACAGCCAGAGCTACATAGATAGAACCTGCCTGGAAAAAAAATGGTGGAGGCCCATTCCACAAAACAAAACCCATACCTGGCCCCATCATTGGAGCCAAAAGTCCATGGCTAAACAGGTCATAGGTCCCAGTAGAGAACCTACCATTGTCTTTCTGCTAAATGAGCATCATATTAAATGGATATCTAATGATTTATTGTTATACCCATAGATTAGTGCGTCTCTCAGCCGTCACCTGAGAAGCTGCTTTTAGCAATAAACACCCACAACTGATCAGGATGTAGAGAACGAGAGACGGCAGAATGCTCAGCCCTAAGTGGGACACCTGTATCACACTCCTGCCTTGCAAGGCTCAGGGATCAAAGCAGAAGAAGGGGCAAGAAGACTGTAAAAGCCAGAGGCGGTGGACGACTATGAGAAAACTGTGTTTTCCAGACTCAAGAGGGCAGCTGCACAGATGAACTCACAGCAGCTGTGACAGCATGCACTTGCAAAGACCCAAGCCAGCACGGACAGAGGGAAGGTGGGCATGAAGTCCAACTGAGTCCCAGCTGAGGAGCTACTGGCAGTTGATAGTTGCTGGTGGAGGGAGAGTCAGTGTTCTTTGAGGATATGATCCCCAGTATGTCCACCATGTTCCAGTGGAAAGCCACATGCTCAAGAGTCTATGTATGGGCAGCATTAACAGGACTTAATGGTGTGGGGGGGGGAGTGAGAGGGGAGCGAGAGCACCTGTGTGAGAGAGGGAGGGAGGGAGAAAGAGAGAGAACACAAATTAGAGTGCGGAGGGGAGGAGGTTGGCTCTGGGGGAAGGGGTTGAATATGATCAAAATACGTTGTATGAAATCCTCAAAGAACTAATTAAAAAAGAAAAGAAGACAGTGGAGAGGAGTTGAGGAAGATACCAATATTGACGTCCATGTGCATGTACACATTTGTGAACATCTATACTTGCACAAAAACGGAGGAAAAGGAAAGTGTGTGTGTGTGTGCGCGCGCGCGCACACGCACGCGCAAGCTCGCGTGAGAGAGACGGAGAAAGTGAGTGAATGGAGGGTGAGAATAGAGCATCCAAGAGACTTTTCAAACAAAAAAAAGGAAAGAAGAAGAAGAGGAAGAGGAAGAGGAAGAGGAAGAAGAAGAAGAAGAAGAAGAAGAAGAAGAAGAAGAAGAAGAAGAAGAAGAAGAAGAAGA
>NW_004949099.1:6074223-6074873 GCF_000317375.1 Microtus ochrogaster | reverse complement strand
AGAGGAAGAGGAAGAGGAAGAAGAAGAAGAAGAAGAAGAAGAAGAAGAAGAAGAAGAAGAAGAAGAAGAAGAAGAAGAAGAAGGACCAACAAAGGTCAGATTCATCGGGATGAGCTACCATAGCCAGATAGCAGAAAAGAAGTCATAGGCATTCAAAAGGAAAGGACACACAACACAGAGAGCAAATATCAACATCCTAACAACAGTTTTAGTGGACTGTGAGTCAGAAGACAATGGTGTGTCCTCTTCAAGTTACTGAGAGGAAAAATTTGACCAAGTTTGCTTTTAATACACAGGAAAAATATTTTTCCTAAGTGGAGATAAACTTCACAATTAACTACATGGGAGATGGATGGTGGGGAGCAGGTTCTCTCTCTCATGGAGTGAGGGCTTTGATAAGTAAGGCGAGGGGCTAGAACCATCCAGGTGGTAATGATTTGAGTAGACAGGCAGATTAGGTGTGGGAATATCCACCATGTGACCACACAGAGGTCAGTAGAGAAAATCCACCCATGTGTCTACACAAAGGTCAGTAGAGAAAATCCACCCACGTGTCTACAAAAAGGTCAGTAGAGAAAATCCACCCACGTGTCTACACAAGGTCAGTAGAGAATACCCACCATGTGTCCACACAAGGTCAGTAGAGAATA
>NW_004949099.1:6061397-6073818 GCF_000317375.1 Microtus ochrogaster | reverse complement strand
CCACCATGTGTCCACACAAGGTCAGTAGAGAATACCCACCATGTGTCCACACAAGGTCAGTAGAGAACACCCACTCCGTGTCTACACATAGGTCAGTAGACACGTGTTTTTCTTCACTCTGTCAACCAGGAGCACCTAACAGAAATGAGAGCTGCAGCACAGTAGCTTGGTTTCTAGGCAACTGCTCTACCCCTGAGCTCTGTCTTCTAGGGAAACTTGGAGAGATGGTCTATTCTTGGAGAGAATTCTTGGAGGGAAAATGAACGAACCAATAACAAACCACCTAAACACTCAAAGGGGGAAGCACAGATCAGCTGAAAGAGCAATCTGGAACAATTCTTGCCAAAGGAATTCTTCTATTCCTAACATTTTGGGTT
The DNA here is from genome assembly GCF_000317375.1 of Microtus ochrogaster. Classification (NCBI taxonomy): domain Eukaryota; kingdom Metazoa; phylum Chordata; class Mammalia; order Rodentia; family Cricetidae; genus Microtus; species Microtus ochrogaster. The sequence continues at coordinate 6,073,441 of NW_004949099.1, read as the reverse complement.
TAAAAATTGTTTTAATTTGACTCTTCTCTATTTTGAGAAATAAATAAATCAATGTGGGCTAAAATAAATATCCACAAATTGGTAGTGACATAAATGATTGGTCTGTTTTGTGTATGAGGATGGCCTGCACCCATCATTGAGAGGGAAGAGACACAGCTACAAGTAAGATTCTGGAACATTTAGGAGGCCATCAGCTTAAAGGAAGAGGGAAAGTCTCTCTGTACTACTCCAGGGTGGACTAGGCACAGTGACTTTCCTTAGAGACTGCAGAAAAGTCAGGGAACACATGATCTCAGTGAGGGGACCAGGGTCATATCATACCATTACAAGATGGAATCCCATTTTTGTGATCCTCTTCCCATATACCCACAAATCTGGTCTCCATTATGATGAAGAAAACCTCAGATTCCAACAGTGAGTGTCCTGCAGTATACTTGACCATGATCCCTCAAGACCTCCATAGTCATCCAACTCAGGGACCATCTGAGAAACTGGCTCCAAGGGGAGCCTCCAAAGATGTAATGTTCAAAGTCCAACAAGACAAAATGCCAGCCTACAGAATGGGAAAAGACCTTCGCCAACCTCATACATCAGAAAGAGGGCTGATCTCCAAAATATACAAAGAACTCAAGAAATTGGTCATCAAAAGAACAAATAATACAATAAAAATGGGGTACAGACCTAAACAGAGAACTCTCAACAGATGAGTCTAAAATGGCTGAAAGACACGTAAGGAAATGCTCAACATTCTTAGCCATTAGAGAAATACAAATCAAAAACAATTCTGATATTCCATTTTACATCTGTAAGAATGGCCAATATCAAAAACACTGATGACCTTATGCTGGAGAGGTTGTGGGGTAAAGGGAACACTTTTGCATTGCTGGTGAGAATCCAAGCTGGTACAGCTCCTTTGGATGTCAGTGTAGCAATTTCTCAGAAAATTAGGAAACAACCTACCTCAAGACCCAGCAATATCACTTTTGGGTATATACCCAAAGGATGCCCAATCATACCACAAGGACATGTGCTCAACTATGTTATAGCAGCATTATTTGTCATAGCCAGAACCCAGAAAGAACATAAATGCCCCTTGACCTAAGAATGGATAAGGAAAATGTGGTACATTTACACAATGGAGTATTACACAGCAGAAAAATACAATGACATCTTGAAATTTGAGGGCAAATGGATGGATCTAGAAAACATCATATTGAGTAAGGTAACCCAGGCTCAGAAAGACAAAAATAACATGTATTCACTCATATGTGGCTTTTAGACATAAAGCAAAGAAAAACCAGCCTACAATTCACAATCCCAGAGAACCTAGACAACAAAGAAGACCCTAAGAGACATACATGGATCTAATCTACATGGAAGTAGAAAGAGATAAAATCTCCTGAGTAGACTGGGATCATGGGGATCATGGGAGAGGGTAGAAGGGGAGGGAAGAGGAAGGGACGGGAGCAGAGAAAAATATATACCTCAATAAAAACAAAAAAGATGTAATGACCAAAGTGATGAATCCTGGAACAGGACATCGGGCCTGTGAGAATTATAGGTAATAATGCCATTTCCAATGGGCTCTTATCACAGCCAGGGCTTCACGTTAATAGAAGACATTAACGACAGGGAAACGATGGAACCCATGGGAACTCGTGTTATTATCTTCTTAAACTTTTCTGTACTTAAAAAAATTGTTCTAGGGGGCTGGAGAGATGGCTCAGAGGTTAAGAGCATTGCCTGCTCTTCCAAAGGTCCTGAGTTCAATTCCCAGCAACCACATGGTGGCTCACAACCATCTGTAATGAGATCTGGTGCCCTCTTCTGGCCTTCAGGCATACACACAGAATATTGTATACATAATAAATAAATAAATATTAAAAAAAATTGTTCTAAAAGTAAAATATGTTCAGAAAGTAGCATGGTGAACTCCAGGGGTTGGGTGAGGGGTGATGTGCAAGGAGACAGAGTTTCAGCTGGAAAGATGATGACATTCAGGAGACAGGCTTTATGACAAACGCAGTTTAAAGATGGGCTAAGGGCTGGAAGAAGTGGTACACGCTTCCAATCCTAGCACATGGGAGGCAGAGGCAGGCAGATCTCTGTCTCAGAACAAAACACAACAGCAGCAGCAATAGCAACAACTGGCTAAGGCTAAGCGTGGACTTCCGCAAAGACAATATACACGTGGCCGATAGGTGTATGTAAAAGAGTTCAATGTCATCCACTTACCACTGGGAAACACAAACCAGACCCGTGAGACACCACTCCCATCATAAGAAAGAGCAGTAATAAAGAAGAGGGGAAAGACTTGAGGGCTGGTGAGGGTGTGGAGAGCAGAGACCCCTGTGTGTGTGTGGCGGGGGTGCCAGGGAATTCAGCCTTACGGCAATTAGTATGCAGTTTCCTCCAACCACTGAAACTGATGTATGATTCAGCAATCCTACTAGATATATCTTAAGAAACCAGAACGGGTGTGTCACAGGTAGATAGACCAGCAAGCAAAGGGAGGGGTGAGGTGGTCTCACCTGAAGCAGTGTGCCTGTGCCTCCCACCACAGCATCCACCTCACCCTGAGTCAGGTGTAGCAGCCCCATCCCTCTTATGGGTGCCGTGCATGGAACCTCATCTCCCTGGGCAGGGGAGGAGACACATTCATGTCAACTTAGAGGCAGGACTTCCTGAAGCAGGATGTGGAGAATGTCACCAGCTTCTACAGCAGCAGGGTCCTGCCCCCAAAGCACCTCTATCTTTCCGCTGCACTGAGGGCACCTCACAGCATTCACAAGATGCCCAGGTGACAAGGAACAAGGTATGACATCCTCACCGTGGGAGATAAGAGGACCAGGTGGCTGTGACAGTTGTGATCCTTCTGGAAGCAGCTCCTGAAACTGACCTGTGTTTTTGAGCCTGTTGCCTTCAGCTTTCACCTCAGCTGCCCAACCTAGCCAGCTCTAGCTTCTGTTCCCAGATCTAGTCCTACCAGCCACACTGAGCAACAAAACACAGCTGACGCACCCTGGATCTCCCAGTCCCAGCCTCGGCCCTGGCTTCCTTGTATTCTCATCAACATGCACATGCTTGCAGGCCCCCCACAGCATGTCCTCTTATCAGAAGTGATGCTACATCCTCTAACCCTAGCTCCAGGGCACTCCGTCCTCTGAACCCTCAGCTCATCATCTCTCACTAACTATTAGCCATGGTTATTTGAATCCATGGTCCCTGCTCTGAGGAACTCAAGGCCTGACTTACAGTCAATGTCCTCAGATTCCGTTTTCTAATAGGTGTAGGTTCTCTGTGTATTTGCTGGAGCAGAACTGCCGAGGATGCCTTGGCACCCATACCACTATTATCCCCTTCTATGCCAGTGAAAGACATGACTAATGGATTGCTGAATCTTCCCATCAGCCTCTGGCTCATTTTCAACACACAGCTCTAGTGGTAACAGCCTGGGGAATATGTGGATACAGATGATCATAGAAACTGCTCAGGTAGAGCTGGGGGTATGTGGAAGAGAGCCTGACATCCTCAGCAGAAACCCATGTCCCACAAACAGGACACATGCCATCACAACCAGATGTGCACGCAGAGCTCAGGCACCTGGCAGACCAGTGATTCTGACTTTGAGGACATGAGGGGTTCCTAGGAGTGGAGCATGTCACTTACTGAGGCAGTGGACAGTGGCACTGTTTATCAAGTCTGCACAAGTTTATAACCCTTCACAGCTTAAATGGAACAAGAAGCCCAAAGAGGAGCACATAGGTCATGCAGCAAATGTCAGGCCAGAAGCCAAGACTCTTTGGAGAATCCCGGGAGACAGACAGTAGGGCAGCACAAGGCAGATGAGCAAAATGAAGCAGGACCTGGGGTCTCTACCCCAGAGAAGAAGCCATGGCTGGACTCACCCCTTGCTCCATGCTTTCATTGGCACGGTCTGTCACTTTGGAGATGAGAGTCAGAGCACCTGGGAAGCAAAGGACAGACAGAAGCTCTATGAGTGCTAGTCCAGCTTCCACAGCCCTTGTCTCTCCTTTGGCTGTGCGCCTACACCGTCTCCCCTGTGGTGGGCCGGGAAGGTAGAGCGGCACCGGTTTTTCCCACTTCAGCATCAGAGCACGAGCCTAACCACAGCCCTTCCATGACTTCCTCGGTCTCCCTGGCTGCTGACTATATCACAGTGGGTCCATTCTGGTAGGGGCTGAGGCACCAGCTCAGGAGGGAGCATGGTGTGGTTAAGGGAGCAGTGGACATCTTAGAGCATCCTTCTTAGATCACCCAACTCTGTGACTTTCTCTTCCTCTGCTGGACAGATTCCTTAGGCTTTCACAGCTAGGGATGGCAGAGGTCACCTCAAAGGGCTTGAGAGTCTGGTAGATACCCCAGAGGTATCATACGCAGAATGCACCCAGCTGGGTCTGCTCTGGGTCTATATTTACAGGGTAGGGGGATATCACCCCTTGAGATGACCCTAATCCCATCTCAAGTCCTTTGAGATGGTAGAGGTCACCTCAAGAGACTTGAGGAGTCTTGGCAGAGAACACAGGTGTCATATGCAGAATGCACCTAGCTGGGCCTGCTCCATGTCTACACTGGACACTGGTGTAGACCTGAGGATTAATGGATGGGAGACAAAACAAGGAGGTATGGCTTCCTCCAGGGTCTCTCCAGACTTACTCTGAGTGTTGTCATACTCGGCTGAGTCTGGGCACAGGTTGTTTAAGTAATCTGGAGAGAGAGAGGGACAACAGTCAGTTCTGGCAGAAAAGTGGCCTTCTGTCCTCCACAGTGACCCCCCCCTTCTCTAGAGATGGACGAGCTGCACAAGAATGGAGTGCCCACCTTCTCACCATGAGACCAGGACCCTCTTAGCATCCTGACCACCACCAGCAGTCACTCACTCGTTCAACCCTTATCTAGTCATGATCTGGGATGGCTTATACCTCTGGGATACAGGCACAAGAAAGTATTCACTGTCCATTGCAAGGTTACAAGACATGACAAGCTACACAGTACTACGTTACAGTGCATCCACCCTAGTAGGGCCTGAGGCACCAGCCTAGGAGGGAGCATGGTGTGGCTAAGGGCGCGAAGGACATCTTAAAGCATCCTTCTTAGGTCACCTAACTCCGTGACCTTCTCTTCCTCTGCTGGACAGAGCCCCCAGGCTCCCACAGCTAAAGATGGCAGAGGTCATCTCAAAGGACTTGAGAGTCTGGTAGATACCACCCCCCCACAGAGGTATCATATGCAGAATGCACCCAGCTGGGCCTGCTCTGGGTCTATGTTACAGGGTAGGGGGGGTATCACCCCTTGAGATGGTCCTAATCCCGCTACCTGCCTTCTGCTTTGCTCCTTGAAGTCTGGCCATATAAGCAGCCTTGCTACCCCTTGAACATGTTCCTGCCCTAGGGCCCTCCACGTGTACTCTCTTCTAGAGCTTCCTATGGCTCACGTCTTTTCTCTGCACACACCTTTGTTTGATGTCACCTCCTCGGAGAGGCCTTCTCTGCCATATCTAACACATCAGCCCCCTTCCCTAATCCTGTAACCTACTTGCTTTTTTAGGAGCATTCTCAACACAGATATTATGTATTCATATATTTTAATATATACTTGCATACTTAGATATAAAAATCATTGGTACTAGGGGTGGACCCAGGGCCTGGCATAGGCTAAGCCCATGGCTTGTCACAGTGTTCTATCTCTCCATTGTAACTGTCATTTGCTGCCATTGCCAGCATCCAGCATGGGTCTGGTACTTAGGCAGTGCTCAGTGGCTACTTGCTGAATTGAATGAGTAGATTATTTAGACTGCAACCCTACCCTGTGCCCTACCCTGCAAGGGAGTAAATAAGGCACTCATGGGAGCCTCAGAAACAGGATAGGGCCTGCGTCTATGTGGAAGGCTGTGGCCAGTGAGTGTGGAGCTCGGCCCAGAGGCAGGGGTGTCTGCAAGGTAGAGAGGGAAGGAAAGCGGGAGGGCCTAGGCCTAGGCCCTGTGAGATAGTTTGAATAAGAATAAGAATGCCCCCCCCCCATAGGCTTGTATGTTTGAGTGCTCAGTCACAGGGAGTAGTACTATCTGAGAAGGATTAGAAACATTAGGAGGTGTGACCTTACTGGAATAAGTGTGGCCTTGTGGGAGGAAATGTGTTGTTGGACGCGGGCTTTAAGGGTTCAAATGTGTACACAAGACCAAGTATTGTTTGTCTGTCTGTCGTCTGCCTGCTTCCCTGCCTCCCTGAAGATCAGTATCTGGTTCTCAGGGACTCCATCACCACACCTGCCATGCTTGTCCCATGCTCCCTGCCATAATGACAATGAGCTGACCCTCTGAACTCTAAGCCAGCCCCCAATTAAATGCTTTCTCTTATAAGAGGTGCTTGGTCATGGTGTCCCTTTGCAGCAACAGAACAGTGGCGAAGTTGCTCTGGTAAGCCAAAGAGGAGTGGCAGAGGGCAGAAGATGGGAGGAAGGCTGGCCAGCACATCGCAGAGATGAGAGGGCCAGGCCTCAAGAGGGAGCACACAGCAAAGCCACAGAATGGCAGCGGGCCCGCAGTGGGAAATGTCCACTATTCTCACCATGACAGGGCCTAGGAAGGCAGCTTAAACGCACAGTGAGAGTCCCACCAGGTTTCTGGGTTTGGGGGCAGGAGGGGGGCTAGTGGCGGCAGTGCATGTGACTCTGTGTGACCCTGGGGATCTGGAGCTGTGCCGTCATTCCTATACCTGCTAAGCTGCATGAAGGTCTTATTCCCAGGGCACTCCACCTCAGCCCCCCCTGGACTCTAATGGCTCACCAGTGAGCAACACTTGGTACTGGAAGAGGCGCTGGACTACACGCAGCATCCGATGCTTCATGCTCTGGCCGCCCCCTTGCGAACTCTGCTGCTTTGAAGAGGGGAGGAGAGATGCCATCAGAGACCCACAGACACACTTCACCCTGCTCTGACCAGCTGCAATCTCCCACACTGTCAGACCCAGACTGTCTTCCGCAGGAAGCCCTCTTGGATCATCCTGGCAGGTTCACAGTCACACTCGGTAACTCTGAGGCCCTATTCTGCCCCAACATTAGTAACAGAGATAAGCTCCCCTTTGACCACCCAGGAGCTAGCCTTCCCGTTTGTGACCAGTGCTGGCCACTTCCATGGTTGCCCTGTGGCTGGGCCCCAGCTTGGTTCATAGAAATGGGAGATCTAGCTCTAAGATTTTTCCTGTGACTTCACTACCCATTGCCCAACAGGGGTCATTCAGTCCTGGGTTCCCCTCCTTCGAGTTTCCACCCGGTCTCCCGATCTGCTGCCCAGATTGGTCCTTCTATATGTCTCATTCACCTCTCTTAAGTCTTTCCATGTCCCCCTGTCTGGGCCCCACAATACCCTTACAGCAGGGTCTCTAAAGACCTGGGAACCCACCTCAAATTCCCGGACGGTGCTGGCCAGCCGGGGTGAGAGCAGGCAACTCTCAGCGAGCAGCCCCAGGTACCTGTCAAACTGCAGGATGTGTGCAGCATGGTGTTCAAATTCCTGCTCGCGGACCAGGAAGATGTCGGCCACCTGCGGCTGTTGGCCCTCCCCATTGCTAGGGAGAGGACAAACAGTGAAAAGTCAGCCTGTGGACCGACAAAGGGTGGTGTTCTGGGGGCTGCTTTGCTTGGGGGGTAACAACTTACCACCTCTCCGGGAGACAGTGTTTTGTATTTGTGGAGATTTTTGTCTGCCCCCACCCCAGGTGGCATAAGCGGGATATGGGACCCCAGGCTCCTCACCAATCCCCCAGCCTCTGCTCCAGGTTCTCCAGGATGCCCTGGTGAAGGTCACAGATAGCCGGGAGCTCCCGCAGGCCCTGCCGCAGCTCCTCTTGGGCCAGTGGCTCTCTGCCCTCTTGCTCTATGTTCTCCAAGGCCCTCAGGACGGCTCCATGGAAATCCTGCAACCCCAGAGGCCTGTTATGTACTGCATCAGGCAATGAGGGCCCTTGAGGCTCCAGAGCCCTGACCTGAACAGAGGTGACTGCAAGAACTGAGGCCTGTCACTGCCACTGGCTCCACACTGTCACCTGTGGATCAGGAAGGCCATCTCATACCCACTTGCTACAGGGCTGTCTTTGCCCTTGCTTACACAGAGCAGTGTCGCCGTGGTGACCTGGCCAGGACCCTTTGTTTACAAGACAGGGAATCAGCTGGTGATTCCTTCGCTAAGGAAAAGAAAAGTCCTAGCTTTCTAGTTCTCCACCATGGAAGAAGCTCAAGTTGTCCTCTGACCTCCTCATGTGTACACTGATATGAGTGTATATCAATACACACATGCTCACACACACACATGCACGCACACACACATGCTCACACACACACATGCACACACACACGCTCACACACACATGCACACACACATGCTCACACACACATGCACACACACTCACACACATACACACACATGCACACACACACATGCTCACACACACATGCTCACACACTCACACACATGCACACACACACACACACACACACATGAAAGTATCATTTTAAAAATAATAGACACAGTAGATGAGAAGTTCAAGGTTATTCTGGGCTACACAGAGTTTGAGGCCAGGCTAGACTACATGGGACCCCCGCCCCACATACACACACTAAAAGGAAAAGTCACAGCAGGTGTCTGTGACCCCAAAGTTCAAGAAACCAAAGTAGAAACTCACAAAGACCAAAGAGGAGTTTATGTAAGGCCACGTGTGCACACTCATACAAACTTCTCCTCTTGTCTAGTCCAAGGTAAGAAGGAGCCTGACACCCACCGTTGCCATTTCCTTCCCTTAGCTCATACACAGACATCAGCTCACAGCCTCAGAAGAAAGGGGGCAGAGGGAAACATAACTTTTTTCATTATTTTTGCATGAGCTGTTGCTACCGCTTGCTATGTATGATTTGAGGACCAGGCATTGTCACCTGTTCTAGTTTACTTTCTATTACTGTGACAAAACCATGACCCAAACCAACCTGGGAAGGAAAGGGTTTCTTTCAACTTACACCCCACTGTCTTTCATCCAGGAAAGTCAGGGCAGGAACCAGGAAGCAGGAGCTGATGCAGAGGCCATGGAGGAATGCTGCTTACTAACTTGCTCCTCATGGCTTGCTCAGACTGTTTCCTTATACAGCCCCACCCACCTGCCCAGGGGCGACACATCCCATAGTTGGCTGGCACAGCAGGCTGGGTCCTCTCCCATCAACCATTAATCAAGACAATGCCACAAAGACTGGCCTATAGGCTAATCTGAAGGAGACAATTCCTCAATTGAGGTTGACAACTGATGCCAACTATGACATTATAGGGGCACAAGTACAGGAATAAGCCACATGTATAGGATTGGTGCCCTGTAGGGTTTCAGGCGTCCACTGGGGACTTGGAAGGTGTCCCTACAGACTGGAAGACCCCACAGTTATGACACTTCAGATGATCTGTGTTTAGGGCATGAGCTCACACATGGTTTGATGTCTGCTGTCTCTGGAGCCCAGAGGCACCTTCAGTGTGAGAGGAACTTCCTTCCCTTTGGGGAACCACACAACTGCTAGTTAGTTAGCAGGAGTGGAGCCTGAGTCTGGGGAAGTCAAGATTAGGATCCTGTCACTGTGAGGCTCATACTCAAAAGCACCACATAGCCCAGACAAAGAGAGGGAGCACAAGGAGAGAATGGATGGAGAGAAAAGAGGGAAGGAGAGAAAGGAAAACAGCAAAGGCAGACAGACAGTGGCATGCATAGCATCCTCTGGGGAGCTTCAGTGTTAACAGCTCCATAAATCCTTTCCTGCATGGTAATTAATCCTCACCGGCTCAGTCCCAGTAGGCACGGTAGCCACCTGCAGGACAAGATGGCCATCTACAGGACAGAACAGCCATCAGCAAGACAATCACAATCCACTCACATCTGTTCTTAATGGAACCATAGAGTGCTGACTGCACTGGGCATCCCCTGTGGAAAGGATTCTGCTGCCTCTAGCACTGGGCAAAACCACAGGGTCTCAGTATCCATCCCCAGGGAGGAAACCTCATCTTAAGCATTCCAGCAAACATTCCGTTATACATTCTGAGTGCTTGATCTGCAGCAAGCCCCAAGGACAGAGGGTAGTGGAGGCATGTAGTTCTGCCCACCAAGAGATTGTGATAAAAAAAAAAAGACATGGAGACATGTGTGACATGGACCAGAATGGGGACCTAGGACAAGTCAGAAGTGAGGGATCTGGCTTGGTGAAGGCTGGCAGGGAAGCCATGTCTCCACGGAGACAAGGGCAGTGCTGATGGGAGAGCAGCATGTGCTGCCCTAGGCAGCAGAGCATCTGAGAGATGCTTAGTCTTGAGAGTTCATGAGGATGAGCGCGTGCATAGTGAGTCGTCTGTGTGTGCATGTGTGCTCATGAGTATGTACGTCAGTGCTCCCTTGCAAGAAAGTACAGAGGGCTGGAATGGGATGCGGCTTTAGGGGTAGACCAGGGCCACTCCACTCCCTTGATATGTATTGTGGAGTTTCCACTCCAGCCTGCAGGATTCCCTAAGTCAAGGCCTAGAAATGCTCACACCCCTATCTACCCACAGAGGCACTTCTGTATGACCTCAGATGACCCCCTGATTCTCTGGACTCCAAAGTGGAGACACAAACACCTTTTGCTGCTCTGCTTTAGGGTTCTGTTTCCTGTCTTCCACCACCTCCAGCACCCAACTAAGGAAGGTTCTTGGAGATAATAACATTTGCTGAGCATACATTGTAAGAGCTGTGTGCCTCAAACTTCATACTTCCCTTCCGTGTGTGTGTGTGTGTGCACACGCACACGCACGTGTGCATTGAGAACTGAACCCAGGTCCTCATGCATGTAAGGAAAGCCTTCTACCATTCAGTCCTAGGCCCAGTTTCTTCGTTAATGTTCATGGCAGCCCCAACTGGTTGTAATTTCCATTTTCTCCATAGCAGACCAGGCCTTGGGAGATGGAGGAATTTGCTCAAGGTCCTCATTCTTGAGTCCATGTTTGCCTGATTCCAAAGTGCCAGTTCCTTCCATCACTGGGGATGGGCTTTGCTTGTTCAAAAGGCAGCATCAGTGTCTGCTGTCTGAGGGTCAGGATGTGAGCTCTCAGCTACTTCTCCAGAGCCACGCCTTTCTGCCGGCCACCACATGCCCTGCCATGATGCTATGGACTCGCCCTCTAAAACGATAAACATGACCCCAATGAAATGTTTTCTCTCATAAGTTGTCTTGGTGTTTCCTCACAGCAGGAGAAGAGTAACTAAGACACTAGTCAATCATGGATGTCCCTGTTGGGTCAACTGGACTCTAGAATCCCACTCAGCTAACCTTATACTGTCCTCAGCCATTTCCCACTTATGCCAACAGGGTCTAGGCTGGCTGTACGCTGTGCTGGGAACACAGGTTCACTCAGCCTAACCAATCGCCATAGGATACTGGGCATCGAGAGAATAATCTTCTGTGGAGCAGACCATGCTTCTACCCTGGCCACCGAAAGGACTAACAGTGCAGAAAACCATGAGGAAACACGCTCTGTAGTGAGAGGTGTGTGAGCATAAGGGGAATGGCTATAACTTACAAAGAGCACACAGCAGCAAAAAGAAAACAAAACAAAACAACAACAACAGAATGGATAAAGTGTGATAACATCAAAATTAAAACAAAATAAAACTGTTGTGCTCCAAAGAACAGTATCAAGAGAGTAAAGATGAGGACTGGGATGTAGTTTAGTGATAGAACATTTGCCTAGCATACATAAGATACTGAGTTTCACCTAATACAGACGGACGGATGGATGGACAGACAGAACCTGAAAAGGGAGTAAAGAAGACCCAAAGAGTGAGAGAAAATGTTTTTTTTTTGAGAGAAAATGTTTTTATTTATTATTATTATTATTATTAGTTTTTTGAGACAGGGTTTCTCTGTGGCTTTGGAGCCTGTCCTGGAACTAGCTCTTGTAGACCAGGCTGGTCTCGAACTCACAGAGAGAGAAAATGTTTTTAAATTGTTTTTTTTTTTTTTTGGTTTTT
>NW_004949099.1:6009585-6061297 GCF_000317375.1 Microtus ochrogaster | reverse complement strand
TGTAGACCAGGCTGGTCTCGAACTCACAGAGATCCACCTGCCTCTGCCTCCCAAGTGCTGGGATTAAAGGTGTGCGCCACCATCGCCCGGCTGTTTTTAAATTGTATGTTTGATAATAGATTTATTTACAGGGTTACAAGAAAAAGGACTAACCACCCAGCAGAACACAGAGCAAAGGGCTTGAAAAGGCAGGTCTCCAAAGAGTCACATACAGATACCGCAAGAAACCACAAGAAAAGACACTTGGCACCACATGTCCTTAGGGAAACGTGCAAAGCCAAACACAGAGATGTGTCTCACACCTGCCGGGCTAGCTGTCACAGACTCACAGTAACCAGTGTTGCAGGGAGTAGAGAATGCGGAGCCCAGTGGGATGAGGGTATGCGCCTGCACCCCCTGCACTGAGGCACTCCCTCCTGCAGGAGGTTCACAGCACTCTTCAAACTCAAGAAACGAGACTCAGGACATGAGCCAAGAGTTTGTGAGTCACATGAAGGCTGTCAATGAGAGCAGGGAGAGGAGACTCTTCAGGGTAACGCTGTCTGCAAGTGTACAAGCTTTCGAGAGTCACCCATGCTCGGGCAGGAATTTTTAGTGATGTAGCTGACCTTGAGTCAGCCATGTTCCTGTAAGTAATTCCAACAAACTCATTGGTTCATCAAGCAGGACTCGAGGGCTTGGATGGTGAAATCAGTTCTTTGGTCTGTTGTTGCCCTCTTTATCCAGGGTGAATTGAAAGGGACTCTAGGAAAAATCATGTAATCTCAAATGTTTAGCATCACCGTGAGACCCAGCAGTTGCACTAGGTGTGCGGCCAAGGGACCTGCAGACACACATGCTTCCTGCAGCTTAGCATTGCACACAACCAGCAAGAGCCCAATGTCCATCCTCTGGGAAAGGCGCAAACAGACTGTGACATCCAAATGGACTCAGTCACAAGGGAATGAGGGATCAGTGCAGGCACAGATGGGCGAACCTTGACAGCAGATGCTAGAGGGAGGAAGCTGACCACAAAGACCAAAGCTTAAGATTCCATTGAAATGAAATGCCCAGAGAGGCACATTTGTAGGAACTACAAACTAGATGGGCAGCAACATTAATACACACACCCCGGTGACCTCTGTCATTGGCACGGACAGGAATCTTCTCGGATGATGGAAGTAGTGTCTGCCTTTCTTGCACACAGACATGAGCTCTTTTGCTAAGATTAGTTCACTAACTAACTACAGGCAAGTTACAAGAATATTTTTAAAAGCAAACAATTCTGAGTCCCCTGGGGGGATAGGGGTCAAGTTGGAATACCCCACTTTTCTGCCTCTCCTCCAAACCCTCCAAGGATCACCTACTTCCTTAGAGATCAGGGTCATGGAGGAAGAGCAACATGAACACACAGGAGGCAATAACACCTGCCCAGACCCAGGCCTTCTCCATGGGTCTCCTTGTGAACCCTGCTGCAATCCTTGCTAACCAGAGGGAGAGCAATCATGGATTGAGCCAAAATGTGTGCCCCTTCCCAAGCCCTCAAGAAGCTAAAGTTCATTATGGCTTGGGGAGCCAGCAAGACCCAGAATATAGGACTCTCCTTCCTCTCAGTTAAAATGTATTTCCCAGCAGGGTGCAGTGGAGCACACATTGGGACGCAGAGGTAGGAGGATCCTGAGCTCAAGGATGCTTGAGCAACACAGTGAGAACCTGTCTCAAAACAACAACAACAAAAATGTCCTGATGAGCCGGGCGATGGTGGCGCACGCCTTTAATCCCAGCACTCGAGAGGCAGAGACAGGCGGATCTCTGTGAGTTCGAGACCAGCCTGGTCTACAGAGCTAGTTCCAGGACAGGCTCCAAAGCCACAGAGAAACCCTGTCTCAAAAAACAAAACAAACAAACAAACAAAAAAAAAACAGAAAAAAAAAAAACCCAAAAATGTCCTGATGGTGTCCACAGTCAGGGAGGCAAGAGAAGTAAGGGAGAACCATAGTCAGCTGAAGAGGTTGTCTGAGTTAACCTTTGGTCCCCAGAATTTCCCACTGTCACTCAACCTACCCGGGCATCCTTCCCTAACTCCCTTCCCCATGCTCGCCTACCTGAGTCATCAGGGCACTGAGTCCCTTTGAGAGACCTGACACATGACATGAAGAGACTTCCTAGGTGGTCCAATGTCTCCATACCATCCCCCAGGAGTTGCCCCCCTCTGTAAGGCTTGTCCCTACTTTCTGGTGGGCAAGGCCCATCTCCCCAGACATCATTCCTCCAGATCTCAGTGACCCCTCTTTCCCTCCCAGGGCTCTGAAGTAAAAAAACCCCGGCATGACTTCACCCTGGCTGTGTGACCCAGGGAAAGTCACTCACCTTCTCCGAGAAGGTCTGGGCCTGTACTCATTTATCTCTTAAGTATATACAGTGTGCAATGACATGAGACAATGTGTGGAGAGGTGGCACACAGCAGTCACTAACCCTGCCATGCCTGTCACCTTGGATACTGACTGCCTGAGGAGGAGCTGGCTGAATGAACGGATGGGGGATGGGTGGGGCAGACAGTGCCACATTCTGATAAGGAAACTCATGAATGTGTTGACCCCAGAGTCCTGCACACCCCGAGCTTGTCTTGAGAGGTCAGTCCTGTCCAGGAGGCTACGGGTGCTTCATTGCAGTTCCCACCCCCGGGGAGAGGGGACAGTGCTCTAGTTTGGGGCATACTGGGAGGACCCAAAAAATCCTGATCACATATCTCCTTTGATGAATCCTCCATCCTGCCCAGCGAACCCTAACCCTGCCTCACCCATGTCTTCTATGAGGAGACCATGCCCACTTCTCCAGGCATGGCTGGTATCCACCTGTGCTTGGGCTCTCTTCTGGAGTCTTTCCCCTCATACAGTGTCTGCTCTTCTCACAGGGCCATGGCAGAGCCTCATCCACCTACTACCTGGTATCCATCTGGCTCCTCACGCCATTGCTGGTCACCAAGGGAACGCAATCCTCAGCCTTTCCCAACATACCACAGCAGCTCTTTCTAGGGCCACCAGCAGCCTTTCACACACTTGAGATCAAGCCCCAGAGGCCGAGGGGCTCTCTACCTTCCCCCTTCCCTGCTGGCCTCAGCTTCCTCGGTTTTCCTGCTCACAGCGTCCTCCACCTGGCTGAATTTCTCTCAGTTCCCAAACATGCCAAACCTAGCTGGCCTTTGGGCCTGTGCACACGCCCATCACTCTGCAATCACAAGCCTTCCTTTTCTGCTGCTGAACACGCTTTCGTCAGAGACTCCTTCCCCTACGCCTGGAAATCTGAACTGGATATTTCAGTGTGTAAAACCCCACCTTTTGTTCATGGGGTTCCCTCTAGGCACTGCGTCCTCTCACGCGGTCCGTTCTCCATGAGACAGACATGAGGACTGATGCCCAGCAAGAGAGAGAAACTCATAAACGCACTGACCTCAGAGGGCTCAAGTAACACAGTGCCAGAAAAAGAGATGAGTACGGGGGACACAGCTGAAACAAGAATGAGTGGAGCAGCCGCTGGCCCATGGTGACCTTATGCTTGGCTGTAACACAAGTCTTGATGTGTTACAATGACAGGGGAATGCATCTGCCCACTGCAGCAACCAGGAAACCAGCAGCAGCAGGAGTCTGGGGAACCACAAACAGGAGGAAGCCAAACAATACTGTAATGTAAAAAAAGGCTCCAGCTAGAAAGCACCCTGAAGCCTGTGAAATGAAAGCCCACTGTAACCGGGCAACAGATGCACGGGGTGGGGGGTTGTCAGCCAGGAAGGTACCAGGGACAATATGATGAAGTGTGAGACCGTACAGGAGCGGGAGGTCTGGCCACCTGCCCTTGGAAAGTCCCCTGCTCAGTGCTGTGGCTGTGGGGAAGAATGGGAGAAAGGAGTAACTGGAAAGCCTGCAGCTCAGAAGCTCTCTGTTAAGCATGGGGATGAGACAGCTAAGGGGAGCCCACCTGTCCTTGGAGTGTTGGGCAGGAAGTGAGCGTTGTCAGAACTACACTAAACCAATTCTTGCAGCAAGTTCGTATTTTAAGCACTACTGATATTTATTTCCCTAAAAACAAACAATGTTGGGAGATGGACTATTTGATTGGCAGTGGCCTCTTTCCCAGTGTCCTGGCCTCCTTGAGCAGAGGACTGTCAGTCAAACTGCCAGCCTACCAAGCACCAAGCACCCCAGACACAGTGAGGAAGCCATGGAGTGGTTTTGTTTATAGACGTTGAGATTCTGAACATTCAGCCACAGCCACAACAGTCTTAATTTGTGTCTTAAAGTTTACTAAGGACTTTTCCAATTCCAAGCCCCATGAACACTTTCCCACCATACCGGAGAGTGAGAACCTTCCCTGGGTTTACAGACTGCTGTGACCAGCATGAAAGGAACAGTGCTGTGTGACTGGTGTTAAATACCATATACAATGTTGCGATCGGTGCAAACACCCCTCTGGCTATAGAAACGAGATGCTCAGACCACCGGAGAGCCACTCGAAATGCCTTCCTATGATGCCCTACCTGTGAGGCAGAGAGGCAGTATCCAGCCAGCAGTAGTCCCTATAGCCACAGAAGAGTGGCCTGTGAGGCTAGGCCCCAGAAATGTATGTTCTGGATGTATCCTTGGCTTTGGGCATCAATGGCAGCAGAAGAGATGGAACACAAGATTGGCAGCAGGACCTGGAGCCGCACACTGCCTGCAAGAGTGCCAGCAGGCCATCATTTGGAAGGGGCAGTGGGAGTGACCAGTCATGGTGGTGGTAGTGGTGGCAGCCACAGCAGTAGTGGTGACCTTAAGGGTGAAGGGTCTTGGATATACTGGGCCAGGGGCTATCACACCAGCCACTGACCAGAGCTGAGGAATTCCAATACCCTAGCTGCTACCGTAAGGCTGAGAATTCCTCACTGTCAGATTATAGATCAGACATGTAATGTCCATTGTGCCCAAAGTCAGGCTACCCCCATCTCCCCGCAGTCAGAGAGCTACTGTGAACTTACAGTTCTCAGAGCTGCGTTCTCTTCCCAACCCCTGCATGCAAGGTCTACTCTTTCCCACTTTCCAGACCCAAAATGCCCCTGAGTGACAGCTAAACTTATCAGTGCCTGTGACATCTTGCCCATAGGCTGGTTTTGAGGGTTTTACCTCCTACCACACATACCTCAAGCCTACGAGAGTCAGACACTTCCCTGGTCCTATGGAGTTGAAGGTTCTCCCTCCCGTCAAGACTCAGTGATGCTGCCCATGGTATCACGGGACAATTCTCCTACTATGCTGGGAACTGAAGACCCGAAGGATCTGTCCCTCCTCCTTCAGGTCCCTGATTCTACTCTGTAATGGCTGTCTTTCCTATTGTTCTTCCACTTCAGGGCCTCATCACGGCTGCCTGTGACTGCGAGCCTCTAACTCTCCTGAAACAAAATTTCATCTCTGCTGCCTTCTCATGATCTTGCTGTTTTCTTTTTTCTCTTTCTCTCTTTTTCTTTGAAGATTTCTGTTTGGAGGTTAGCATGATGCTCACTGTAGCCTGCCTTCCTCCTCTTCCATGTCAGATCTGACGTGGTAGATCCTCATGGCATGGGGCAAGCAAGTTTGAGGCAGCAACCCTCAGTCCACACAGCCCAGGGTCCTCATCCCACAAGCAAACAAGCACTTCAGGATGGCAGCAACAGGGAGCCCAGGAGTCTTGAACACTGCCAGATTCCTAGGGCATGTCCAGGAGTGCCCACCCCAGGAGTGTGAGAAGGTTGGTTGGCTGCCTTTTAACAGACAGTCACTCCTCTAATATTTGTATATTTAAAGAGATTCGGGTCAAGATTAATAAATCATTGATTTTTAGCAAGCTTTGTCCAAAGATTATTATGTGATGTCATACGATTTGTTTCTCCTGGTTATCCATATATCTTAGACATCTTTGATTTTCTTGAGTCATTTTTTAAAAATTTGTGTGCATACATGTGTGCATGATGGGGGACACACACGCCATGGCACACACGTGGAAGCCAGAGGATGGCTTTGTGGGGCTGGTTCTCTTCTTCTGCCTTTACACGGGTTCTGAGCATCGAACTCAGGGCACCTGGATTGTGCAGCGAGCACCAGTTCAGCCACCCCATTGGCCTTTGAATCACACTTTTTTGCCTCTTAAGGCAAAATAATATTCCATTTTATGAATGCAATATGTAACTAGTGAGGCCGCATCAAAGGGTTCTATAATACTCTTTAAACTTTGTTTACTGTGATTATGAGCAATACCACAATAATTATATTTATATTTAAGCAAAATGTTTGTAGTTTAGATAATATGTATCTTAAATTAAATGTCACCTACTTTGTGTGGTAGTTGGAATCAGAATGGCTCTCATAGTCTCTTTTATCTGAATTCTTGGTTCCCGGTTAGTAGAACTTTTTGGAAAGATTAAGTAGGTATGTCCTCGTTGGAGGTGTACCTCTGGACCCACGCCAGGCCAGTCTGTCTGTCTGTCTGTCTGTCTGTCTGTCTGTCTGTCTGTCTCTCTCTCTCTTCACCTGTTACCTATAGATCAGGATGTAAAGCTCTCAGCTACTGCTCTAATGCCATGCATGTCTGTTTCACACCAGGATGACCGTGAACTAACCCGCTAAAAGTATGAGCAGTCCCCAATTAAATGCTTTCTTTTGTAAGAAAAGAAAAAAAAAAAGATTTCTGTTTATTGTGTTTATTGTTTGTAGTCTGTGTACCATGTACATGCAGTGCCTAAGGAGGCCAGAAGAGGGCACAGGATACCCAGGAATTAAAGTTACAGACAGTTATGAACGCCCATGTGGGTGCTGAGATGTGAACCCAGGGTCCTCTACAACAGCAACGAGCACTCTTAGCCACTCACCCATCACCCCAGCCTGAAACCTGCTATTTTCTTTAACACACCACACCCACTTCCTAGGTCTACACCAGGGTCGGCACCTGTGACCTGATAGCTCTAGGGGGTTCATCCTGTATGCTGCTGATACGGGCTGCTGTCAAATGATGAGGGGTGCAGAAGCTGCCCAAGCCTTGCCCTGCAGGAGCCCCTTCTCGCCTACCCTCAGTTTCCAGGCATGCAGAGCAGCTGACTGGGGACAGGAAGAGCTTTTCTGGGGTACCTGCTACTCCCACCCCACTGAGATCCAGAATAAACACAAAGAAGCACAGCCATGGAGTCAACTTGGCTTTGGCCCCTGACTCCTTCTGTCCTGGCTTCCCCTGAAGCTAGCCATGGCAAGCGAGGGGAAGAAGCTGCCCAGTGGAACCCTAGGTATCTTCAAGGGAACCAGCTCTAGCTGGGCAGCTTCTTCCCCTCGCTTTTTTGTTTTTGTTTTTTTCTGCCTGAGAGATGGATATGAAGCTTAGGGCCATAGCAGCTACCCAAGTTCATGAGGAACCCTTGAAATGCATGCAGTTTCTGAGATGTAGAGGAGTCCCCAACATTGCCTTCTGGATTTGCTCCACATGAGGACAACCCTACGTTATTTAAGACGCCATAGTTGAAGTTTTGTTGCCAGAAGTCAAACACATTCCTAGGAGACACAAAGTCATTTTTAGAAGGTGTTTATGGTGAGTTATGTTTTCCAAAAAAAAAAAAAATGACCACAACAGTATCTCCTACAGGATATTTACGAAATGTGTGCTTGATAATCCTCCTATTGAATGGTAGAGATTATATTCCTCGCCCTTGAACTTGGGTGGACCTCTCGAACTGTCTCCACTCGTGGAGAATGGTGGAAGTGGCGCTACGTGACTTCCAAGCCTGGGTCATAAAAATGGCACGCACTTCCTCCCAGCTTTCTCTTGGGACAATCGCTCTTGGCACCCAGCCACTGGCTGGGAGGAAGCCTAGACTAGCCTATTTGGAGACCACAGGGAGAGGCCATAGGTAAATTTGCTGGCCACAGGCTCAGATGAGGCCCCAGAGAGTGTTCCATCTCCCACCAGATGTGTGAGAGAAGACACCTCCAGGAGTTTGCAGTCCCTGGCCATCAAGGTACTACTGGTCTTTGAATCTTCTGGGTCAGGGCCCAGATGTTGCCAAGCAGAGATGAGTTGCCCACCAACCCTTGAGAAAAATCTCTGGAAAGCAAAATGACACAAGGGTTTCACTGAGGGTGGGAGAGATGCCATGGGGCCCTCACGGAGGGTCTGTGAATGAGATGGCATCGGGACGTCACTGAGGGTCCATGAGCACAGTGGCAGGCTACCCCACATCACTGAGTCCTGAACATGCTTGTCCCCTGGTGACCCCTGGGCTGAGACTCAAATGATAAGAAGACACTGGCAACCAGAATGTGGAAGCTGTGAGCCAATGGAAAAGCAGACAGCGGCTGCACGAGACCCCACACACTTTAAGAGCATCGCATCCAGAGGGCAGAGAGGAAAGCTGTGGCGCAAAGGAACTATAGAAGGTGTGCCAAGGGGTGAATGGGCCAGACACCAGTTCTTCTGGGTCCCAGACTTCTCCCTGGGGACCTGACAGAAGCCACTCCCCATTCACTCCCCATTGGCAGTCTGGAGAACCTCTGTTCCGAGGAGGGACCCCTGGGAGGAGTTATGAGCTTCTAATAGGAGAAATTTGTTTTCTTGTTTTAAATGAGGAAACAAAACCAAAGGTGATCAGAGACCAGTGTTGTTTGAAACATCAACTCACCACATACAAGGAAAAGCACAAACCCTCAGGGGTATTGTGAGGGCTTTGCAGCCTGCTCATCTTGGTTCTGGGTCCTTTCTCAGACCCTTGGTTTGGACTCTGTGAAGTAGCCACATTTAACCACACAGCTGATACATCGTTCAACCACACATCTTCAAGCTCCATGCACCTGCTCATGCCAGCCACCCCACCTTCTGCACCCAAGTCCACCTCCATGACACCTCTCCTATAAGCCATCCTGGGTTCCCATCATGCCCCTGTGATTCTGCACAAAAATACAGCTGTGCAAATTCTATGTAAGCTGAGTGATATAAGTATGCATTCTCACCATCCCCATCCTCTATTTTCACAAAAACGAGACTTGTCAGTCTGGGGAAATGGCTCATGGGTAATGGGCTCCCAGCACAGCCTGGATCCCACGTTAAAGCCAAACAGCTGACATGATCACCTGCAATCCCAGCACTTGAGAAGCAGAAGACAAGGGATCCCAGGGAAAATCAGCTAGCAAGTCTAGCCAGAATTGGTGAGCATTGGGTTCAGTGAGAGAACCTCTCTCAAGCAATAAAAGATGGAAAATGACTCAACTTTAGACCTATACACATGTATTTACATACACATACATGCATACATGTGCGCCTGCACACATGCAAACATACATACACGCATGTAGGTCTCTCTCTCACACACACACACACAAAAACTACTTAAGAGCAAATTTTGGGCCTTTTTCATCTTTGGGGCTCCAAGGCCTATTTCAGTAATAATGACAACCAAGTAGCCTATGATATTTCAGGGTTAATTGGGGGTTGGGGAGAGAATGAGAATGGGGGAATTAGGAAGAATAAGTGAATTATTGAAAGATGTATTGATCAATGGAGGGGAAGAGAAAAGGGTGGTTGAATGCATAGATAAATAGATAAAGCAAGAGGTGAGTGTGTGGATAGGTGGGTGGATAGGGAAAGGAGGGAAGGGTGTGTGCGGATTTACAGACGGATGAAAGAAAGGATGGAGTGACGAGTAGATGGCACAGAGGTAAAGGTCTGGAGTAGCAAGCCAGCGGTTAGATGGTTGATAGATAACGGTGGTGGATGGCTATGAGGGTATGGTATTTGGTGCTGTGGAGATGAGAGGGAGGTGAGTGATCAAAGCCATCTAACTGGATAGGAGGGGACATGCAGGAGGGTAGAAGCTTTGATGGTGGGCTTCTGGAAGGATAGAAGGGGGCACCTTTGTCAGGGCCCAGCAAATCAATGTTCTAGGCTTTGTGGAACACACTGGTCTTTAAAGGCTCTCTCACGTTCTTCTCTGTCTTCCTTCACCAACATTCAAAAACACAAAAACAATTCCCAGCCAACAGACTTCCAGAACCAGGCCCCCAAGGGGCAGGAATCAACCCGAATAGCTTGATTGACCCATTAGCTCTACTGACCATTTGGCAAGCATGATGTTAAATCCCGAGTCTGAAAAACAGAAGCCCGCTCCCCTCCCCACAGCACGGTGGCCTTGGGGGAGTAGAGAGATCTGAGGGAGAACCTGCCAATCCTAATGAGTGCGATGAACCTCTGGGTTGGCTTGGGTGCTGCATCCTGAAGTCTGTGGTCTACTTCAAGACCAGCATCTCCGGCTTGGAGCCATGCGGTGGGGTCTCTGCCCCTTCTGTCTACGCAGCTCTGATGTGATAACTGCTCAGCAGCGCAGTTCCAGAAAGCAGCTTCTGAGCTGATTTCCTGGCTCTGCCCTGCCCAGGATGGCACTGTGGCTTGCCAGCAGCTTTAGCCTCTCTCCACCTGGCAGGAAGTGATGCAAACTCACACTGGTGCCTCATAAAACAAGAGCGCCAAGCCCATGTGAGGCCATCAGGCAGGAGCTGGCGAGGGAGCAGAATTCAGGGGTCCCAGTCTTCTCTGCCATGCTGGGTCACCCTTTCAGAAGCAAAGGTGGAGAGGGCTGGGTACTTCAGTCCTGGGAACTTCACGCACACAGAACTGGAACCCCAAACAGCTGCCCATGCTGAACCAGAGGACTCTTCTGACCTCCACCCAGAGAGCCAGCTGCTTCCTGCTCATGTGGGGACACCGCAGCAGCATGATCTCTATCTAACTGGCTCACCCCGAGGCCTGGCTTCCTGTAGGACCCTGGGAGGTGGTCCTCTGGTCTTCTGCTCTGAGGAGTGGATCATGCATAAGGATAGTGGAGGACGATAGGAAATCCATGTCTGCCTTGGCTCCATCACTACGTGACCTTGACCCAGTCATTTCCTCCAAGCCTACACGTCACTACCTGCCAAATGCCCACCAGTGACCACTGGTGGCTCTAACATTCTATGAGCTGAATAAAATAGCCAAGGAATTGATGATCACGGCTGAACTGCTGCGGGGCTGGAAATCCTTAGACACTTGGGAGAGCTGCCACAGGCCTAAACATCCAGCCCCCTCATCCTTGCTGCTAGCAACCCTCCCTGTGACTCAGCCTGAATCAAAACCACCTCCTCAGGAAAGCCTGCCCAGATTCTCCAGATTCCCCATAATTGTGGCCATGCCCCTGCACCCTCAATGATTTCTTCCTGCATTTGTTGCCGGAGATCTCCTAGGGAAGAGGACACCCCTAGGTGACTGAGAAAGCCCCTTGATTCCCTGAGCAACTGTCATGGTGCAGATACAACGTAGTTCATACAAGGACCCAAATATAAGGCACTGGCACAGAGTTTAGGCATGGCTCAGCGGTGGAACACTCACCTGGCATGCTGCAAACCCTAGGTTCTATCCCCGGCACCACACAAACAAACACAGACTGCTTTGGGGATCCTCACTGATATCCAGACTCCCTCTCAGTGCCCCCTGCCAAAGTTCCCACCCCACCCAGGCACAGAGTCCTTCTGCCTAGTACATCCATCAGTATACTAGGCTTATCTGAAAAGCCTGGCCCAGAGCCTCAGCCACCAAGCCACCCCTGTGTGCACCCTGATTTCTGCCTCTCGGAGTCCAGCTCTGTAAAAGGCAGTTAGTTAGAGATGATCAGAATGACGAACTCACCAGGCTTAAGTGCTGCAGCATCTGCACATATCTGTGGAAGGAGAGAAGGATGGTGTTGTGTTAACTCCATTCTGGACAAGCCGGGAGGGACAGGGCTTTGTGGGCCAGCCCTGGGCAGCTGCTGGAGCACTTACGCTTTCTCTGAAGACAGCAGCTCCTGAGCGATGACAAGGGCTCTGGACTGTCCCTCAACCTGTGTGGGGAAAACAGTGAAAATCAGGGTAGGTAGTTGAGAGGACAGCTCTGAAAATGACCAGGCTGTAAGAGGTGGGTCTGTGTGTTTGTCACAAACAGTGTGACCTGCAGCAAGTGAGCTTCCTCTCTGAACCTTGGCTTCCTCCTCTATACACATGGGTATGAAGAGTATCTACCCCAGAAGGCTGCCAAACAGATGCCCTGTGTGGTGCCTGACACAGCGCTCAATAAATGTCCCTATTATGGTGACCTTGGCATCCATCTCAGCGTCTCACTGGCCTGACGACCTGCTGTATGTATACTAAGGGGTCTCTGGACACACGTTCCCATCTTCTTCCAGAGTCTTTGCCTACATCTTCTCTCCCCATTTTTGACTCTTTCAGGGTGAAGCATCTACAAGCACATGTCCTGTTTACTTTTCTCGTTGCTGTCACAAAAGGCCTGACTAAAGCATCTTAAGAAGAAACAGTGTATTCTGGCTCACAGTTCAGGGAGTCAGCCCATCACAAGGTGGGGGAAACATGGCAGCTGGCCACATTGTTACAGGGCCCAAGGAGCAGAGAGAGAGGAGTGCTGGACTTCAGCTCACTGTCTCCTTTTCATTCAGTCCAGGACTCCAGCCCAGAGGATAAGGGCTCTGATAGCTAGGGTGGATCTTCCCAACTCAGTTAACCCAACCTAGAAACCCCCTCACAGACAAGCCCAGAAGTTTGTCTCTAGGTGACTCTAGGTCCTACCAGGTCCACAGAATTAACCGTCACAGCTCCTAGCCTAGAGAATGCCAGAAGTCATTCTCTGATCTTCAGCCACAGCATTGGTTTTTGCCATAGGCGCTTTCCTGTGTGTCTTAGGAAAATCAACAGCGGGCATGGCTTCTGTCTGCAGGAAGACACCAACACCCCAATCCCAAGTGGCACTCAAAATATCTTCAGACACTGCCAGGCAGACGTCCCATGCTGATAAAATCAGATACAGTGTCTGGCACAGATTAACATAGACAACATAAACACAGCCTTTCCCCCACAGCCGGGCCCTGATGACTTCCTGGAAGTTTAAGTCACGGTGGCCATTCTGTCAGGGCAGAGGCTGGCCTAGGTCAGTCTCCTTTCTGTGGCACACTGTAGCCTCCAGCTGGAGTGTGAAGACAGGAGAGAGAGCCAAGAGACCTGGGGAAGCCTCTGCTCCTTGTTCACCACTTCCCTCCTATGGGAACCAAACAGACTCATATCCCACCTGCCTCCACAGGGCTGATGTCAGACTCACAAGGCAGAGGCTCTAACCGAATTCACAGGTGGGAAACCCTCACAAGGCAAGATGCATCTAGCCAGGGCAGGCCTCCACAGCCCGGGGGACACACAGCAAAGCATCCACAGGCAGTGGTATTTTGCAGGCAAGAGACTTAAAGGTGTCTGTCTCTTATAAAATGAGGACAGAGAGTCAAACTTGTTTCAGTCTCCCACATGTCAGTAATTCATCTGTCATACAATGTTGAGAGTCACTGCTCTGGTGTTAGAAGGCCTGGGTTCAAATCCTGGGCCCTGCCTTTTCCTGTCTTTGTGCCTGTGGGCATTATTTCTCCTCTTTGAGTCTCAACTGTCAACAGGAACAATAATATCTACTATGGCATCCGCGCTCCCAGGTAGGGACACTCAGGAACTGCCAAGCACAGCCCTGACCTATGTGCACTCATTAGCTCCCTGAGTACAGCTACTTCAATCAACTCTTTTTTGCAGATGTGGAAACGGAGGCACCGATGAATCCTACCCTTTGCATAGCTAAGATTCTATCCTAGGTCCAGCTCCAGTGTCCAAGCCCTGGCAAAGAGCCAGCATGGCTAAGCACACATGTTCTCCTGACATCCAGGTTGTATCTAATAAGCCTGCCTTAAGTCCAGGAAACAGTTAAGTCAGGACATATTTAAGTCAGACGTGGTAGCAGGTACCTATAGTCCTAGTGGGAGGAGGAGGATCACTTGAACCCAGGAGTTTAGGGCTGGCCTGGGAAACATAGTTAGACCCCGTCTCTAAATAAAACTAAACAAAATAAGTGCTTTTGTTGCCCAATAAGCCCACTGTAATATCAAAATACTCCAGGTCAGTCCACTGTTCTGTAAGTGGGAGACCATCTGCACTCAGTGAACTCTGCATGTCTGTGCTCAGTCTATGTGCCGAGTATTCCTGTTTGGCACCTGACTGGGTCTGGCATTGCAGGCTGGTGTCCTTAGACTTGGCTCCTAGCTGCCACAGAGCTGTGAACAGGCTAGTGCCTGGTTCTTTTCTGTGGGCAGCCATGTGGCCATGGGCCAGTGTTAACATGCCTTGGTTGCCTCACATGGAAAACAAGGTGTCTACCCCCCACTGCAGGGACACGGTGATGGATGGGAGAGGTTTCACTCTTCCCGGACTTTTGAAGTTGTCGTCATCACTATTGTTAGGATCTCTGCATCGGGGACAGACTTCTGGGAGGGATCTGGCACGGACGGCTCTGCACGTCCCTCCTGCCAGACAGGCAGATTCGGGGTGGGACACACAGGCCACTCTGCTTCATCACTCCAAGATGATGGATGCGCCTTCACTGGGGAGGCCTGCCAGGCTTGGTGCCCCAGGTTCTCCTCCGAAGCTGCTTCTGGGTGGGGACCAACTGGGCCATTTAACACACATGTTTATTTAACCAGGAAGTGAACTTAGAGTCTGAAGGCAGTGTCCAGGGACATGCTTCTGGGAACAGGGCTCCTCCCAGGAGCATCGGATTGGGGCATGAAGGCCTGCACATGGTATTGCCCAGAGCCAGATAGGGAGTGTTGACACCAGACAGCTGCCTGCCCCTACCTGGAGCTGTCCTAGTGCCAATCAGTCCTGCCCCTTCTCCCCACTCTCCAGACAAATCAGTTATTATCAGGCTCAGCTCCTCAGGCCAGTCCTCCACTAGGGAGTCTCATTAAACAGCAGGTCCTGGGAAGAGTCCAGACTGCTGGCTCTGTCTCCGTGTCTTGGTTTCCCCAGCTGTCAGAGTAGGGAGCACTAAGAGCCCCTGGGTCCTTCTTTTCCTAACCAGCATCTGTGGGAGTCTGGAAGCTCCTCCCTGAAGCTAGTCAGGACTATGACAGCAGTGAGCAAGAGCAGGGGAGCCAGGTGAACCTAGCCACCTTTACCTCAGACAGATGTAACTGGGCACTCCTTTCCACACTGGTTTCTGTTCGCTTGACTCAGAATAGACAGAGTGGCCTTTTATGTCAGTAGATCATGAACTTTGCTATTTATACGTGAATTACAAGATGCTTTTTTTCTTTTGAAATGGTCTGATGTAGCTTAGGCTTGCCTCAAACTCATTATGTAGCTGAGGGTGACATGGAACTTCTGATCTCCCTGCCTTCACCTCCCAGTGTTGGGATTACAGGTGTGCGACGGGACGTCTAGGTTAAATGGTACTAGGAATCAGATCTAGGCCCTCAAGCATGCTAGGCAAATGTCCATGTTTAAAATGTCCTCAGGTTTGCACTCTGATGTAAACACAGATGAGAAATGGCTTGTGACAAGATTCCTTGGGGCTTCTATTATGAAGAGGAAGGCTGTCCCACAGGAATGGCATAAGACACAAATGGACACGTCCTCCTAGAGAACACAGAGCTTCAGGTGGTGAGCCTGTTTGGAATTACGTTGTGACACAGGCCAGGGAGTCCCAGCTGGGGCCTGTCTCTTAGGATGGTCCAGGTATGTCCAGAAACAACACAAGCTTCCCCTCAACCTCCCAAGGACCCCAAGATGTTAAGACCCAGGTGGGGTGGAGTAACAAAGAGGGGACCTGCCCTGAACTTCCTCATGACAACCTGTTCAGGCACACGACCACACCCAGCGCAGGAAGGGCACATGTCTGTGGAAATTTCACAGGTCTTCGGCAAGTAGTGGGCCTGCCGTTGAGCTTCGGAAATGTTCCCATGTCATGCCTGACAAGGGGCAGTGCTCAGGCAGCCAGACGATTCCAGGAGTTCTTGTCCCCAAGTTCCCTAGCGCTCCTGCTTTGGGACAGCACGGTGCTCCCTGAGACTTGGATCCAGCAGACACACTAGGGGAATGACTTGCTGATTGTCCCCATGGTCACCTGTTGTTCCTGTGTCACATGGAGAGGGATGGGGATGTCAAAGAGGAACAAGTGCTTGCGGGACAATGAAGGAGAAGGGACAGCAGAGACACACAGTTTCCTGTGACCCAGTGGAGAGGGAGGAAGCGGCCTGAAAAGTCTGGGAGGGAGCTCCGGGTCTGGCTATTGTTTGTGACAGACCTGCAGTGGCAAAGTGCTGTCTTGGAACTCTGTCCTATGGTAGTGAAGACCTCTCTTTACTCCTGATGTCACCTCTGAGCTGTTAAGGCCCCTGAAGTGAGCTCTGCTTCGGCTTCAGTTCCTTCTTGGGAGACACAAGACTCTCCCGTGTCAGTGACACCTACACCCACCCAGCAGCGGCTGCCCACCTCTCTCCACCCAGTCCTTGGAAAAGCACCTTCTACTTGCCCCTTGTGCAAGTTAGACAAGATGCCATGAATAGTGGAATCCTGCAGAATGGCCCTTCTGTGCCTGACTTCTTCACTTAGCCAAGCGGCCTCTAACATCATCCATTCCTAGAAATGGCAGGATCTCCTTAAAGGCTGAATACTACTCCACTGTTAACCAATGTGTACATGTGCATGTGCTGTGCATGTGCACGTGTGCACGTCTGTGTGCGTGAGCATGCACGTGTGTGTGAGTGTGTAGGTCAGGAAACAGCTTGTGGGAGACAATTTTCTCTTACCACCATCTGGGTCCCAGGAATCAAACTCAGGCTGTCAGACTTAGCAGAAAGTGCCCTTACTTGCTGATCAATCATGCTGGCTCCATATTCCTTTGTGTACATGTGTGTTGGTATAGGAGGTTTTTCTGTTCATGTGTTGCTTTCATTGGTTATGAAGAAAAGAAACTGCTTTGGGCCTGATAGGGCAGAACTTAGGTAGGCGGAGAAGACAGAACTGAATGCTGGGAAGAAGGGCAGAGTCAAAGAAAAGCCATGGATCTTCTGCCTGAGATGGACGCTGGTTAGAATCTTGCCGGTAAGCCACACACGTGGCAATACACAGATTAATATAAATGGGTTAAATTAAGATGTAAGAATTAGCCAATAAGAAACTAGAGCTAATGGGCCAAGCAGTGTTTTAATAAATAGAGTTTCTGTGTGGTTATTTCGGTGTAAGCTAGCCGGGCAGCTGGGACAAAAAAGGGATTCTCTCCTTGCAACAGTGTGTGTGGACCATATTTTCTGTACTCCTCTATCACAGACAGACACTCAGAGAGTAGGCTTCATGTTAAATGTTCTTAGCATGCTTATGAAACAAGAGCTTCTAAATGCCCCTTCCAGTGTGCCACCTTCTCGAATCCAGAGTGGCAGTATCTGTGACTAACTTGCAAGTTCCCATGCTGGCAGCAGGAGGAGCCAGCTCACATCTGTCTTGTCCCTACATCTCACTTTGGCTCTAGAAGGTTAATCATGACCTTAATCAAAGGTTAATCAAAAGCCAGGATGGTGTCTGGATGGCAAGACTTTCTCGTGCCATCTCCTGCCTCTTGTGGGCACGTGTTCACCTTTGCATGAATGCTGGCTAATTGTTCTATGTCAACTTGATGCAAGCTAGAGTCATTTGGGAAGAGGGAGCTTCAACTGAGAAAAAAATTCCTATCAAATTGACCTGTGGGTAAGCCTCAGTACATCTGTTTGTTTGTTTAATGAGTAGTGTGGGAGGGCCCAGCCCACTGTGGGTGTTGCCATCCCTGGGTTGCTGGTCCCAGGTTGTATAAAAACAGCAGGCTGGGCAAGCCATGGGGAACAAGCCAGTAAGCAGCATCCTCCATGTCCTCTGCATTAGCCCCGCCTCCAGGTTTCCACCTTGAGTTGTTCCTGCCCTGACTTCCCTGGATGGTGAACAGCAAACTATAAGCTGAACTAAATGCTTTCCTCTCCAAGTCGCTTTTGGTCAGTGCTGTTACATAGCAATAGAAACTGTAACTAGGAACTCCTGTAACCATGACCCATACTCTTATGAGGACAGCTCCCCAGCCCTCACTCCTATAACACCTGCATACCCCAACCCAGTGGAGCTCGGCTCACACACAGCTCTGGAGCTGCCCCAGCTGTCCTGCCCCACAGAACCATTGCTGGACTGAGAGACACATCACAAACAAGTTGGTTGGATGGGCATGCCAAGCTTAGTTTAAAGGTTGTCAAGGGAGGAAATGGTGTTCTCCAGCTCCCCCAAGGCTGGGTGTCCCATTAGCATCTTCACCAGCATCCCAGGGCAGAGGGTGCTGCTGAGGCTGACCATCAGAGAGTGCACAGGGACAGTGGGCATCATGGCATTGTGCCATCTGACTGAGGCCTGGGGTGGGATCCGGGACATGGGTCGTCTAAGAGGCACTCGGGCGCTGTGGGTGTTTTCTATGCACACCGTGTATTAAGCAGATCACTGCACAACACCAGCAAAGAGGGAGCAAGGGGGACTGTGACCTGAGGCTCAACCAAACACCTGGGACCACTAGGCAGGGGACCCTCAGCAACCTCGTGCCCAGCTCCTTACTCTGTCTACCTCTAAGCTCAATACTGGTGTATGACATCCGGTCACCTCTCAACCCCGTGAGTCCTCCTGGATCCTCAGAGCTAAGGTCCGAGTTCTCCCTTGCCCACACTGCCTCAGAGTGTCTGTGTTCCTGTTGGGGTAGCATGTAGTAACCTCCTCCTTGGGGTCCTGGGAGCCAAGAGGTCCCAGCCTCAGCAACTGTATAAAGCGAGCTGTTCGGCATATTCTCTGCTGTCGTGAGCAGAGATGTGTCTTCACCAAGCGCAGGGATGGAGGGTAATACATTCAGTCATTCCTCTGTTTATCTATAGATAGCAACTGCTTTCTTACGCACTGGGCCACGTGGAACCTGCCCTCCTGGGGCTACTCTACCAGGGAAAGGCCAAGCTCACACAAGTGAACGCAGATACAAGGACACAATTCCGGGATCAGGAAATGGGCAGGAATGCCGCCGCGAGAACAGCAGGACGTGACGTTGTGAAGAGAGGGCAGAAAGTGGAGGAAACGGCAAGTGTTGGTTCTGGGGTGGCTGCGGGGCAGGCGGCACTCGGTTCTGTACTCTCACCACGCCTGGTCAAAGGCCAGGCGCTGCTTCACTTTATTTGGTATGTGGCTAGGATAAAGTGATAACAACGTGATACACCAGGAATCAACCGTTACCACGGAAACGAGAGAAAGAGGGTTGCCATGGTGTGAACTCAGTTTGTGATGGGTTGTGTCTCCGAATCTGCTCATCTAGAAGGCTGCAGCTATGATGCTAAGGATGCAGGATGATAGGGGGCACTGGAATGGGACAAGGATTTGGGAAATGACCCATATAGAGAGGGACAGAGGGAGACAGCTGGAGAAAGGAAAGGGACTCTATAGTGACAGTGCCTGTGAAGACCATGGAAGAGGACCTCCGAGGCTGGGGTCACCAGGCTGGGGCTGGCACTAGGCATGGGGGCTTCTGTGGACAAGGAGACAAGGCCTGGATCGGTGAGGGTGGGGGTGTGAAGCGTGCATGCGGGGGGCCAAGGAGATGGCACACGTGAGGACTTTGGGAAAACCCTGAAGCTCTCCTCCCTCCCCAGCTCCATGTGTCTCTGGCCACACCTCTCTACAGCCCTTACTGCGTGGAGCTCAGAAGCTCCTTCTTCAGGAAGGAGACTGGAATTTTCTACCCCATAGGTGGGAATGTAAGAAGGTGCAAAAAACTGTATGAAAAGTAAAAACAGAATTATCACATCCCAGAGCAATCCCACTCCTGGATACACACTCAGTAACACCAGGTCAGTGAGAGACAGCCTCAGTATTCACAGCTGGGTCACAGTTGGGTCAGAAGGTAGTCTAGCTAGACGGTAGACATCTGAGGGGCTACCACAAGGTTTGGGCCCTGTGATAAAAGCCAGGCTAGTAGTCGCTAGAGGTCACACCATCCCCTCCTCACATTCACGGATCCTGGAGGGTAAATTCACACGGACAGAAAGCAGTAGAGTGGGAGCCAGAGACTGCAGAGGGGGACATCTAATGGGAAGGAGCACCTGTTTGGGAAGTGCAGAAGTTCTGCAAATGCATGGTGGAGGAGGCTACACAAACTGGGCGCACTTAACGGACTGCAGCCTGGGGAACACAGCTCAGGGGCTGAGACTCAAGCAGCCTGTGCAAGACCCTGGTTCTGTCTCTAGTGCCGCACACATATTAATGGGATTGGTGTCATGCATTTTATCATAACATTTTCCCAAAACTGAAAGAAAGAAAACAATATCAGGCTTCTTCTTCCTCTCTAAGATCCCCAAATCTTTACCCAGGAGCTCCTGTCCTGGTACCACCAGTTGCCTGGCTCACGTCTTACAGAACTAAGTAGCACACAGCACAGCCTGGAGAACTTCTCCAGGCTACCAGCAGTCAGCCCTTCCGGCAAGGTGCTGGCATGCAGCAAGTGCAGTGTTCATGAAGCATGCTGTGGTGGAGGAAGAGATGAGGGAGGACACTGAGGGAGGCAGATGGGTCAATATGCAGGTGCATGCCTGAACTCCAGGTCTGTATGAGGATTTACGGGAACCACCAGGGTTCAACTGGACATGAACCTGGGGAAGGGGTGAAGGAGAAATTACAAGTGGAAGGGCTGGGGCCAAGGTCAGCTGTGGTGTGGGCAGGAGGGAGCCTGTGGACCCAGCCTTAGGAGACCTTTCTGCCAGCAGGGTAGGGCTGGGAAGGGCCCAAGCCTCAGGGAAGTGTGGCTAGATGTAAGGCTGTGGGGAGGAGGTGTGGGGAGGAGGAAGGGGAGGTGCCAGGTCCTGGCTGGGCACTGGTCTCCTGGGAGCTGGTATTTTGCCTGAAAAGTCCCCATTAGCCTATAAAACGTACTCATTGTTGCGCCAGCCCGTGGCCTCTGAATGTCTTTTACAGCAGAGCTATTTTTAAGTCCTTCTTGCTTTTCCTTTTTTCCTTTCTCCTCCTTTCCTTCAACCTACACCCTTTGTGTGTCTGAGTAAGAGAGGGCGAGGCCAGACACGGGGGTGGACCAGTTGGACTCGACTTCCTGTCCTGCTCCTGCCTCCAAACATCTGGGAAGCAAGGAGCTCACTACTGTACCCCAAAACCCTTCCCACGGCCTCCCCAGGAGCTCCTACTAACTGCCTACTTCTCTTCAGAGGGATTCGGGGCTGGGAGGCCTGCTTCTGTCTTGCCTTCTGCATAAGGCTACACAGTCATGGAGACGGTGTGTGTGTGTGTGTGTGTGTGTGTGTGTGTGTGTGTGTCTGTCTGTCTGTCTGTCTGTCTGTCTGTCTGTGGAGCCAGAGCTAAGTGAACACAGAGGACAGGGAATGAGGGAGCCCTCCCTGGAGTCCCCATGCCACCAGCACTGTGACGGAGTGGGAAGATGCCCCACTTGGAGACTTCACTGCCTGTCACAGGCCACAAGGCTTTGGGTCTTTGGGAACCTAGAGCACGGCCAGAGTGGGCTGCCCAGCCTCTGGGGCAGCATAGCAGCACACGTGGAGATCAAGCTCACTTTTAGTTCATGAGAGTTTCCCCAAAGGAAAGGTTTTTGTTTGTGGTGCTGGGATGGGCCCTAGGACCTCAGGCCCAGGAGACAAGCACCCCTCCCCCACCCAGGAAAATCCTGCACTTGGATATGAGGAGGTAAGAGATCAAGTCACCACGATGCTATCAGGTGAAGAGCAAACAAATCGGACACCGTAAAGGTCCTCTGCAGTGGGGTGGCAAGAGAGGGGCCAGCACATCTGAATAGCGGAATACTCTGCAGTATGGAAAATCCGTGATTCTATGTCCTAACGTGGAAAGATCTCTGAGGTACGATGGGAAAAAAATCGAATGAGCCATTTCAAGATCCTGACAATCTCATCCAATTTCTGTAAAAGTAACTCTGCAACCAGTCCACGCCATTCCCATTCATGGTGATCTACATGGGAGAGGGGAGGACCAGGTCTAGAAGGGTAAGTCCTATGAGAGTGGTGAGGGGTTTGGTTCAGGACCTCAGGGCACTGACTCCCGTCCGTAGTGATGCTAGCAATGCACTGTGCAAGGGAAATGAAATTGGCTTGTTTAATTGTTTGTTTGCCCTTCCTGGGTACACATGTGCTCACATGGGTGCATGTATGTTGTATGTGAGTGGAGGTCAGAGGTCAACTCTGTGTATATTCCTTGGTCACTCTCCACCTTGTGTTTTGGGACAGAATCTCTCACTGAATTTGGAGGTCACTATTTGGCCAGGCTGTCAGGCTAGGGGGCTTCAAGGATTTGCCTGTCTCTGCCTCCCTGGTGCTAGTACTGGGGTTACAGACACGAGCCACTGCATTTACATGGGAACTAAGGATCAAACAGGCTGATGAGGAAATTATCCACTGGGCCATTTCTCCAATTCAGGAAAACCTGGCTGTAAAGGTGATTTCTACTCTGGTATAACTTGTAAGCCTCACACAGGACAGCAGCAGAAGGCTGGGGATGCTCGGCAGAGGAGGGGGTTCTGCAGAGGGAAGAGGTCTCCTGGAAGGGCCCAGCCCTGCGGCTCTCAGAATAACAGGATGCTCCTGGCTGACTCGGCTTCGCCTCGGCTGCCCATTGGCTCTATCTGGTATAACCCCAGCCAGATCAGCCGGGGGTCACTTGACCTTGGCAACTGTCACTGTCTTAACTGTCCTGATCCAGTGTCACACTCCTGAGCTCTGACCTCCGTGTGTTCTAACCAGCCCCACCTTGTAGTCATGCTGCAGCTGCCACAGTGGCTAGTCCAAGTTCACGGACAGGAAACCAAGGGACACAGCAGTTAAGAAGTTGTCTGTTGTTTAGGGGGCAAGTGGCAGAGCTGGGTTTGAACCAACTCTTGGTCTCATGTTACCCTGCTTCCTGCCTCCGAGTGCCCATGAATATCCAGGGCCTTGGGACTTCACTGCTTCACCGTGGTCCCAAGCAGGCAAGTCCCTCTGTCTCCTGTCCTCCATGCTGTCTCCCTCCTCCAGTACCTCTCTTCCCTCTTCTTCCCTTTTTTGTCTGTCCCTCTTTCCTGTTCCTTGGATTTAGATGACAACTGCACCCCTGTCCCCACCCTGGCCTGTGGCCATATTCTGTTTGTTGGACACTCCTATAGACCCAGCAACACTCCCATTTTAGAGATGGGGAAGCTATGGGCCAAGGTGACACAGCTGGAGGAGGGGTAGCAGGTAGTCTGAGTGGCAGGCACCAGTTCCAAATTCCCT
This sequence comes from Microtus ochrogaster, assembly GCF_000317375.1. Classification (NCBI taxonomy): domain Eukaryota; kingdom Metazoa; phylum Chordata; class Mammalia; order Rodentia; family Cricetidae; genus Microtus; species Microtus ochrogaster. The sequence goes on along the minus strand of NW_004949099.1, from coordinate 6,038,124 downwards.
GCCATTGGTGTCCTGCTTCCAGACCCCACAATAACAGAGATGCCTAGGAAAGCCAAAAGACTCTCTGACAGGTACTAGCAATGGCGGGATCTCTTTTCTTCAGCAATGACTTGGGAATTCTTTTACGGGGAAGAAGGTGTGGAGGGAGAAAGACAGATACTAACCAGTCAGACCTCTGTTTTGGTCCCCAAGCCCGTCAACTACCAGTAGTGTGACCCTGGGCCAGTGGCTTGATCACTCTGAGCCTGTGTCTTCAACTGTAAAGCAGGGAGGGAGTTGGCCGTGTCAGTTATGAGTCTCCAGGGCTACGCTGCAGCTCAGCAGCAGAAGGGACAGACAGAGGCAGGGCAGGGGCAATGACAGCGGGAGAACTAGGAAGGACAGGAGGGGCTGGGAGTGTCTATTGAGGGCCAGGGTGATGGAGGAGAAAGCAGAAAGGCCTGAGTAAAAGCAGCAGGGCAGGGGTAGGTAGGGCAGGGGCAGGCAGGGCAGGGGCAGGCAGGGCAATGGCAAGCAGGGCAGGGGTGGGTAGGGCAAGCACAGGAAGTGTAGGAGGAGGCATGGCAGGGGAAGGCAGGGTAGGGGTGGGCAGAGCAGGAGCAGGCAGGGCAAGGGCAGGCAGGGCAGGGGCAAGTAGGGGCAGGCAGGGCAAGGGCAAGCAGGGCAGGGGTGGGCAGGGCAAGGGCAGGAAGGGTAGGAGGAGGCATGGCAGGGGCAGGCAGGGTATGGGTGGGCAATGCCAGAGGAGGCAGGGACAGGCAGAGCAGTGAGACAGCATGGACAGACTCCTTCTTGGGGCTCCTACACAGTTGGTAACTTCGGGGAAACAGAGACACAAGTGTATTTTTTTTTTAAAGAAATCCAAAGTCTGGCTAAAAAATGACAGTTTGCTTACCAGAAGCTTGGTGAGAGCCACGCCCCAGCCCAGCTTCCATAGTGACCACTTCTCTGGCCACTGTGAGACCCAGAACTGCCATGGGAGGGATGGTGAGAAGCTGGGGTGGGGGTGGGGGACAGATGCGGGAAAGGCTTCTGGGGTAGGTGATTAGACATTCACCACGGCTCCTGCAGATGTCCAAGGTGGAAACCATCTGGCTCCCAGGGATCCTGGGAAGGCTGAAGTGTGGAAGGCAGTGAGGGGGAGGTGCAGCCAGTGCGAGCACCTGTGGAAAGTGGTCTGCTTCCATCTACACGATGTGTCAAGCCATGAGCAGCTCTGGTCTCCTCCAGGACAGCGTCACTCTATGCCCCTTCTGAACAGTCTCTCCAATACCTACCCCTGCCGCAGGCTTGCTGCTTAGGGAAGCAAAACCAGTGAGCGCTGCAGACTGTTTTCAGTCAAAGGCATTCTCCCCATTCTCCTGATTCCCACCTCACAGAGAAGGAAACCGAGGCCCGAACACACTAGAATCTGAGTCTGTCTTGTCAGAGCTCCACTCTGCATCACACACAAAGACTTTTGGAAGCCCCACACTTCTTCAGACACAGGAAGTGTCTCCAACCACTGCCCAGCGACTGAGGAACGGCTACAGCGAGGGGTGGGGGTGTGGTCTCTCCCATTCTCTCCACTTCTAGATCTCTGACCCCCTCCGAACCTTTCCCAAGCCCCTCACCTGAGGGTGCCCTACCTTGTGTGTGAGGCTGGGGTCTCTTGAAGCACTGTCCTCCTCCTCTGAGCTCCCCTGTTCTTCGTCTGATGTGAGGTCCTCTCTGGGAGCCGCTGTGATAGGACAGACCTTGTAGGGCTCAGTGTAGGCGCTAGGCAGAGCAAGAGAGAGAGGGTTAGAGTTGCTTGTCCGGCCCATTTCACAAGCTCCCGACCAGCGCACACTCCCTTCCCCACCCTGGCCACAGGGACTCCCTTTCAGTCCATCAGACAAGCTAGGGTCTCTCTGGCCCCGGTGTCTTTACTCATGCAGGCAAAGACAACCCCAGGTCCTTGTCAGGTCCAGGCAGGCTAAGACATGAGGGAAGACCCAAAGCAAATTAGCCTAAGTCAAACCGCGTCTTCCTCCCAACACGTCAGACATTTCTGTTCTTCATTTCAAAATATTAGATGTGGGCCTCTTCTTTTAAACTATGAGAGCAGACAGTGTCTCTTTCCACAAGCCCTGAGCTTCTTTCTATGGCACAGGAAAAAACCCCAGACCAGGTTTATTGTAGACTGGAGTCTCTCCTCATCTCTGTCTTGGCCACTGTTGCACTGTGGGTGGCAGTGGTGGAAGACAGCATGCACAGCAAGGTGGCTGAGCCCAGGTCTTGCCTTCCAGAGCCACTGGGGAAATGTGCAACCATTGTATCTATCCCACAGGTAGGTGGCAGGAAGTCTGAGGCACTTCCTTTTAGAGAAGTGACTACGGTTGTCCAGCCGGAGCCTGCTATGCCTGTTCAGGACCACTGGTCATCAAGAGTGAGGGCGGCAGTGGTTAGCTGAACTTCTGGACCTTCATCAAGGAGAATAGGGCAAGGCAGGCTTTTCGTAGAACACACTGGGGAAGGGGGAAGGCTTCCCGCCAACTTCACAGGCATCAAGCCCCTCCCACATTCACCTCCCCATAGGTTCCCTGAGACCACCTATGGGCCACCTATGGGCCAGACGCCTCCTGCCTCAAGGTCTGTGACATCTGATTCCATCCTCCCTGTCCACCTATCTGTTTTTCATCCACCACTGAGAGGGACCTTGAGATCCTCTCTGGTCACGTGGCCCTTTTGTAAAAACTCTTTGTAAGCATCCTGACATTGTCTAGTTTGGCTTCCACAGCTCAGCTTGGCCAAGCGGACACATTTCATGTCTAGCGAAAGAATCTGTTTCAGAAAGAAACTAAAGTAGAGAGCAACAGAAGAAGACCCAGGGTCCAAGGTGGTGATGTGTACCTTAATCCCAGCCCTCAGGAGGCAGAGGCAGGGGACCTTTGAGTTGAAGACCATCCTGGTCCATGTAGCAAGTTCCAGGCCAGCTAGGGCTACACAGTGAGACCCTGTGTGGAAAAAATTGACAAGAAGACACCTTGTTGAGTTCTGACCGCCACACACATGCACATATACACACACGAGCACACGCCCACGGAACATGGCAACACATGAATGCACACCTGCCAGCTTGTCTGGAATCCTGGCTCCGTCATTTCCAGCAAGTTCCTCCCTTCTGTGTCTCGTCTCTCTTTCTATTTTGGGAAGTGATGCAGGGGTGCAGGGTGTTCTGAGGACCGAGGAAGAGACTGCACTAAGGTCCTCAGCAGAGTGGTGAGGGTGCTCACTAGATGTTGGGATGCTCTTCCCACAGCCTGGCAGCTGCGGATGAATGCCTTGATCAGCCGCAGGCCCATCCCATTGGCTGGCACCTCATCTGCTCTCCGGTGCCCCACTCTCGGCGGCCCCATCTCTATAGTAATTTAGTGCTGAGTAGAACAGTATGAGGGTTAGGTGGTCAGGTTCAGTGACTGAGAGACCTGAAACCCACACGTCAGGAAGAAGGGGGGCCTCCCTGAGACCTTGGGTGAGTCACTCAAGGCGAGATCAGCCTCATTGTCTCCCGGGTTGGGTTTGGAAGGGCCTACGAGACGTGTAACACACACTGTTGGTTGTGTCTGAAGCCTTCCAGAGACGATCGGCAAAGGACTAGAGCTGCCGTGGATGTGGACAGCACCATCACAGAGCCTGGAAGCCTGGGGGACAGAGAGGGAGGTCACTGCCAGTCTAGGGGGACAGAGAGGGAGGTCACTGCCAGTCTAGGGGGACAGAGGGAGAGGTCACTGCCAGTCTAGGGGAACAGAGGGGGAGGTTGCTGTCAACCTGGGGGGAGAGTGGGGGAGGTTGCTGCCAGTCTAGGGGGACAGAGGGAGAGGTCACTGATAGTCTAAGGGGACAGAAGGAGAGGTCGCTGCAAACCTGGGGGGACAGTGGGGGAAGTTGCTGTCAGCCTTGGGACAGAGGGGAAGTTGCTGCCTGCCTGGGGAATTCTTCTCTGCTTCTGGGCCATCATGAGTCATTCCATGACACCCTCCCCTCCATGACAGACAGAAACCATCTGAAACCATGAGCCACGGTCACCCTTTCCTCCCTTGAGGTGTGTCTGGAGTTTCGTTACAGAGAGGGAAAGTTGACCAATTCACACGGCTTGTTTGTGGCGTCAAGCTGGGGTCCATAGGCATCGTTGGGTCACATAGAGCTCCAGGGAGAAAAGATGGATGGTTTCTAGCACAAGGGGAGTCCGTCTCAGCCTGTGGAGAGCCAGTTTTTAACTTCCAAGTTGTATCCTCCCCCTGTGTCGTTTTAGGCTTAAAGCGAGCATGACAAGCTGCCCAGGGCTGTTACCTTAATTGACCCACCAAATGAGCCCGGGGCCTTTCCAGCAGCCTGGAGTCGTAAAAAGACATACATGTCTCCTCTGTGACTGTGCCCCACACTATCCAACTCTGACCATTAACTTCCATCTCCAGCAACACAGTCCAAAGGGCCTCATAACTTATCCAAAAGCATTCCCTCTTGGGAGCCGTTAGCGTGAGCTCGAGCCCACAGTCCACCCCAGCTGGAGCTGTGACTGAGGCCAGCCTGTCAGGGAAAGGAGGGGGCTGAGGCAGAGCACCCTGCAGGCTGGAAAGATTGAGATGGAGACAGCTAGCAAACGTGATGATTGCAATTAGCAGAACAATCTGAAGAGCCAAGGAGAGCGCAGACCAGAGGGAGGGGGACAAAACTTGGATTTCCAAACATTTGGCTTTCACTTCTGACCACTGGCCATTCCATCCATCCACCCGTGACCCACCCCCACCAGTGGACAGCATTTCTCAGTGTGCATACAACCCCTCTAAGGCCTGCCCAGGTGGCATCTTCTATTGAGATAATGTCTCTTGTGTTCCATCCCCTGAAACAAGCCACTGAGAGCTGTCATCTCCTGCTGTTCCGAATGAGACACAGCGGGAGGAGATCTGATGAGGTGGAAAGATCCTTGAAGACCGGCTCACCATCAAGCCAGGGCACACTCAACTTGGTGGCTGCCATGTTGGGCCTCAGTTTCCAAATCTGTATAACGGAGGCGGAGGGTGGACAGCACATGCAGGGCTCATCATGCCTGTGCTAGCCCGCCTGCTGCAGTCTCTCATCTACAGAGAACTCGCTCTGTTCCTCCTGGGGAGAACGCCCCCTGCGTCCGGGGTCAGCCAAGGGGTAGATAGCCTTGTAACATTTCCCAGAAAGGACTCCAAGGAGCGGCTTTTTAGAGAACTCGGTTTCCATTTCTCGCTAAGTAAAAACAAGCCATCTTGCTCCCTGACCTGTGACGTCTTCTCCAAAACAACGCTGGGGGCTGGAGGGATTGTTTTCCACGTAGGAAAGCTCTTCTGGGCCGTGACTCACAGACCGTGAATTTTTACCCTTGCACCAAGCACGACTCGGTGCTTTTTAGTGTGCTCAGAGGGCCACTCACCTGCCACCAGGGCTAATGAGATGAAATTTTCATCACCCCCATGTCCTTCAACAGTGTACATGAGGTCCCTGGGTCCTGGCAGCCTCTAGCCTGCTTTCTCTATTGTAAACCTCATGTCAATGAGATCCATATTACTTTTGTGTCTGGCTTTTCTTACCCCGTATGATATGTTGGGGCTTCACTCATGCTGCAGCAGGCACCAACCCTTCGTTCTTTTACATGGTTAAATAATATTCCATCCACTAGACAGACCGTAATCTGGATTGTCTCTGGGCTGTGCTGTTGTCACGAAGGCTTCTGGGAATGCTGGTGTACCGTGTCTTAAGCAGCCGTGCTTAAGCTGCACACAAACTTGTGGAACTGTCGGGCATATATGATCACTCCATGTTATGAATTTTTAGGGACCACAGGACTAACTTCCCATGGTTTTACTTAATTGCCCAGGTTCTTCCCTGCCACAGCAAACACTTGTCATGGTTGGTTTTTCATTTTAAAGAAATTTTACAAGAATTTTCTGACTATTGGGCCCAGTTCAGCCTTCTTTACTCCTCTCAAATCCTACAGCCTCTTCTGGCCAAAGTCGGGAGAAAATAAAACAGATCAAGGCTCTGGACATTAAGGCTTATTTTTAGACCATTGATGAGGCTTGAAGTCGAGTGACATAAAATGTTTTAAAGATCTGCAGAACTCATAAAATGACAGACTGGTCTAAAGAGGTAACATTCTAGAAGAATCCACAGCCAGAGCTGTGAGCTTGCTGATACAGCAATGCCATGGGTTCCAGCTTGGGCAAAGAGCAGCCTCTGCTCCCATCAGGTAAGTGTCCCCAGAGGCCCTAGGGCTCCTAGGAGGTGCCACTAGAAGGTGCTAGAACTTTTAAGTGTGTCAGGTGGGAGAATCATGGCGACTGCCTGACTCGGCTTCTTTCTCCCAGTATTCTGTTCTATTTACTCCGCCTACCTAATTTTCTGTCCTATTAAAGGCCAAGGCAGTTTCTTTATTTAACCAATGAAATCAACACAAAACAGAAGACTCCCACATCACAGAGCTGTGAGCTTACTGATACAGAGATGCCATGGGTTCCAGCCTGGACAAGCAGCTGCCCCTTCTCCCATCAGGTAAGTGTCCCCAGAGGCCCTAGGGCTCCTAGGAGGTGGTACTAGAAGGTGCTAGAACTTTTAAGTGAAGAGGCCAGGTGAAATGGAGTTACACTAATGGGGATGTGCCCTTGAAGGGGACAATGGGACCCTGGCACCCTCTTTCTCCCTCCCCAACCTCTACTCCCCCTCCATCCCCGGCTGTGAAGGGAGCAGCTTGGCTCTGCTATATGCTCCCGTCAAGATGTGCTACCATAGGCCCAGTTCAACACACACAACTGATGATGGATTGAAAGCTCCAAGGTTGTGAGCTAAAACAACCTTTTTCTATGTGTAAGGAGAGTCACTCAGGTATTCTGTTCCAGTGATGAAAACCGATGAACACATTTAAGACAAGGTTCTGGTGTGGCTTCCATTTCAGATTCTTAGAAGCAGCTACACTGTTGGTATCTGGGCGTGCCTCTAGGCTGGCTCAGTGGGAAACAGAACTTATCCACAGAGATGCGGCCAGCCACAGTGCACTCAGCAGCAGCAGCAACACCTGCTAAGGCCTGTCCTGCAGGCTGAGAACCTCTTGGAGCAGACTCTGATCTATGTCCCCGGTGGAACTTGACACCCAGGGTCAATGTCAGGGCACATGCTATAGACTCTGCCTTCCTCAAGCAGACCTGATTCTGCCACTTAGCAGTTCCAGGACCCCAGGAATGACAGTTAGTCTGCCTCCCTGCCTCAGTTTCCTAGTCTGTAAGGTGAGGTGGTAATGATACTCCCAACTCATGGTTTATGTGAGTATTGGCAGCAGGGATATGAAGACAGGGACAGCTCAGAGAAATGTCTGGTTTTATTCTGCTTCAGGATGGCCAGAAGGCCAGGATGAACCAACCGTGAGGCAGACAGAGCTCTTAACAGTGACAGACGGGCTTCTAGTACCTCCCTCTGTTGCCAGCTCGCTAGGTGACATTGTGCAGGTTCCTGACGTGGAGTTCTATGAAAATGTTTCAGGTGAAAAAGAGTCATGACAGGATGAACTGGATCTCAAAGGAGGGCATGGCTTCAGAGACTTCTTTAGAGTCCTTCGCTCTCAGGGACCTCTCCTGTAGATCCCCCTCCCCAGAGGCTTCCCCTTTTAAAGACCTCTGTCCTCAAAGCCCTCCTCTTGTAGAGTCCTTCCATCTGGCATCTAGTTGCCACTCTCAGCTGGGGAAAATAAGGCTTTATTCAGGGCACTCATTTGCCCTGGTTGCTCCATGTCAGCGCCCTGCTGCACGCCCTGCTGCACTGTGCTAGTGCCCTGCTGCACACCCTGCTGCACTGTGCTAGCGCCCTGCTGCACACCCTGCTGTATACCCTGCTGCACATCCTGCTGTATGCCCTGCTGCACACCCGGCCACACGCCCTGCTGCACTGTGCTAGTGTCCTGCTGCACACCCAGCCACATGCCCTGTTGCATGTCCTGCTGCACGCCCTGCTGCACACCCTGCTGTACTATGTTAGTGCCCTGCTGCATGCCCTGCTGCACGCCCTGCTGTATGCCTAGTTGAACACCCTGCTGCACTGTGCCAGTGCCCTGCTGTCCACCTCTCAGACATAACGTGGAGCAGATGACTTGCAGTCAGACCCACATTCCTTCATGTGGCCCATCATTGCCTCTTCTGTCTTGGACAAGAGCAGATGCCTTAGGCACTGACCAGCTCATGGGATCAAGCATTATAGGTTAGCCTATGTTCTTAGTTTTCTATCCCTTTCTTTACAATAGCCCACCACATGCAACCGCCCCTCCCCGATCTACTCCTCTTAGTAGGCCTGAGTTCCACAGACATGGAGCATTCTTAGGCTTATTCAGCCTTCCTTCTCACAGGGCTCTGAAATCTGTCTTGTTGGTGCCTAGTGTTCAAATCCCACAGTCGCCTGCACACCCCAGATGCTCCACAGATACCTGCTAGCTTTAACCAACTCATGGCAACATACAGCTGTCTGCATCCTCTGCTGGGAACGCATAGGCAGATAAGATGCACCCAGCACTCATGTCTACTGGAGGAACAGAGCATGTGCAAAACCAAGTCCACAGAATACACACTGCAAAGGGAAGTGGGGAAGTGTGTGTGGGGGATTAAAGGACCATACATCCTGTGGGGCTTTGGGGTGGGGGCTCTCTCCTCAGCCTACTTCCACTCATGGGAGTGATTTTTTTTCTTTTCTTAGTATGTCCTTTACTGCTGCTCCATGTCTACCTTGAATGACATGGCTTCTCCATCTCTCTTTGGCAACTGCCAGGATCTTCATATCGCCTGTTCTGTTTTTCTCCTAAACTCTAGTAAAATTCCTTAATTCTTTTATTAACAAGACGATGAACCCTACAAGGCAGCCTCGGTTTCCATGGTAACACTACCATGCTCTAGCACTCTGAGACTGGAAACCTGGAGAGTGGCCACAAAGGGGACAGGCTGTAGGTTGGCTGAGGTCCAGGTGTGGAACAAGGGGTTGTGGGTTCAGAAAAGAAGGGAGGTATGAACGGAGTGTGGGAAACTTAGTGACCACAGCTCAGTTCAAGTCTGGCCTCAAACATCAAGCTTATTTTTCTCTCTTTTCACATTATTTTTAATTTTAGAGATTATAGCACGTTGCCCAGGCTGGCCTTGAACTCGCTATGTAGCTGAGGATGGCCTTGAATTTCTCATCCCTTTGCCTCCACCTCTCCAGTGCTAGGTTTACAGGGATTTGTCACTATGCCCAATTTATGCATTGTGAAGGATCTAACCCAGGGTTTTACGCATGCTTAGGAAAGCACACTATTCTGACCTCCATGCCCAGTGTCACTTCTCTTGTGATATGGCACTGGGTACATCCAAGCAGCTAAGGCAATGTGGTGTTTACACGGGGGCTTTGGAAAAGCCCATGTGTAATGGCCACTGGGCCTATTTTAGGTTTTCAGAATTTTTCTTTTTTTTTTTTTAAAGGAAGTTTTCATATTCACACCCATCTTAGGGAACTTCTGGAGCATGAAGCCAACCTCACCCCTCAGGTGCTGGGATTGTTACATAGAGCTGGTTCGCCCTGCTGCCTTCTTAACAGGTGAGGAAAGGCAAGGCACACCACCAGGGGTACAGATGGCAGATCAGAGCTCCCAGAAGGGTCTACTATGGGGGTGAGAGACGGGTGCTCTCTCAGGAACTACGGTGTTGTCCTCTTGGAAGAGGGGCTGGGCTGTTTGTGAAGTAGACTTTTTCCTCCCAGAACAACAAAAAGTCTCGTCCTTGGAGTGGAAGAGGGGCACCCCGCCCTGGGCCCCAGCAGGGCCCAAATGTACCTCCAGAGCTCAGGGTGGCTGGCTACCTACCCCTCCTCCACCTCCCAGGCCTTGTTCTGCATTTCCTGTAAACACTGACACTTCCTCCCTTGGGACTGTCCTTGCAGCCCTGGGGCCACACCCAGCGGCCTGACAGAGCCCAGCACACAATGGCTGGCTGGGGCTCCAGATGGCCACTCCTCATCCCAAGCCTACCCAGGGACCCAGACCAATACCACCCAACTCTGCTCCGGTGTTGTGTGTATGCTGCCTGCAGTTGCGAGCTCTAGCTGGGGACATCGACAGCTCAGACCACAGCGGGAACAGCCCAAACTGGGTGTCCAAAGCCTGTTCTCTATCATGTTCTGGGCATGCGATCTTAGTCAGTCTTCCCCGTCTCAATGGTTTCAGTACTTGCCTGCCTTGCTTACTGGGTCACTGTGAGGAGTTAGTGGAGGGTGCACTAGAATTCCTGAGTTTAAGTGTTAAGTGCAAGCTCCATCCATCATAGACTCAAGTCTCCAGGGCATCTTCCTCCAGGGATTCACCCATCTGGGGATGGACTTCTAACTTCAGAGAAACGCATGGTCTGTGTTGGGCTGGGAGGTGCTTTGCAATACTCACCCAGTGACCTTGGCCAACTACATTTCCCTGCTCTGTTCCTCTGCTTCCACCTCTAGCAGAGCCTGGAGCCCTTGCCCTGCCTGCTGTACAGGAGCTAATGGGAGATGTTCATGGAAGCTCAGGTCTATGTGCTGGCGTGTAGGCGTGGCCAGAATTCCCAAACCAACCACTAGTCTGGCCTTCCCGGCAGGGACTGAGTCCTTTTGAGTATCCTGTTAATACAGGGCCCTGGAGGGCTTCTAGGCTCTAGTCCTGGCCACCACTCTCCTGGTTGGTGTCATTGCTCCTTGTGACTCTGTGGGTTGGACATGAGCTGATTCCTGTGTCACCAATGACATGGTATGGGTTTGAGGTCGTTCTCGAAGTGTGGTCTCCTTTGACTTCTCTTCGACACTAACTACAGGCTGAACAGGATTTCCTTACAGTCCAAGAGTTGCATGGTTCTTTGTGACTTTTGGAGACTTTCATACATCACATTTCTGGTGATTCTCCTGGCTGGAATACACTACAGGCACCATCATCCCCAGCAAGGAGAGAGATGAGCCAAAGGGGTCTGCATAAACTAGACCAGGACCCAGACCAGCCAGAAGCCGCTCCCTGTGAGGGATAATTCCCATTCCCTGCCTGAGCCCCTGAGGACCGTGGACAGCACCCAGACTAACCTCCATGGAGGACATGTTGGGCCACTCTCCCTATACTCAAAGGAGTCCTGGGAGCGTTCCTGGAGCTCCCAAGCCTGGGTATCTGGAAGTAGTTATGAGTTGTGTGGCTAAGTCTGCTTTTTTGGTCAGTAATTACTTTGAAATATGGGTTCTGAGAATTCAGCAACGGTGCCAGCTGGCAGGGTCCTTGCCTCACACACCCAGGACAGACCATGACAATGCAAGGCTGGGGAAACCACCCATCCCATGGAGACCACTCTGGCTTGTGATGAAAGAAAGTGCTAGAAGAAAGGCAATGAGCTGAAAAACAGAACCCAAGGCCTCCACCCCGCCCCCCGCCCAGCCTTGCTGCCTAGTCCCATCTTTCCACCAGACTCGGAGGACCCCAAATGCCACGTAAAACATTCTCTTCACTCTGAAGATCGTGCCATGCACCCACGGTCCACCTAAGGAAACCAGTTCAGTCCTAGCTAATGACTCAAGAGACAAAGCATGAGTCAGGACAGCTTCCCTGACAGAAAGGTGCCTGAACATAAACACCAGGATGGGGGCCCTGGGTTTCCACTCCAAGCCCTGTCCCATCTTGCACCTCTCTTTTGTCCTCTGGACACCACTTCCCAAGATCTGCTTCAAACCATATTCCCCCTCTGCCCCATGGGCTGCCTCTTCCCATGATCTGCCTTATCCTGCATCCATCTTCGGCCTGCGGAACCCTCAGCCCCAGGGTGAAACTGGCTGCGCCCTCTCCGGGCTCTGAGCCTCACTTAGAAATCTGGGATCTGAACAGATGTTTTAAGGCCATTTTCCAGCTGTCAGTCGGATCGCAGCACAGCTCTGCACTCTGCCCTGAGTGACATTATAGGACCCAAAACTGAGGACGCTTCTGGTAAAAGCCTGCCTTTAGGCACCCCCAGCTCTAGCCTCTGTCCTGATAAATCCAGCTGCAGTTAGTAGGGTCTCTTGCCTTTCCACCAACCTGCTCACCTCTTCCTAAACCTCTCAGGATGAAGAAACATCTAGAACCTTTTGGGGTAGAAGAGGATACTGGGTAAAACAATGATGATAGACACAACTGCCCTGTGTGTGGAGAGCAGGAGTCAATTCCTGCAATTGCTTGCAGGTGAAACATGCAGCCAGCTGAGCCCAGGACCCAGCACCACAGGCTGCACTCAGCCCCCAGGCGAATCACTTCCTCCACTCCATTCAAACTCCTGGAGCAGAGAATGGAAGGGAAGGCATAGCCAATGGAGTGCAACTGGATCAAACTTTGCTTGCAATCCAGCTCCTCAATAACTACACGGTCCTTCTGCCTTTACAGTCTTCCAATGGAAGCAGCAAGGGATGGGGTGGTGAAGCAGAGCGATTCTGAACAGGGCCTCTGAGGGACAGGAAAGCAAAAACCAGACCTGGAAGCTCCAGGCCTTTCTGGAAGAAGTAAGGACTTTTCTGGTATCTACCATGCCCCAGGAAACCTGTATTGAGGACATGTGTGCTGCTACCGGTCCACAACAGAGGAGGACATCCTTGCTTCAGCTAGGAAGGTTATGAGATGTGGGTCACAGGCTAGGGCAACTGGCCAGACCACAGTCCTTAGTCAAGAACTCCCCAGAGACAGAAACCAGCACACACACCGCCTCCTGGGGACAGTCTGGGTCTCTGTGTCACTCAAGCACTGACTGGACGAGCTCCTCATACAAACTGCCAACCCGGCTCCCCAGAGTCTTCCTCTCACAAATGAGAAAACTCACTCACAGAGACGGGAAGCTATCAGCCTCAAATCACACAGCCTGTAAACTATAGACATGAATCCAGCTTACCCAACAACAGCCTGCACTTGCTTATAGGATCCAGCTGTCTCCAAGGGGAGCTTATGTAGATACAGCGATGTTACCCAAGCACCCAGATTGCTTCCCTCCTATTCCCAATTGGAGTGAGCGATCAGGGTGCTTTGAGTGACATGTCCTTGAATCTAGTTGAGGAAGCTACCTGTAATGGGGCATCTCTCTAGGCAGGGGTGGGCAGGGAATATTGAGGAGGTCTATTATAAATATAGACTTCTGAGTCACATGCCAGATCCAGGGAGTCAGTGTTCACGGCAGGGTCTGGAAATGAGCATCTTTGGTAGAATTTTTTTCAAAGGCATATTAAGAATTAAAAAGTACTATGCATGAACAGACTAGGGGACTAGGTTCAAATCCCGCTCCCTGAACTGGGAAACCTCCATCTCTGTTCTGGGCCTCGGTGTCTCTGCCTGTCAGGTAGGAATTGCTATGAAGATGGGGAGAAGGTTAGAAGGTCCTTTGCACATATGTAGACAGGGATAGACCCACTTCTGGGTTTCTGTCTCCTCTGTTCATCAGACTGCTGCTTTGGGGGACGACAGAAAGACCAGAGCCTGGCTCCCCAGCAAACAGGGCTGATGGCTGGTGGGTGGTGTTCTGCAGGCCAGGCAGAGGACAGTAGGAAGGGGAGTAACTCAGCATCTAGAGAAGGGATACTAGGTTTCAATGCTCACTAACAAAGCACAGTGCGGTGGACGCCTGGGCTCAGTGTGGCAGGTCTGCCAGGGAAACCCCCGTGAATGCACACAGAGGATGTTTTCCAAGAAGCTGTGGGAACCCGGGCACCGTGCTGCTGCGCACAGTATAGTTCTGCTCACTGTTTGTGGGGGTCCTGATGTGGCCGAGATCTGGGCTAGGTTTGGCACGAAGACCCCTCCACCCACCCAGAGCCACAGACTAAGACAATAAAGAAAATCAATCAAGTGAGCTGCGAGACCCAAGAAAGAAAGTCACCAATTTAGACCCTCATTCTTGAAGACGTACCAAGTATTCAACCCTTGGGATTTTCAAATTAAGAAGGAACTCGAAGCTTTGCTTGATAAATATAACAAATAGCTCAAATATATTCGCAGTGCCCCTGTTTTCTGTATCCACCGTGAGGAGGAAGCAGACTTAGGGCATTGCTGGGGCAATCAGCCCTTGTGCCTGTGGATGGAGGGATCTAGCTCTGACACCCACTGTCCACCCAGCCCTTGCCTCATCTTGGCTCTGACAAAGTTCAACAGGCAAGGCGCCTGAGAGTCTCAAGAAAGAGGGCAGATCTCCGCCTGAGGAGCTTTGGTCTAGCAGGGAAAGGTAGCATGAGGATACACCACTGCCACAGACCAGGGAGGATAGTAGAGTTTGCAAAGTTAGATAAAAGGGAAAAACATGTTGCTTGTATTTGAGAAGAGCCTTTGTGCATCTTGGGGAGTGTGGGACACATAGAAGGGAATCCCAGCTCTCGATTCAAAGTATAGTCTTAGGGAGACATTGACATACATGCTCAGGATGGGCAAAGGCATGAGATGATCTGACCGGTTCTGAGAGGCTGAGGGGTGTGGAGAGGTTGAAGAAGGGACAAGCGAGCAAAGCCTTCATGGTGGCTCTAGCCCCGCCCCCCGCCTGGGAAGAGAAAGTTAGGAAGGGAGTGTATGTCCTCACAGGCTTGAGAGATGGGACAGAAGCTTAGGTTAAAGCCTCTGTCTTAAGCTTGTACCCATTTCTGTGGTGGGACAGGGCCACACTCACACATTCCTGTTCCCCAGGAAAGCCATTCCAGTCCAGGGATGCTGGCCCTGCCAAGGGGTCAGGTAGTGAAGGCTGGGGATGCCATCCTGCCTTCTGGGGCCTCCCCACAGAGGTGGAAGGCCGAGCTGGGATATTGGGAGTTGCTCTGAGGACCCTCGAGTGTGTAGCTACAGTTCCTCAGGTCCCACAGAGCTGCAGCGGAGCAGACACAAGTAAACAAAAGCAACCCCACACTTGCTCCCAGCTGAGTGCCCTGCTGAGCGGGGCGCCTGAGCCAGACATCTGGCTTTCAGCGACACCTCTGCTCTTCCAAGGAGGATGGCAGAAAGCATTTCTGGGGCCTGGCACCCAGGAGGACCAGGCAGGGAACCTCTAACCCCCACAGCAGGCATGGGCGTGCGGGAAGAGGAGTCCCTCAACCATTCTGGTCCAGGACAGCGACTGCTCTCAGAACTCCTCCCCCCACGAGTGCCCTTTCTAGATAAGGGGGAAGGACCATTCTAGCCATGTCCTTTGGTGTGACTTTTCTTCTATCTTCCTGAAATCTTATCTTTAAGAAAGCTCACTCCTTAACTAAGCCCGCTTATCTCCTTCCTCCATCCTGCGTCTCTAAATTATGAATTATTCACACAGTCCATCTCCGCTCATCAGCCTCCCGTGATTCCACACAAGCTAAGGCAGGGCAGGGCTTAATCCAGCAGCCTTGGCATCCTCAACCACACGCCAACCCTGCAGCAGCAGAGGCAGCCCAGAAATGGAGAATGGCCATCTGTCACACACATGGTGCCTCCCAGTGACAATTGCCCTGTTGCCATCATCTTTCTCTTCTTTCTCTTTCATTTTTTTTTCTTTTTTGGTGGGGGTGAGGACACATGTTCTTAATATGTAGCCCTGTCTAATCTAGAGCTTGCTATATGTAGATGAGGCTGGCCTTGAACACGCAGAGACCCACCTGCCTCTGCCTCCCCAGTGCTGGCATTAAAGGCATGAGCCACCACAGCCCACCCTGTCTTTCGCTTAGGAATGATGGCGGTGTAACAAAGTTCCCCTCACAGGAAACCTCAGCTGAGCTTCAGGTGTTCTCTGGTAATCAGTCCTCCTAAGAAGCACCATGCCAACCCGGGTCACCTTCAACCCTGCCATCTCTCTTGTGGAGACAGCCCAAACATAGGACAGGCAGAGGTTCACTTGAGCCTCTATCTGAAGACCCAGGGAAGAGGCTGTGAGAGAACCTGGCACTAAGCTGAACTGGGCAAAGGGTCACTAAAACGCGAGCATGAGTTCTAGGTAACACGTTGCTCAGCGTGCACCCGAAGCTGGCTGTGTGGCGCTGGGCTGCAGCCAACGCGTAGAAGAATTCATACTCTAACAGTCAAATGGTATAGTTCAGAAAGCATACAAACTAGGAGATAGCCACAGATAACACTAAGCATTGTGCTCTGGACAGCAGTATGCCCTCGCTGTTCACATCTGCAGTGAACTTTTCAGCTTCATTAGAATCTTAGGGGGGGGTACCAGTACTAGTGGGGTCCTTCACTGGAAGAAACATGTATGCCACTGTCTTGTACAGTTACCCGCAGCTGGTCCACCGCAGAACTCACTAGGGCCAGTCTGGCAGGATGTCTGCTAGTTCAGGAAGTGTCCTACTTTGTCTCTCTGCTGCTGGGATAAACGCTCAGACCGAAGTCAACTTCAGGAGGAAAGAAAGGGATGATTTTATTTCATCATTGAGGGGAGCCAACGAGGGAATCCAAGACAGGGGCCTGGAGGCAGACAATGAAGAAGGACCATGGAGGAAAGCTCCTTACTGGTTTGCATCCTGAGTCTGCTCTGTGTACTTTCTTATACAGTCCAGTGGGCTGGGCCCTTGTCCTTCAATTAGCAATCAACAAAATGTCCCACAGACACACCCAAAGGTCAATCTATTGAGGAGGTGATTTTTGGGGGGTGGGTGGGTGATTTTTCAACTAAGGTTTCCTCTTCCCAGATGTGTCAAGTTGATGAGCAAAAACAGCAGTCGTAGTGAGTTCACTAACACTCGTGGACAAAACCGAAACAAGCAAGCGAAGAACCTGACTATGTGGCATATCTATATCTATGTTAAATGCCCCAGGTGTGTTCACACTGTACAAGAACACATCATGGATGTGGTTGCTTTTCATGCTCGGCTCCCGATACACTTTGTACATTGGGTATTGGGGATGGAACCCAGTGCTTTAAAAATGCTAGGTAAGACACCTGTCACTGAGACATTACATCCTCAGCCCCTTTAGGGCTTTCTCTTTGTTGGTTAGTTCTTTGAAGTTCTGAGACAATGTCCATCTCTGTAGCTCAGGCTGGCCTTGAACTCCTTCTGTAGCCCTGGCAGGACTAGTGATCTGTGTCTCAGCTTCCCCTAGTAACCACCAGTCGTCCCAATGCAAACATACTCTCAAATGTGCACAAAGACACTGGAAAGCCTTAACCAAGGTGTTTTTGGGCAGCGTAAGCCTAGAAACAAGTAGATAGCCAGGGGCAGTTAAGTGGATGCTAGACTTCATGCAGTTTCTGAAAAGAACGGGGCAGGGCTATGTGGCCTAATGAGGAATGAGCTCTCTACAGTGACAGAGTCAGCTCCAGAAAGAGTATCCAGAATGCTCCGTTAGTGTCTAGAAAAAAAGGGAAAAGATGCACATCTGTAAGAAGTAGGGGTGTGATCCTGTACAGTGTGAACTCCATGGCACACTGACGGACATACAGAGGTCAGAGGACAACTCGACGCTCTCCACCTATCTTGTGGGATCTGGGATTAAACTTTGGGCATCACGCCAACACACAAGTGCCTCTTCCAACTGAGCCATCTTTTCAGCTCACACACAACTGATTATAAAGCATTTAAAATGTTCTCTGCACCAAATGGGCTAGCTTGATGCCCTCGCCCCTACTGGCCCTAGGCTATGCCCACTCCTCCATGTCTTGGCCTGTTAATCAGACTGTTACAGGATGCTCCAGAGGAGGACCTGTCCTCACTGCAACCAGCCTCCCAGAACCCATAGATGACATCATAGGGCTCAGGCCATAGCCACTAACAGTAAGCAATATTGGGTTCACAAGTGCCCTTCTCTCCATGATTGTCCCATCTGATTCTCATGGTGAGCTCCCAAGTTCCACAGTCACATGGTCATTTCCTCACTGAAGAAACCGAGACTCAGTATAATGAATTCTTCCGGCTGCCTGCTAGGAAGTAACATAGAAAGAATATCCCTGAGGTCTGTGCTTCCCACTCCAGTATTGAGCAGGAGTGGAGGTGCTGTAAAGCCAGGCTTCCTTGTGCAACATAACCTCTTCAAATCAAGCATCCAGCTCCCTCCTGCCTGTATCCTTTCTGCTGTGTATCAGTGAAGTTAGTTTATCTGACATGGAGCACCCTGTCATACTGTCCCAAGACAGAATAGCTTGCAAGCGGTGTGCTTACAGCTAACACTGGTGGCAGGGGTGAAGCGGAGCTGGATGCATGGGAAGCTGCTCCCCATCGCTCAGGGTGGGATGCAGGGTTGGGAATCTTAGGTAGGACCATCTGACCATGCTGTGTCGTCTTCCTTCTCTTTGTTCGGGCTGGAACATTGGTGACTGTCCATCACTCCTTTGGGGAGACAGGAACTATGCTAAGCATGACTTAGGCCCAGCACCTCACCTGGGCCTGGTCTCAGTGACATAAGTAATAGGATTCAGATGAGTCTTGATGCAGGGAGACCTTTTGAACTGTTATATTTCCCACTAAGGCAGGGTGTGAATCTTTGGCCTCGGCAGTATGGCTATTTAGGCGCCTCTGGGGCCCACACAGTTGGATATGTTAGACCAACCACTCAGTTCCTTAAAATTGAGAACTTGTCTGACATGGTGGCTCACATCTGTAACCCGGCACCCATGCTCAGATGAAGGCACCTGCTCACTGACACCTTGACACTAGCCCAATGAGACCCTATGCAGTGAGCCCGGCTAAGCCACAGGATTTTTCAGCTATAGAACAGAGGGAAATGAACGTGGTTTTAAGCCATTAAAGGTATGGTCAGCTTCGGCAGCTGGAAGAAAGTATGCCACCTGAGACTCAGCATGGCCCTTAGGGTCACTTGGACAAACACTCTATTGTGTGAATAGGAAAGCAGTACTCAGGAAGTGTGGCCCAGCAGGAAGGGTCACTGGGCAAGCAGCAGAGAGCTGCATGCCTTGCTATAAAATAGGGCCAGTTCTGCCTCTCAGAGGGAGAGCCAAGGGTCTCAGCCTAAAACCAAACAGTGGACCAGAAATGACACGTTATGAATGATGATAATTGGTCACTTCAGATGCCTTAAAAAAAATCATTGCCTCCATTTCTGGACTTAGAAGAAAAGCAGCAGGTCTTCAGAGCAAAAAGAGAGGGACAGACAGGGGCAGGCGGAACGAAGGTTAAGACCCAGCGAGGCTACAAAGCAGAGGAAAGCTGGCCCTGAGGCTGGGGGCTCTTCAGTACCACCCTGCCCCTAGTCATTAGCTCTAATTGGCCCATTCAAAGAAGGTTAATACATGCCTGTCACCATGACATTGTGGGTTAAATGCAGCTTGATGAGGCAGCCTTGGGGTGAGCAGTCCCCTCTCCTGGGATAACTGGGAGGCTGGCCAGGCCCCAGGCTCAGAGGACATTGTCTTGTTCACCACTCCACTTTCTGTAACTGTCAGGGGTGAAAGGCTCATAGTTAATCACATGTGGTTTCAGTGGCGGCTGGAAAAGGCCAGGACAATTCAGTCACTACATGCAGCAAGGGCAGGGGGTAGTGAAGGCTGGCTTGGGTCTGGCAGATGACATGCTAGTCACCCCCAGCCTCTCCTCCTCCAGGCAGACTGTGAGCTGCGGCTCTCTGTCTCCCTCAATCTGCCACTGCATTTGTCCTTAGTCCCGAAGCTCTTGGGCAGGCTGCTGTTCCCCACATTTGCAAAACTGGCTCACTCCTAGTCTCACCAGATCCTCAAGCGCCCCAAGAGCAGCTCAAAGCCCAGTAGGAAGCCTGGGAATTCATCTAGGAAGACATTCCTTCATGCCTGACCACTTTCCCTGCCCAGGGTGCAGGGCAAGGGGAAAGGGTCAGATCTGTTCTGGCAGGAGGCATAAAGAGTCCTCTGTGCCTCAACTTCCTGCCCATTCAGGGCAGAGCCTGTTGGGAAATGCACTGGACTGGACTCCAGCAGATTAGTTGCAACCCCAGCCTCTGCTCTCAACACCAGGAGCACCAGACATCCTGCGCTAAGCCTGTTTCTCACATGCGTCTCGCTTCTAGGGACCTGGCTCCCAGGCTGCTCACCAGCCCGGGTCCTCATCCTGTCACCCCGCCTCTGCCAGCTTTCTCTGCCAAGTGACTCCTTTATCCTGCTTCAGCAGAGGGGCCCAGGAGCAGTCTCCGTCTCCCCACACTTCTCAGGACATGCGACATGGCTGATTTGGGCTGAGCGAATGCCGTCAGCCATTCACAACCGTCCCTTCCTGCTAGGGAAGGGCTGATGCCTGGCAGGAAACTTCCGGGTGAAAGTTTGACGGATATAGGGTGTGTCCCTCTGAGATCACATAGTCCTGTCATGGTACAGCCTTCAGAAGACACCAATTGATTTGAAGGCCTTTACCTAGCACAAGCTGGGCCCTAAACCCTCCTCATAGAGTGGCAAGGGCACATGAGCTGTCAGTGGTGGGGAGGAAAGAGACTCCTTGGACACACAGGTGGGCAGGATGAGAACCCAGGTGAGGAGAAAAGTGTCCCCTGTGGAGTGACCAAATCCCCTTTACAGATGGCAGATTCCATGCATCGCCCTGCTTTCCCCCTCCCCTCTGCATTTACAGAGCGGCTCAGCTCTCTCCCCTGTCTGGGCCTCAGACTTCTGTGTGCAAGGGTGCAGATAGGTCACAAAGTAGTTCTATGGTCTCCTCGTCACAACCTTTAGCAAAGGTGGGGGCCTTCAGAGGGACAAGGCTCTTCATCCCAGAAAGTGAGCAGCTGCCTGAACTCTGGATCCCAAGAATCTACTGCCTCACTCTGCAGCTCTGAGCTGGCCTTGACCTTTGGCCTTTGGCCAGCAAGGAAGTTTGCTTTTGGAACAGGGACCTCCTCAGAAACCAGATGGTGCATCATCTATGAGGGGCTTCCCAAAGGAGACATGGTCAGAGACTCCCAGCACTGACATCATCCCTTTCTCCCATGACAACCCAGAATAGCTCCAGGTGTGGCTGAGGCCGGCCACACTCTATCCTGGTCAGTCAGAGCCAGGGCCTGTTCTTGCTCAGATGCCAGTCTCAAGACACATGACAGACACAGTGGCTTTGCAGCCCTGAGTCTCAGTCCAGTACCGCCCACCACCTGTAGGCAGTGTGATGCTGCTTCATAGTCTATGAGCTCCGGGTCCTTCCTGCTGTCCCCTGTGGAGTCTTAAGTCACCCTCATTTCTTCAGAACCTCTTCATAGGCACAATCACACCAATAGCCGTTAATTCACTGAGAACCAGCCACATGCCAGGCCCTGCCCCAAGCCCTTGGCACATGCCCCAGTTTCTCCCCAGAGCCCAGTTGCTTTTATAACCCCATGTCCAGTGAGGAATCAGGTATTCTAGGAGAGCTGCTCACTTGAAGAAAACAGAAACACAGAAACATCTCTAACATCCTCCCTCTGTCCGTTCCTGCTGTCACCTCACTGGAATACTGAGCAAGTACTCATAGAACCAGCAGAGTGAAAAGCATGGAAATGCTTTGCAAACTGTGAAGGGCACGAGGACGTGCTGCTACCGTAACGTGTCAACTTTCTGAGCATTCTAGGTTTTCCAGTCCAGATCTCAGAGCCATGAAAGGAAGTCCCTGGGCTGCCCCCTGCTCATCCCCATGGCAAAGACAACCCAGCGCAAAGAAGGGGGGATGGCTCAGTATTGTGGGTGTGTAGTCTGCCCATCCATCTCCTCCACCACGGGATAGCTCAGAGCCTTGCTTTGCTCACCTGTGAAGTGGGCTCAGGACACTAGGACTTCCAAGAAGCTCAGTGATTCAAGATAGCTAAAACAGCAGCAGGGGGCACAGCCATGGCTTGGCAGTCCCCCTCACAGGGATTACTTTATCTCCGTTCATTGTTTAGTTTACCTATTTATCATGGGGTGTGACACATATCACAGTGCGCGTTTGGGGGTCAGAGAACAAGCACAGGCAGTCGCTTCTCCTTCCACCATGTGGGCCCTGGGAATCTAACTCAGGTCACTGGGATTGACGGCAAGCCCACTGGACCGCCTCCCCGCTGGCCTCATTTTTGTTCTTGCAGCAGGTGAGGAGGGGAGCCTTATACCCCCGGCACTGACTCACACAGCTGCCACACCTATGAATTCTCACACGCAGAATGCGAGGCAGAGACACAAGGCAGGAGACCAGGCTCTGCAGACCCCTGGATGAAGTCCTGGAGAGTACAGCAGAAATGTGTGCTCCCAGCTTGTGGCTCTTAAAGGAGGCCAGCCCTGCTCTTCTGAGATGAGGTTTTCCAGCTGCACTACTCTAACTTGAAGGAGGAGTCACAACAGTCTGCCATGAGTGTCACCCACACCCTGGAGCAGCAACAACAGCAGCTAAAAACACAGAGCACACCTTCCACACTCTCAAAACACCCCGCAAGTGTTCAAACCTCAAAATGGCTCCTAAGATAATGTCAGTTTCCATTTTTCACAGATGAAGAGACTGGGGCACAGAGATGTTAAGCTACTGACCTAAGGACACACAGAACAAAGGGGGTTTGAACTTGGCTGGTTGCATGACCCTAGGGAACACATGGGTGGTCCCACAGTATGTGAGCTCGCATGACCTGGCCTTTGTCAGCAGCTGCTTCAGCACTGCAGCTCTTGCTGCCACTCCGCAGGGCGCCGGGCTGCTCAGTGTGAACTTGTAGACTGGAGGTGCAAGCCTGTAATCCAGGATACTCAACTTGGGGGCTGAGGCAGGGGGATTAAAGGTGCAAGGCCTTCCTGGGCTACAGTGTGAGTCCAAGGCTCTTCTGTGCAACTTAGATCTTATTTCAAAATCAGAAAGAAAAAAAAGAGACAAGGGACAGGGCCTGGGGGTGTTCATCGAGTAAAAGCACTTGCTCTACAATTCTGACCACCTGAGTTCAATCCCTGGAACCATGGTAGCAGGAGAGACCTGAGAAACTGTGACCTCTACATGCACATGCTCTCTCTCTCTCTCTCTCTCTCTCTCTCTCTCTCTCTCTCTCACACACACACACACACACACACACACACACACACACACACACAAATAATAAATGATAAAACTTAAATGAAAAAAAAAAAAGAGGGCTGGGGATTTATGTCGGCAGTAGAGTGTTTGCCTAGCATGTATGAGACCCTGGGTTCAACCCCTAATATAGGAAGGAAGGAAGGAAGGAAGGAAGGAAGGAAGGAAGGAAGGAAGGAAGGAAGGAAGTCAGGCAGGTTGAACTTATGAAATAAACTGCCCTGGCCTCTGTGCTCGAGAAACATTCCAAGTAAATATTTCATTTGGGAAAGGAGCCTGTTGGGACAGATAGCCTGAGCCCCAAAAGGTAGAATCACCCCCTCCCATGCTGCAGTTTGCAGGGGACTCCAGAGGGACAGTCATAGCCCACAAGTCCCTTCTGAGCATGCTTCCCATGCTGGCATTTCAGTGAATTTGTATATTGGCATTGTGAATGAGAGGGAATTCGTGTGGCCCTTACTGCTTCTGCCACTCCATCCCCACTGCCAGTGGATTTTGTAACTTGTTTTCTTAATTGACCATGGAAGCAAATCTGAAACATCAAATTCTTGGGTCATGCCTTAACCTGGAGAAATTCCCCCTGAGCTCTAGCCAGGGCTCTAGACCAACCCTGTGTATGTGGAGAGCTGGTGTGTTTACATGGAGACCAGCCACATCATCACAGAACTCAGTCTCTGCCCAAGATGCTCATCCCCAGGAGCAGGACCAGAGGCCCAGGCTGTGCCTTCAAGTCCAAAAAGAGTGGTCACTTTCTGTGGCAGCTGACATGGCTCTTGGGGTGTTCTCAGGGAGCCAGATGTTCTTTGCCCAAGCAGAAAGATCTGGGAGATGTGGGTACCAGGCTTTCCAAGGGCTTTTCCCAAGCGTGGCCAGGCACTCTGAGGTAGTATCACTTGTACATAGCGGGTGCCTTTAACCCTGTAACAGTGGGTGTTACTCTCTGTTAGGATTTTTGAGGGGATGGTGATGCTGGGACTTGAACCCAGGTCCTTGCACACGCTGAGCCTCAGCTTCCACCTCAGGTAGGAACCAGTGTGTATAGTGATCACAAGTTGCCTTATTCTGAACACCAATGACATTCTGAAGACTTGAACTCCACTGCAGCTTCCTACCTTTACCCAAGCGAGTGGGGGTCAGTTTCAGCTGGCAAGCTTACAAAGGGGGTAAACCAGAAAGAGGGGGGAACCAAGATCTATAGACATGCCCCTTCTGGTCCTGGTTCCAGTACTCATTGCCTTACAAATCCTGCCACCATCCAGAACCTCAGTTTCTTCCTCGGAGATCCCCAACAGGACATTCAGTAAGTTGAATGAGGAGACGCCCATGGAGTGAGTAGGGTCCTTGCCATGTAACTGGAAGTGTGGTGCTGGACTCTGCAAGGGGACATTCTGGCCCTGCTGTGGATGAGCTGAGAGACCTTGGTGGCTTTACCCTTCTATTTTGTGCCTTAATTTCTCATTATTAATGCAGACTCAAAACAGTCTGTATCTCAGGGTGGTGGTTAATACACGGCCATCTCCAATGCTAGGGTAGGTACATTGTGAGTTCCACAGGCCCACGAGGACAGCAGGCAGCGGTGTAAAACACGGGACAGAGCTGCCGTTGAAAGCCAGAGACAGTGTTTGTTATGTGTCATCTACGGCTCCTCCAGTAGCCCAGAGATGACGGAGAACAAGGGGGCTCAGTCCCTCCTTGTGTCGTGCTGCCTGTCACGATGGGGCCATGGGTGGCACTCAAATTCTGTCAGCCGCCCTGAGTTCCCCTACACTGGGGGGTTCAGACCCAGCAGAGCTCGGGGTCACTCTTCTCTAAGCCATGACTGCAGCTGTGGCGGAGCGCGATCCCGCCACACAGGGTGAACGAACTGGCCCTGCTGCCATGCCCCAATCCCCAGTCAGAGGTTTCTCTTTCTCCACGGACACTAACTACGCTGGCTCGCGCTTGTTCTAAAACCTTCACAACTCTGCACTGCTCACAGAGCACATGGTTTCCTACAGCAGAGTCCCAGTTCAGCAACATTCCTTTTCAGACTCCCCCGGGGGGTTTTCACCACCTTCCCCTTCCTCTGACAGAGTGGCTGAGTCAACACCTTCTAAAAAGTCGCTTGGAGCAACTCAGAACTACTCACTTCAGAGTCCAGAGGAAGGAGAGAGACCCGAGGCCAACAGCACAGCCAAAGGCAGACAATCCTCATTACACAGAGTGGAGATTCGCTCTGGGTGGCCGGCGCTCTGCTGTGGCTTCAAATGATTGGCCAGCTAGACTGAACTTAACTGTCGTAAAATAGTTCTGAGTGTCGGTACGATGGGGCAGCTTTAGATTCTGCGAGCCAGCCTTCCCTCCTATAAGAGATGTGTGAGAGCACCAACTTATGAAGACAGGATTTCTCTGGCTCAGCTTTCGGAGGTGTCTTAGTTAAGGTTTCTATTGCTGCGAAGAGACACCATGACCATGGCAACTCTTATAAAGGAAAAGCATTTAATTGAGGTGGCTTACAGTTTCAGAGGTTTAGCTCATGATGCGACATGATGGGGTGCAGGCATAGTACTACAGACAGAGATGAGAGTCCTACATCTTGATTTGCGGGCAACAGGAAGTAGTCTGGGGCACTGGGGGTGGCTTGAACATATAGGAGACCTCAAAACCTGCCTCCATAGTGACACGTTTCCCCCAACAAGGCCACATCTCCCAGTAGTGCCACTCCCTTTGGGGGCCATTTTCTTTCAAGCCACCACAGGAGGTCTAGCCCATGCTTCATTGCCCCCTTTCCTGTGGTGAGGAATCACAGCCCTTGTGCAAGGTGGAGCAAAGCTAAGAGGAGAGAGGAAGGGCCTGTGTGCTAGAAGACCCCCCCCCAGGGGCGCCCCACTGCCTAAATTCCCACCAGTGGCCCCACTGCCTAAATTCCCACCAGTGGCCCCACTGCCTAAATTCCCACCAGGGGGTATAGTGCTCACCATGCGAGCCTGACAACCCAAGTTTGGATCCTTAGAACCCGGGTGAAGCTGGATACAGTAGTGCTGGCATCTGTAATCCCAGTGCTCTGAAGGGAAGAAGGTAGCAGGGGCAGGGAAGTCCCTGGAGACTCACGGCCAGACTGACGAGCAAGGAAGGACCCTGTCCTGATCCAGGTGGAAGGTGAGGACGGACACCCAAGGTGTCCTTTGACTTCCGTATGTGCTGTGGTACATGTGTACCACACACACACATGCACACACACACACACACCCACACACATGTGCACACACCATCCACACCACTCCCAGTAGCGCCAACCTGAGGACTGAGCCCTGAATCTAAAGGCCAGCAGAGCCTGGCACCCCTGCAAATGAATCTCTCTTCAGTAATAGTCAAGGCTCCGTCTGTCCCAACCTTGCTCTCCCTGCTCCTTCTCACAGCGAGCCACCTGCCTTCTCAGCCTCGGGATGGAGGTCCCCCACCCCTGCTGTTCCCTCCACCTGGGGTGCACCCTCCTTGAGGACAGCTGACCATGGCTCTGCACCCCTCGGGCATCACCCCCTCAGAGAAGCCTTTCCTGACTGCCTTGCTGGGAATGTCCCTGGCGGCTGTTCTCTAATTAGCACATGGCTAGCTCCTTTCTCTTTCTCTGAAGCTATGATGGTCCGGCTGACCGATGGCATGCATATTTCTGGCTTGCCTCTCCTTGGGGGACAGCAGAAACTCTGCCAGGTGAGACCCCACTCTTTCTCCCCACTGCTGCCTGGAACCTCAGGCAGTGGTGGCAACAGCAAGGTACCACCCAACCACCGGAGCTACCACTGACTCTTCTCTCTGCTTTGGTCTGGCGCAGGACAGGCTCATCCCATGGAACAAGTAAGGACAAGTGAGGGCCGCACAAATACAGGCTGGAACAAAGCCCCCTCCTCCTCCGGGGCTCAGCTGGTCACGGCAACCATTCTGCGCATTCTAGCAGTGGACTCCTACCACGAAATCGTCTGCTATTAGCTAGAATGACTCCTGCTTCTTCCCACAGGGAAGCCCTGACTTTATGAAGCGAAAATCACGTCGTGATTAACAATCACAGTTTCATCTACATTATGGTAAAAAAAAAAATGGTCGGGGGAGGGGATTAATATCACACTAGCAATGTTCCAATAAGCGTGTTCCTGACAAAATTTTCTTATTAGGGTCGTTCCCTGTAAATTTTATTGCATTTAATTAAAAATTATTGCTAAAAGAATCAGCTGCAGATGGTCTTATTTTAAGTCAGAAAATTAAAAACTGAATATTCTCATCAGTCAATTTCAACAAGCCGCATGGCCGCACTCTCGCACGTGCTGGTCTCGAGATTCTGATGATCTTTATGGCAGTTTCAGGTCCCTCCGACGGAATTTAATGAAAGCTCTGCATGAATTCATTTGTCAAAAACATAATGATAGCGGAAGGCTGCTGAGGTAGACCATGCTAGGAGATGCAAAGACCTGCCACATGGCTCTCAGCACCATGGGGCCATCAGCAGGAGGCCGAGCCGCCACTCTCGCTCAGGCTACAAATCACCTTTGTTTACAGGGACACAGGGAGCAGCCCTGGCTGTGGATAGAAGAGATGGAAGTACTTGGAAATACTGGCTGCAGTCACTACATTGCATGGATGCTGGGGTCTGTGGCTGGTTGGGGCTGGATGGGCCTTGCTGGCTGCTGGGCTGGACTTCTTGGTCCACCTGCCTGCAGACTCACCTCCCCCAACCTCAGGGTTATTATCCAGGTCGCTCTTTTAACATCCATATTAAAGACTTGACCTCTTATGATTTCTCCCTCTGTCTTTTATGGGAAACAAGCCCACGCCTTATTTATCTGGACTGTCCCAAAGAAGAGGAAGACGCAGGCAGGGTCATCTATGGGGCACCAGAGCTGACCACTGATGAAGAATGAGGGGCTGTATATGTCCTGGAGACAGAGTCCATTCCTCCCCACCACACACACCACAGTGAGCTTTGTCTTCATCATCTTGTGAGGGGACCACAGTACCGGTCCCCAACGAATACACCTACACTGTCTCTTTCCACCAGGCCTCGTCCGCCAGCAAACTGTCAATGTCCTGCATGAAACCCATAGTGGCCTTCCCGAGCCCTGAGGTGCTCACAGTCACACAACCTGTCTTAGAGGCATCCTCAGCTGTCCCACACACCTAACGTCCTACCTCAATGTCACCTAGTTAGCCCTCCAGACTCATGGCCAGGCTCTGCTGTCCCCAGACCTCCCATGTCCATTGCCATCC
Source organism: Microtus ochrogaster (assembly GCF_000317375.1). Lineage (NCBI taxonomy): Eukaryota > Metazoa > Chordata > Mammalia > Rodentia > Cricetidae > Microtus > Microtus ochrogaster. The sequence goes on along the minus strand of NW_004949099.1, from coordinate 6,009,957 downwards.
TGCTGATGGCTCCCCAGGTACAGGCTGTTCTTCCAGGACTGAATGCACTGAGATCCTCCTGGGTCCCCCCAGTCTCCAAGTGTCCCTCTGTCAGTTAGACCACAGGCACCGAGAGCAGCTTTACCCCACAAGCTGGACAGAGCTGAAGGGACTAAGGTCCCATGGGTGTTTGTAGTAGGGTAACCCACTGAGCTCTATAGGAACTGGACATTAGAGAAAGCACACATCTGAGTTCGAGCCTTTCAAACAGCTTCCTCTGTGCATTCTCCATGTCCACCATCAAGGTGAGAGTTTTCTAGAATCAAGGCCTTAAGGCTGCTTCTCAGTGGAAACTAGCTGTTTCCAGTGAGTCTGATCTTCCTCCCTCCCTCC
>NW_004949099.1:6004677-6009485 GCF_000317375.1 Microtus ochrogaster | reverse complement strand
CTCTTCCTTCCTTCCTTTTTTCTTTCTTTCTCTCTCTTTTTTTCGAGACAGGGTTCCTCTGTGTAGCCATGGCTGTTCTGAAACTCACTTTGTAGACCAGGCTGGCTTTGAACTCACAGAGATCCTCCTGCCTCTGCCTCCCGTGAGCTGGGATTAAAGGTGTGTGCCTCCCCCCGCCCCCACCTGGTTAGTCTCGTGTTTCCCGATTGTCCTTGCCTCTCTCCTCTGTCCACAGGTGGAAATCTCGCTGTTCTGCACTGTCCTTCAAGGTCCTCCTTCCCTGGTCCATCTGTTTCCTGTACATTGCTTAGCATGGGATCCAGTACAGAACTTCTCACGTGGGCAACACCAGCTCGTAGTCAAAGCAGCCTCTCCCTGGTTGTCTCAAGCCTCCCCATCCACACGGAGCACAGCAAGGTTCTGCCTGCCACCAGAGTGTGAATGAAGCTCTCTGTGACAGGGGAGTCAGAGTGAATTAGCCTTGTCCCTCAGAACGTCCAAGACTCTCTTTGCAGGCACAAGCACACAGACCCTGCTCCTAAAATTCCCTTGGTGATCAGGAAGATCCTCTGCAGGTGGCAGGCCCTAAACCCAGGGCTCCTGGTTGTCCCTCAGGCAGAGGTGGCCTCCAGAGACCAGGGGTCTCCACCATGGTCTGGAGCAAGGAAGGCTGTCTGGACACACTGTTAGCACATCACCAGTGTCCATAGATAAGGTGCACTGCAATCCCATGGGTCATCATACAGAGAAGCGCATCCCTATTCAGCGTCCCCTGGAGTCCTCCAAGCCACCAAGCAAGGAGCACTGGGAATGGGGCAAGAGGAGCACCCTCTTTCCTGCAGGGAGCTTCTCAGCAAGAATCAGGGTCTCAGCAACACCAGAGTGTGGCCTTTTCACTACGAAAAATAAATGGCAGTAGAAACTTCCCATAATGGAGACTCAGGTAGGCCTGAGTTTGACTACTTACCCTCTGTGTGACAGAGGATATTCAGCATTAGTTTAGCAAGTCGCAGCCTTCCCATAAGAAACTGGGAACTGGGGATTGCATGCTATAGATACAGCCGGCTCTAGCCATCACCATGGTAACAGGCACTGGCTCCGGTGCAGTTAAGGAATCATGACCTCTGGTCTTGGCATTGGTGTCAGAGGCAGTGCTGCCCAGGGCTCTAGATTAGTACTGTCAGCCTGTTATCTGCAGTCCTGGGTCTTCCTGGGAGCACTAGAGCAGATAACACTATAATTCATGGCCAGAGTTCCCCAATCTAAGACCTTGCAATGGAGACCTGAGGACCAAGGCACACAAAGGCAGAAAAGGAGAGAGAGAGAGAGAGAGAGAGAGAGAGAGAGAGAGAGAGAGAGAGAGGCACACCCATGGTGAAGGACCCTGATCCTCCCTCCCAGAAGCAGCATCTCTGGAACCAAGTTCAAATCCTGTATCCATAAGACTTGACCTTGGTCCCCTACCACTTAACAGCAAATGCTTACGAATCACTTGGCCGTGCTTCAGACTCGTTGTCACGAGGCTGGCAAGCATCAGGAGGGCCGCAGACACAGGATGGCATGGCTGAGACGTCTACATGCCTAGCAGCACCTCTCAGGTATCTGGGAACAGGTCAATGTCCCCAGAGCAGAACATTGTGTGACAGATGGGCAGAGGGAGAAGAGACGGTCAGCCCTGCAGCAAGGGTGGAGCAGGACCTAGGGAGTGGGAGCAAGGACAAGTCGCCGTCAAACCTGGAGCTTTTTAGTGACTTGAGTATTTTCACAGTAAACCTTGAGGACAAATGACACCAAGGGACAACCTGTTTTGAGGCACAAGGCTGACAGAAGCCAGCTCATCAACATACAAGAAGCAGGAAGACCAGGCAGGTTGAAATGGGGTGTTTAGCACAGGGTCCCGTGCTGCATGCTGGGTCACATCGGCCTCTAATGGCATGGGAAGCACCGGGGACTGTAATCTCAGACTGGTCACTTAACAAAGGAGAGTTCTTTTCCAGGCTCAAAAGTACCATGTCACCAGTGAAATCCAGCTCAGTTCCCAGCCTGAGAACTGGATCAGTGAACCATAGATCCTGTGGGAAGCATGCAAGACCCCAACAGAGACTCCTGACTGCCGAGACCACATAGCATCCTGCTGGAAAGAGAATCTGTTCAGGAAAAAAAAGTGTATCCATAGGGGATACATTTCAAATTAAGAGCTGGCAAACTCTGTTACAAACTCCCACTTGCACTTGGTGAAATAACAGGGGGCTTATTACTTCCCTGCTCAAACGCTGTCTCTGTGCTGGGGAACCAGAAGGAAGCAACTGCAAAGAGGAACTCTCCCCACCTCCCCCCGCCCAGGCTGTGCCAGCTTCAGGTCTGAAGCCATGACCTATAAGCACCCAGGTGAGCCCCGTTTCTTGGATGGACACACTTTCAGTGGAAAGTAGTCTTGTTCTGGGGGACAGGTCTCTGTGCCTTTTAAGTACTCTGACTTCTCTGAGTAAGTTGACTCTGAGCCGCCAGAGCCAGCCTCTACCTGATTCAGACACCAGGCCTGAGGTTCACAGCCTGACAAATAACAATCTCAAGCCAGATTGCTCCTAAGTTAATATACTTTCTAAAATCTAATTTTTACTAGTATTTTCTGTTCATAATAATGGGTCCACTTACTTCACCCCCACCTGCCACAACCCCCAGTCACACCAAGTTTCCTTTATCCCTTTTTGAGGTGAAGATGAGCTGACTTGAACAGACACCGGGCCCACAGCCATTTCCTAAGCTCTGTCCAGGACCTTGGTCAGGCTGTTTCTCCAGAGGCTCTGTCCTGTCTCCTTTCAGAGCTCTCGGTTTTCAGACCCCCACTCTAGACAAGGCAGGAGGCGGTGCCTCTCCTCCACCAGCCTCATCCGCTCCCCAACCCCAGGCACTCCATTGCCCCATGTGTTCCGTATGCCCTCTGCCTCACTCACAACACCCATGTAGGGGAAGCCCCACACCATCCTGGGCCTCTCACTTGCCCAGGCATGCTGTGCCCGGAGCAGGGATTTTCTTCTCTGTTTTCATCTGTCTCCCAACAGGAAATGAAGAGAACTGAGCTTTCTGAATGACAGGCATTTGGAGTCACACAGACAGGCCCTTGGAGGAACAGCAGCATCAGAGGGGCTGAGATGCCGCTGCACTTCAGAATAGATAGGTCAGGATCCTTCCGGCCAGGCCCTGGCTGCAGCCTCAGGTGTAAGCCAACAAGTAAAGCAGCCAGCACACCGCCAGGCACACAGAGGAGAGTCCAGACCCAGCACCATTAGCATTTTCTCAGGCATTTTATCCCCTACTGTGAACCTTTTATATCTGGGGGAGGAGAAAACACAGAAGAAGGCAATGGCCTTTGCAAACCGCCAAGCACCTGTGTACCACTCAACCCCGTGGGGCATCATCTGTACACACTAAAGGGGAAGGCGCTACCTGTGGAGTTCTGCCTCCCTTAGCTTCATCCACTGCAAATTCTTAAGTCAAGAGTCAAGAAGTCTCTGCACAAATTCCCCCCCAAACTTGTCGTGAGATCTCAGGCAAGTCCCTTTTCCTCTCGGACCTCCAGTTTTCCACAGCAAACCTGCCTTCAACAATAAAACTGTGACTCCACAGAAGTGGATCTTAATCTTTGATAAAACCAGCCAGCCTATCTGCCTCGAGCGAAGCCAAGAGGTGGTGTGAACAGGGTGGGGGGCAAACAGGCAGTGATAGCGCACGCCTTTAATCCCAGCACCCAGGAGGCAGAGGCAGGCAGATCTCTGAGTTCGAAGCCAGCCTGGTCTACAGAGTGAGTTCCTGGACAGCCAGGGCTACACAAAGAGACAAAGCAAAACAGAACTTCCTACTATTCACAGTCCAAGGGAATGCTGGGAAGTAGTGAGTTCCCAGCAGCTAGGAAAAGTCAAGAACCAGCTAGCTGGGCAAACGCATGTTACGCCTGAGGATTCTGTGTTTCAAATTGTCTTGTTTTCACCAGTGTTAAGAGGTGGAAAGAGGCTGGACCTAGCTGGGGCCGTGATATTATTAATGAAATAAACCAGCCAGGTCCAGTCTCTACCCCTCTCCCCCTCCACATTAAATGCTATCCCTCTCCAGGGCTGGTGTCTGTTGCCATTCTTGTAAACAAACCTCCATGTCACAGGAAGAACTGGGAGGCCATGGGACCCATGTGGGAACCACATGGAGACTCCTGAGCAGGAAGCTGGGAAACCTTTGCAGTCTACTCCAGGCCAGCAGCAGCCATGTCTCTCTTTAGCTCCCTTGAAGCTCCACAGATGTTCCTGGCTGCAGTCACCAGGCAGGCAGGTTGGTTTGGTCCCCACACAAGAAAGAACCCTGGGGCTCCTGTACTGGGGACTGTCAACGAGCGGTACAAGCACACAGGGCAAAGTGTCCTGTTGAAGCTGCAGCCAGTCCAGGTAAGCTGTGGGGGATGGGGGGCTTTTAGCTGGAGGGAAGGGAGGCAGAAAATCCCACTATTGTTTGATTTTCACAGTGTTCCGCTCCCACTTTCAAAACAATCCAGGTTTTTTTTTCCCTCAGCTTAAATGTACCTCTTCAAGACTTCTATTCAGAAACTGAGTTCAAGGCACTGTGAGCTCTTTGGACAGTTTAAATAAATCGTCTTTTCTAGTTCCATGTGTACACAATAAGAAGGTATCAATCAATTAGGGTATTTTCCTGATGATGAAAGATATTTAGTTTGGCAAGCTTCCAGAACCTTCTTTCTTGGTTGCTTTCTCTCTCTCTCTCTCTCTCTCTCTCTCTCTCTCTCTCTCTCTCTCTCTCTCTCT
>NW_004949099.1:5993923-6004577 GCF_000317375.1 Microtus ochrogaster | reverse complement strand
GCTTCCAGAACCTTCTTTCTTGGTTGCTTTCTCTCTCTCTCTCTCTCTCTCTCTCTCTCTCTCTCTCTCTCTCTCTCTCTCTCTCCGTGTGTGTGTGTGTGTGTGTGTGTGTGTGTGTGTGTGTGAAAGCAGTCTCCCTTAGACATGAGAACTGTCCTCTTAATAATCAGCAGTTTTATATTGTAGTCTAATATTCTAGTGTGAGAAACATGAACTCCCTTTCACCGATGAAGTGACTGACAGTGGTTCGGAGAGGTAGAGTCACACACCCAAGTCACACAGCTAGGAAGAAGCAGAGGCTACAAAACAAGTCCATCCCACCCCGCACCTTAGCTGCCTCAGACAGTCAGGCCCACAGTCTGAGAAAGGACCTGCCCCTCACGTACCTTTCGGCCTCTTGCTGTGAACTCTGCTGCTTGCTCTCAAAGGCGTTGAAGCTGCTCATGTCCACGTAGCCATCATTTTCATTTGCCGTAGACAGGGCTCTACTCTGTTCCTCGAACAGCTTTGTGAACGTGCCGGCCCGCGCCGGCCTGCGAGGCGGGATCTGGATGTTCTCATAGTCCGAGTTCATGGCAGGAATATTCTCATAGTCTGAAGTGTCGGCATTGGGGAACGAAATGGACCGTGGCTTGGTGAGCGGCAGGGGCAGGAAGGGTGGTCGGGAGCGGTCTTCGAAGGACTCCACCCTGGACACTGTCCTACTGAAGGGGACCCCTTTCCTCTTGCTGTCCCTGTAGAAGATGAGGGAGGCGGGGGAGTCAGAGGCGCGGAGCTTCCCAGTGCGACACTTGAGCTGAGGGGAGTTACTGAGGCTCCTGCGGTCAAGTTCCAGGACCCTGGCCGGGCCGTGGTAGCTGGACTCAGAGGAGGACCTGGAAGACGACAGGTTCATGTCCATATGCACCTTATTCTCCGACTTCTTCCTGAACGTCAGCTCCAGAAGGCGCTTGAAGGAGGATTTCTTCTTCTTGGAGGCCTTGTCCAGGGTGTCGCCATCTATCAGGAGTGAGGGGGAGCTCTTAGTGATGGGTTTCTTCGTGATGCAGGCCAGGTCGAAAGGGGGCGGGATGTCAACCACAGAGGATGGCGTGGAGGTGCCACTGGATGGCAGGTGGCTGCGCTGTGAGAAGCTGCCAGAGGAGCCAATGGCGCCTGGCAGAGAGAGGCTGTCTTCTTTCTTCCTCACACGGTGGCCGTCCAGCCCAGCCCCCTCTGGCTCCCGGAACAAAGACAGGGGACTCTCCCTGCCTTCCACAGAGAAGGACCTTGGGTACAGAGTGAATGCCCTGGGCTTGGCTGGCAAGGCCCGGCCAGACTCAGGGGGCTTTCCCTCTGGCAACACACCTATCCTTCTCACCGCCTCACTGGCATCTCCGGTACCCACAGCTGATGAACAGGCTTCTGGTCCTATTTCTTCTAGAACGGTTTCTGGAACGTGACCAGCCACCTTCCCAGAGTGGGGCCGGGCCCTTGTGGCAATATTCTTCCTGTCCACTGGGACCAGGCCGCCCTCAGAGTCCCCTTCCTCCCAGGTGCTGTACCCACTTCGAGCGCCTGACGTAGCCTGAGTGTCTGACTGTGTTCCTTCTCCGAGGCTCAGCAAGCCAGCGCCCATCACGTAGGGACTGCTGAGTGCGTCATCCGCAGCATCCTCATCCTCTGGTACAACCACCACATCGGGGACAGGGGGTGCATCTCCAGCTCCATCTTGCAGGGACTCGTGCTTGTTAAGTGAAGCGTCAGTACCAGGAGCCCCCTCTTCACACACTGGCTCCTGCCCCTTGGCTGACTCCAAAAGGGAACAGATATCATTGCAAAAGGAGGTGCTCTCAGTTGGGAAGAGTTCGTAGGGACTTTCTGTGAGTGTGGATGCGAAATCCTCCTCCATGCTGGCGCTCTCAAAGGGGATAATCTGGCAGTTCTCCTCAGCAGGGTCCTCCTGCCCAGGCTCTCCACCCTCTCTGGAGTCTTCCCCTACCTGCATGGTGGTTGCTGAATTTTCTCTATTGTAGGCTTCCTCATCGCAAGCGGGTGGTTCCTCCTGCTCTGCCTGGCTCCCGCCTCCTGCAGCATCTTCACAGCCCTCCTCAAACACCTCAGGGCTGTCAGTTACCACCTCTTGCTCCTGGTTATCTGGGGGCACCTCCCCATTTTCAGGGGATAGCACACTGGCATCCTCTGTGTCCTGTTCAGTGTCCTGGTGGGGCTCCCCAGGTTCTGTGTTGTTACATCCATCATTACTATCCTCTTCTACTTCCCCAGGAGTCTCGGGGGGCCCTGGCTCCCAACAGGGAACTTCAGAGGACTCAGAGCAGACACGTGTGAGAAGGATCTCTTCATCCCGGGGGGCCCTATCATCAAGGCTGTGCACGTGCTCTTCTGCTGCCTCCTCCTCCTCACTCATGGGCTGCTCCTTCGTTCCTGGTCCCTGGTCACCGTCTTCCCCATCTCCCTCACAATCTCTGCTTAGAACCCCTTCATCTGGGGCTGTTGGAGCTGTTGGGGTCTCTGGATCAGGATCACAGTCTTCTTCACCTTCCGGAGTGTGGCCCACGTCTTCCTCGTTGTTTCTGCTTGGTGCCTCCTCGTCTGGGACTGCCAGGTCCCCCTCAGTCCCCTGCTCTGTACCATGCTGTTGGGCTTCCTCTTCAATCCCCTGCTCCCCAGAAGCCCCATCCATGGGAGCATCCTCTCTCTGTGGGGCCCTGGGGACCATGATGTATTCCTCATCAGTCTCCAACTCAGAGCAGTTCAGGCTGGAGTGGTGCCCATCACACATGTCCCGGTCCTCACAGGGCAGCCTCCCATTGCTGCATTTGCTGAGGCTGTTGTTCAGGTACACACCTGTGCCACACTCACTGGGGCCAGCCAGCCTGGGCTTAGGAGCGATGGGAGGTTTGGGGCCCCTGGACATGAAGGTAGGACTGGGGAAACTGTCAGGCCTGGGTGATGATGGAAACTTGGCTGCTGGCGTAGAAGGACTGGTGGTAACCTTGGGTTTGGGAGCAACTGGTGGTTTGGGTGAATCTAAAGGGCAGAAACAGAGAAAAGGAGAAAAAGAAACCCAGACAATTAAACTCAGACTCTTTTGACATAGCCTGGTGAAGGGAGAATGGAGGAGTGTTCCCAGCTCTGAAGCTTGTCTCAAAAATTTTTTTGTTTTGTTTTGTTTTGTTTTTGTTTGTTTGTTTGTTTGTGAGACAGGGTTTCTCTGTAGCTTTGGAGCCTGTTCTGGAACTAGCACTTGTAGACCAGGCTGACCTCAAACTCATAAAGATGCGCCTGCCTCTACCTCCTGAGTACTGGGATTAAAGGCGTGTGCCACCACCGCCCAGCCTGTCTCAGACTTTCATTTCCTCTACCACATCCTCGAAATCCTTTAACAGGGCTAGAAATGTAGCCACCTTAGTAAAGCGCTTGCCTAGCATACTGGAAGCCCCAAGTTTGCTCCCCGCCCAGCATGATGTGAGCCTGTAATTCCAGCACTGGAGAGGTAGAGACAGGGAGATCAAAAGTTCAAGGTCATCTTCAGCAACATAGTGAGTTCAAGGCCAGCCTAGGCTACCTGAGACCCTATCTGAAAACCAGAAAATCCTTGACCTAATAGTAACAGTTCATTCTGTGAGTGGGGGTACAGAGCTTCCTCCACAGTCCAGCTAACAAGAACCGGCAGAATGGAATCCTGTGTGCCTTGAACGATGTGCCAAGATCTTTCCATCCATTCACCCAACACTACTTAGTGAATGATCTCTGTGTGTCCTGCCACCATGAGAAAAAGACAAACTGGACAGCCAGGCCCTGAGCGTTTTCACAGAGCTGGTATTCATCAGCACCCTAAGCAAGAGGCCAGCACTACCGATAAGAGGTTTTCACCAGCTCCAGCAGAGTCCGTTGGGGAGTTGGAACAACAGAGAGAGCTGTAGCCCCTTGGGATGTTACAGCTGAACAGCCGTCATTCATCCCTCCAAGAACAACACACCAAGAACATATGACTGTAGCGGGCTTTGACTGAGAGTGTTTGCATGTTTCTGGAGTGTCCAGCGAGGAGCCCCAAATATCATGGAAGAAAGGAAATAGATGTAACAGCATAGGTAGCGACAAATGCCTATGTCCCTCACGGATGCTGAGGCCTGCAGGCTGGTGGATAAAAGATGTGTGCAGAATACACGCACATCAGGAGTGAGCCAGGGATAACTGCCAAGATTGGGAGCCTCCAGGAGAAGGTGAACCCCTGGGAAGTTTTGAAGAATGACGTAGGACATGTTAAGACAAGAAACAGACCAATGGCACAGTTCCTGAGGTCCGAGTCCTGTGTCTCTCCTCAGCAACTAGCAGGGCCTGCTTTCCAGGCCTCCCTGCCTGGTCCTCACGCCTCAATCTACACTTCAGCAAAATGAACTTCTCAGGCCTGGAATTTCATGCTCATACTTCACTTCGGAATATTCAAATGGGCTTGAATCCCCGCTCCCCCCGGACAGGCTTCATCTTCTGTCTGTCCTTGCTGAGGTCTAGGCATGACGGCAGCTCCACATGGCAGTCCGGCTCCTGACCCAGGAGGAGATGTAGCAGAGGACTGGGGTTCTCTCAGCAAACAAAGCCCCTCCCTCAGCATCTGAGCCACTTATGTGTTTTAACAGCTACGACCATCAGCTCTAATCAAGGACCACATCTATCATTCCGTGTGATAGATATATGTGATACATGTATGTGATGCATGTGAAAGTCCTACTAAGTAGCCTAGGCTGGCTTCAAACTCTGATCCTACCTCAGTTTCCTGAGTCTGAGATTACAGGGGTGCGACATCATGCCCAGATCCACATTTTTTTTTTATTTTTGTTTTTCGAGACAGGGTTTCTCTGCGGCTTTGGAGCCTGTCCTGGAACTAGCTCTGTAGACCAGGCTGGTCTCGAACTCACAGAGATCCACCTGCCTCTGCCTCCCGAGTGCTGGGATTAAAGGCGTGCACCACCAACGCCAGACTCAGATCCATATTTTTAATCTTCTCACAGTCATGTTACAAAATAAATGTCAAGTGTTGTGATCCATCCCAAGAAGAACCCTAACTACTTAAAAACTTGAGGCAGGGCCAGGCGATGGTCGCGCATGCCTTTAATCCCAGCACTCTGGAGGCAGAGGCAGGCGGATCTCTGGGAGTTTGAGGCCAGCCTGGTCTACAAGAGCTAGTTCCAGGACAGGCACCAAAGCTACAGAGAAACCTTGACTCAAAAAACAAAAACAAAACCTTGAGGCAGGAAGATCATTTGAGTCCAAAAGTACAGCATCCATCCACAGAGAAACATCATATTGAAAAAATAAAGTGAAATAGAAGTAGGTAAAAGTGATTTTCACAGTCTGATTTACCCAGGCAGGTAAGGCGGGGCACACCTTTAGTACCGATGCTCAAAGCAGACGGATCCCTACTGTCAAGGCCAGCCTGGTCTGTAAAGAGAGTTCCAGGACCACAAGCTTACACAGTGAGACCCTGTCTCAAAAACAAACTAACGGCAGCAACAACAAAGGCCACACTACATTTTACTCAACTCCAAATATCCAAATATCACAGGGCACAGCAGGCACGCCTGTCATCTCAGAACCTGAGAGGCAGAAGGACCGGGAGTCCAAGGTCAGTTATAGAAGGGCTGTCTCTAAAAGAGGGGACATGGGGAGATAGTCAGCTAACATAGTGCTTCCCATGCAAGCATGAAGACTCAAGTTTGATACCCAGAATCCGCATAAAAAAGCCAGATGTCGCCTGTGTGAGCTTGCAATTGAAGCTCCAAGGAAGTAAGTGAGGCGGGTGGAGCTGCAGGATTCATGGTCAGTCAGCATCGTCTACTTGTCAAGCTCCGAGCCAGTGAGAGATTCTGACTTAAAAGACAAGTAGATGGTACCTGTGAAATGGCACCTGAGGTTGTCTTCTGATTTGCACACACGCACATGCGCACGCGCGCGCACACACACATACACACATACACACACACTTCCAAATATTATTATTTGAGTAAAGTTCAACCTAACGACTGTACTTTATGATGGTTTGAAAAACAAACTCTGTGTCTCACTTCCAATGCAGTATCCAGTGAGCCACACTACAGGCAAAGGCAGGGTCCTGAGCACAGTTGAGCTAGCGTGCACTTCTGATCAGGTGTTTATGACTTAGGATGACTTTATGGAACTGTAACTCTGCTGTAAATGAACGAGGATCTATGGTCATTTGAGCGAGTTTTTTGACATTCTTTTTCACAAGAAGACCTTGAGATAAAACAGAGTATCTCTGTTCACCAGCCACAGGCCTGGGGCTCAGTACTGGCAGCTAACTTCTGATTCGAACTCTGTGACCCTGTCCCATGGACACCTCAGTGCCAGTATGTCTGAAGCCAAAGTAAGTATCCTGATCCACAAATGTCGGGGCCCTATCATTCGGAGGACAGGATGGTACATTCAAGACTGCACAAGACCCTGTGATGCCCAAATGTGTCTATCAGGTAATCTGCTCACTAGTATAGGATACTGTGGTGGGATGCAGGAAGAGGTCGAAGGCAAGAAAGAAGACACCACTATCAAAAACCTCACCAAATCTCACTAACTCCAACCACCCCAAGGTCATCCACATCAACCTACAGGCCTGGCCAGGTGTCAGAACTACCAGAGTTATCAAGTCCAGATGATCCCTACTTTAGAAAAATATTTATCGAATTAGTTATATATAATAATTATATATAATTATTAATTTATAAATATTGGAGTTTAACAAAATGACACTGGTCACTGTTAGGTAACAGCTGAGTTGGGTTCAGACCCTGGCTTGGCTGCTTAGGAGCTGTAGACCTGAGTCTCAGTTACCACCTGTAAAATGGGGACAGTAAATAGATTTTCCCCCTTTATCTCTCCTTGGGGGTTCTGTGAAGACAGAAGACCTTGTCGACATTTGCATGAGAGGAACTGTTCAGACCGGAGTACCTGTTGCTGTGGGGTGGGACATCCTTCCTGCCCCCTTTGTCTTTCTAGCATGAGCCCAGCCCTATCTGATATACCTCTTGAGACAGCTGCCAGCTCACAACATCAGGAGTCAGATATTGGCATGACTTATTCTTCAGGGGTGGGGACTCCCATTTCTCATCCTAACAGGTGGCATTTCACACGGGCTCCAGGAGACATGACCGAGGAACAGACAAGCTGTGAAAAATGGCTGTCACCCTGGCTGCATTGCCCCCACTCCCAACCCCTCCTTCATCCAATCAAGCTATTGATCTGTGGGCGCCTGTTCCTTGAAAAAGGTTATGGTAGGGTCTGAGGCGTGATCCTGCAAGAAAATACCTTCTGCATGGGAGCCCAAGGAATGACAGGCACTCAGCATCTTTCGCTCCTGCACCGTGCGGGAGCCACGATGCTTCTGCATGTCTCCTCGGAGATCAGGAGATGCTGCCACCAAAGACACTTTGTCTTGCCCCTCACTGGTGTTGGCTGGCGTGAGGTCACTCAGTGGATGCAGAGCAGCCCTGGAGAGAACCTGGATCTTCTACTTCCAAGTCCAGCCTCTGCCTCTCCTTTCCCTATAGAATATCTTCCCTTCAGTGGTGCTCCAGGAGCCCCAGTATCAGCGAGAAGGGGAAAATCCATGGAAACCAAGGCAGAGAAACTAGGAGCAGCTTGTCAGGTGAGGTGTGGTCTGGGTCTCACTGCAGCCTACTGGTTAGAGTGTGACTATCTGTTAGAGGAGTGTGACTATCTGTTAGAATGTGTCCAGGGGACGAGAAGGAAGCCAGCACTTTTGGAAGGGAACAACAAGAGGAGCAGGGGACAAGAGATGTGGCTTAGAGTTTCCACGGCTGTTTTTCAAGGGCCCGAGGAGCAGGCTGGACAGCAGGGCTTAACCATGAGGACCCACACACGCAGGCTAAGCACAGTGAAATGGATGGGAGCGGAGATGGACCAGGAGGGTCTAGTAAGGAGGCAGTAGTGATGGAGCCTGGGCCAGGTCAGCATGACAAGGAATCAGATTCCAATGATGAAACAGAACCGAGAGGGAGGATGTGTGTGAGGAACAGACCATGTGGAAGAGAGAAAAGTTCCCAGATCATGCTGAAATTTAACCCCAAGCACCTAGAAGAGCCAAGTTGCAACAGTCAAGGTGGCCAGGGCTAAGAAGGGAGACCCAGAATTTCAGTGTGCACAAGTCCAAGTGAATTACTTACCACACACCTAGTAGCGATATCCAATGGGCTCCGGGTCCCGGAGGCAGGCCGGTTACAGGCAGACATGGTGGGATGTAACGGAAGCCATGGATGGGGAGAAGTCGGGCCCAGGAGGGAGTCCCAGGGCCCCTGAGCCGCAAAGGAGACTGAGGAGGATGAAAACTGCAAGCCTGTATGCGAGAATGCATGCTCGCTCCTCTGCCACCCTAGCTGATGGAGCACAGCCTGGCTGGCTCTGGCCCACCGCCCTGGCTGATGTTACTCTGACTGAAGAAGCACCTGCCTCCAAGATGGAGTTTGCCATCTTGAGCAGCCCTGGAGGACATGCTAAGGGACTGGGACCACAACAGACAAAAACATTGAGACAGAGAAGTCAGCAGAGGTGACAGCGTGTGCGGAGACCGGAGGCATGAGCAGATCCAGTTGCTGAGCTTTAGGGCTTGAGAGGTATGGGGGAAGCCAGCGTTGGGATTGCTCCTGAGCTGAGCAATGGGCTCAGCTTGACTTCCTGATGTGGAACCAAGCATGGGCCTGGCTGTTGCACCCTCTGGCTCCCAGGGGCCTTCTCTCTCCCTACAGGTAGTGTACCCTAGCCAAGTCGCTGAAGCCATGACTCCTGGTAATTTGCCACTCCTGGGGATGGCGTGAATGCAGAGTACCCCTTTAGGCAGACTGCTCACTAAGGGACGGGCACAGGAAGAAAGAACATTTCAATAGCGCCTGATGATACAAATCACCCGCTGTTGGTACTCACTGCTACTTTCTCTCTCTATTTTAATTAAATATCTGTCACTCACACATTCATGCCTGCTGCTCCCTCCCAGCCATGCACGAGTCAGGCTAGATGAAGTCTGGGAAGAAGCCCTGGACAGGGAGCTCCCTTCCTGGCTAAGCCACTAACTGGAGGTGTCACCTTGGCCAAGCCCCCCCCCCCTTCCCATGCCTTAGTTTCTCCACCTGTAGAGGGAAGGGACTGGACCAAAGAGTTAATTTCCCTAGTTCTTCCAACTCAGGGAGCTTCTTGCAGCATCTTTTGACACTCTGACTCCTGTCCTCAAGTCTGTTTCACCTGCCGTTCCCTCCACTGCCCCCCAGAACACTCAGGACCATATGTTGCAAGAGCAATTATCTTCCGATTTCACCTCGCAATGCATCTTAATTTAACATCCATTCCTAGGTGCCTGCTGGAAAGTCCAAGCTAAGCCTGCTGGTTTCTAATTAGGATGCTGTTAAGCTTGTCCAGTGATCCACAACAGGGCACTTCCCAGGGAGATCGTGGGAGACGGAGTAGGGAGAGGCCTGGGGTCTGGTCCAAGCCCTTCCACATACAGCTGTGTGATTTCGTTCACATCTCTTTGCTTCTGGAAGCTTCCTTTTGGGGGAAAGGAAGAACTATCCAGCTTTTCATGGAACCATTTGAAATTTCAAGGAAGCTAACAGACAAAAATCACTCAACAAAGTCAAGAGGCAAATATCCCCAACGAGTTAGGCCTGGATTTAAAAAAAAAAAAAAAAAAAAAAAAGACGCGCGGGGTGGGGGTGGGGGTCGTTGTCTGAATGGCCCGTCTTGGTCTGTCTTGGTCCCTGAACAGGTCAGTACTCCTCGACTGTCCATCATCAGGTTGCTGTGGATACTAACTAAACTGATGGGAAAAGCATATCCTAGTGGCAACTAATTCATTATAAGTTCCTGAGAAACATGAGTTAGTATTCATTGGTTGCGTAGGATGGCCCCTGTTTTGGTCTAGTGACAAATCAGAGATAGATTCTGACTTGTCAGAGAGATAAACTGAGGAACCTGCTCAGGGTCACATAAGCAGGTGGTGGCTTTGAGATCCAGCCCCAGGGAGCCCTGGAGAAGGGGGCAGGCATGGCATCCACCAGTCAGTCAGTGTGAGGTTGCCGTACTGAAGAAAAGAATCTGGTCTACAGAAACAAATTACAGGACAGCTAAAGGGGCCCACTGCAAAGGCTTCCTGGGAGCAAACCTACCTCTCAATTTGTTCAGACTGCCCCCATCTTCCAGACTCCCAGAGAAGGAGGGCCTGCTCCGGCCTCCTGCAGGAAAATGTGGGGAAGCTGAGCTGGCTCTCTCCATTGTTACAAAGCAGTTTTGTTAGGAGGGCAGGGAAAGCCAGCCTGTCTCTGTCCAGACCGTGCCAGCACCACAGAGGGCAACATTCCCCAGACCAACAGTAAGCGACCAGACCCTGGGGACCTTGTTCCAGTGCTCTTCACACTCATAAAGTGACATTCCTGCTCATGGCCGCCAGTTCTGTGACCCACATTAATTACCCCCAGCAACACTGAATCCTGGACACAGGGAGGTGGCGGCTCCACTCCTCTGTCTGTTGTAAGACCAATCCAGTGTCTCTAGTCGCACCTTACTCCCAAGACAATGACTGTTTCTAGTAAGACAATCTTAAAAAGAAAAAAGCCTCAACCACCACCACCAC
>NW_004949099.1:5990457-5993823 GCF_000317375.1 Microtus ochrogaster | reverse complement strand
CCACCACCACCACCACCACCACCACCACCACCACAAGCAGCAGCAGCAGCAATAGCAGGATATGATTCCAAGACAGCCAAAATGGTGGCTTCCTGTTTCTTTGGAAATGTGTGTTGGGAGTGTGGCATTGGGCAGGGTGCTGGGTGGGGAAGGGGCTTCCCTTGTGTGCAATGGTAGCAGTAAAAGAAGCAGGGCAGACAGCCCGGAGCAGGTGGGTCTCATTAGCTAGGATTAGACGCTAGCAGACTCCAGCTTTGGGAACTTTCTAGCTTCCCCAGGCACGGGCGCAGCTGGGAATCCAGCTTCCAGGCACCGCCCATCTGGCTGAGGCTCACTTTCCCAATCTGCTAAATGGTACTCCTCGGCAGAGATCGCTAAATTTCTTTGAGAACACTTTTGGGTTTCGCTGAGTCACAGAATGGGACGCGAGAGGAGTAGGGTGCGAGGGCCGCCGATGAGCCTGGAGGGGCTAACCCCTCTATCCCCGTCTCGGTCTGGCAGTGGAGCTCCGGCAGGGAGTTTTAAGAGGGGTGAGCCTAGGCAAACAGTTCAGACTTCCTAGCTCAACCACAGAGCTCCCGGCGTCTGATGGCCGAGTTGGGTGTGTCGAGCCCTAGAGTACCAGAACAGATTCTGGCGTCGGGGAAACGTAGCGGATGCGCCCCGGGGCCAGGCGCGGCCACCAAAGGGCGAGCGAGGACCTGCTGGGACCCAGAGGACAGAGAGGAAGGACTGGGGGGTTACGACTAGGTCTTTTTGGAGGGAGGGGTGTCCTCTGTTTCCGAGGGGATCTTCCTCGAGGGAAACGGCGGGGTGCCTGGGACAGGACATCCCAACTCTTCGGCTCCTAGAGAAGGGATCCCCGGTTCCGCAGGCTCCACTTGCGGAGCCTGCCGCCCGTGCGGAAGGTGGTGCGGGTTCTTACCTGCTCTGTGCATCTTCCACCGTGGAGCCCGAGGCTGGTCGCTGCGTGCCGCGCGGGTCCGTCTGTCGAAGTCCCACTGCCGCCCGGTCCACCGCACCCGAGCCCGCCCCGGCCCGGCCCGCCCCGGGCACAGCACTCCGCTGCAAGGCGAGGGGCGCTGGGCGCGGGGCTTGGGCGGGGCGGGGCGTCCGCTCGAGCTCGGGGCTCCAGGCTCTGGCCGCGCCTCCTCCCCCTCCTAGATGTTTCCTCCCGCTCCCGAGAGGAAGGCTTTTTTTTTTTTTTCCTTTTTTTTTTTTCTTCAGTGCTGTCAGAGACCGAGGGTCCCGGCGTCTCCACGCACACTTAAAGGAGCCGGGGCTATGATCAAGGAGAGACCCAAGGAGCTGTACAAGGCTTGGGGACAGAGGCCATATATACCTTTATTTTCAGATTTAGATGTTAATTCAGTTTAGGCTAGGCTATTGCGGAACATGATAGCCACAAGTTCTTGTCCTCATGGAGCTCAGATGGGGCGGTCGTTGGGGACTTAAGACAAATTAAACCAGCAAACACCATGGCATGGAAGGTCTGCTTAGGCTCTCCACAGCCAGAGCCCATGGGGAGCCTGTGAAATGCGCATTTCTGGGCCCCTCGGCAGACTCACAGAATCAGAGCAACTGCCAGGACTTTCTGAGGAAGCTTAAGTCAAAACCACGGGTGCAGAGTATGGCTGTCTAGTTCGCCATCACCTCTTCGAGGTGTCTAGAAAGGGATATCTGGTCGCTAAGGAGGCTTGACTCACACTCTACAGGGGCTCAGTATCTTCTCAGTATGGTCCGTTGATGGCCACGGAGATAGTAGATGCCTTTGCCCTTAGGGAACCCTGTTTGACTGTTTACCCTGACATACGCACTCCTGCTTCTTGAGACTGGAGCTCAGAAGAGGCCCCCAGTGAGAGGGGTCAACCACACCAGAGGTGAAGGAAATAACTTCCTTCATAAAGAGGCATGGCATGTTGGAGAGGACCAACCAGTAAGTGTGTGGGCTTGGCATAGAATAGGCCTCAGTGTTCCTGGTTATAAAATTAAGAACTAAATTTGAATCTCTCAAATGACCTTTCCATCCCAGAACCACCGCACCAGACTCCTAAGCCTCCAGCCTTTTGGAGAGAAACACTTATGACTCTGGAATAGAAAATTTATAGCTGGGGTCAGCCAGATGGCTCAGTGGATAAGGAGCTTGCTGTGTCAGCCTCGTATCACGAGTTCAATTCCTGGAGCCCATGTAAAGGTGGAAGGATAGAGCAGATTCCAAAAGTTATCTTCTGGCCACCACAAGTACACCATAGCTCATTTGTATGCCCCTGTTCCCACATGCTAACACTAAATAGATAATTTATTTTTAAGCAAAGAAAATATCTGACTGGATTTTGTTATTAAGACAAGTTCTTTTGTTTGTTTTTGCTTTTGTTTTTGTTTTTCAAGTCAAAGGTTCTCTGTGTAGCCTTGCTGTCCTGGAACTCTCTTTGTTTGAGGCTGGCCTCAAACTCACTGAGATCTGCCTGACTCTGCTTCCTGAGTGCTGGGATTAAAGGTGTGCACACCACCAAACAGTCCTAAGTCAAGTTCTTAGTAGACTTGGATCAATGCATGGTGGTTAGCTGGTGACAGAGGTGATGATGGTGGTGATGGAGGTGATGAGGGATGATGGTGGTGTTGGAGGTGATGATGGTGGTGGAGGTGATGATGGTGGTGGAGGTGATGATGGTGGTGATGGAGGTGGTGATGGAGGTGATGATGGTGGTGGTGGAGGTGATGATGGTGGTGGTCGAGGTGGTGGAGATGGTGTTAAAAGTGAATGAAATCGCTGCGGAGAATGTGGCAGTGAAGTAGACAGTGACAGTGGTGATGCTGCTACAGATAGAGAAGGAGCACTTGTAGACGTCTCGGTGAAGATCGATGACTTGTCTTCAGTGTATGTGGCAGAGTCAATGAGGAAGAGGTCAGCAGGCAAGAAGTGAAGGAACTGGTGATGGCAGAGGCAGTGAGGAGCAGGTGATAAAGTGGTGGGAGTTGCAGAGTTGAGGTAGTAAAATGGTCGAGGTGATAGAAAAGGTTGTAATGATGGAGATAGCATATAGGGTAGAGATGTTTTTGTGTGTCTTTTTCCGGATGGTGATAGAGATATTTGGTCAAGTGATGGAGTTGGTAGTGATACAGGCAATAGTAGTAGACCATGTGGTAGACACGGGCAGAGGTGGTAACTAAAGTAACAGAGATGGTGGCGGTGACAGAAATGGTGGATGGTAGAGTTGGTTGGGGTGATGGAGAGGGTATATGTGATAGAGATGGTAGATTTGATCGAGGTGATGGAGACAATATGGGTGATGGGGTTGATAGAAATGATGGAGGTGGTCAAGATGATGGAGACAATATGGGTGATGGGGTTGATGGAAATGGTGG
>NW_004949099.1:5990010-5990357 GCF_000317375.1 Microtus ochrogaster | reverse complement strand
CAATATGGGTGATGGGGTTGATAGAAATGATGGAGGTGGTCAAGATGATGGAGACAATATGGGTGATGGGGTTGATGGAAATGGTGGAAGTGGTCAAGATGATGGAGACAATATGGGTGATGGGGTTGATGGAGATGGTGGAGGTGGTCAAGATGATGTAGACAATATGGGTGATGGGGTTGATGGAAATGGTGGAAGTGGTCAAGGCGATGGAGACAATATGGGTGATGGGGTTGATGGAGATGGTGGAGGTGGTCAAGAAGATGGAGACAATATGGGTGATGGGGTTGATAGAAATGATGGAGGTGGTCAAGATGATGGAGACAATATGGGTGATGGGGTTGATG
>NW_004949099.1:5946515-5989910 GCF_000317375.1 Microtus ochrogaster | reverse complement strand
GGTCAAGAAGATGGAGACAATATGGGTGATGGGGTTGATAGAAATGATGGAGGTGGTCAAGATGATGGAGACAATATGGGTGATGGGGTTGATGAAGATGGTGGAAGTGGTCAAGGCGATGGAGACAGTCTGGGTGATGGGTTTGATGGAGATGGTGGGGTTGATGACAGTAATAAAAGTGGTGGAGATGATGGAACTGGTTGAGTGATGGAGGTGGTGTAGGTGATGGATTGGTGGAGATGGAAGTAATCATCTTGAGGGAGGTGGTGGAGTCGGTGGTAGAGAGGGAAAGGAGATATGTATGTTTGAACGTGTGTGACGCTGAGAGAGTGGATAAATCCTTTCCATATTTGATGCAAAAAGAAACAAAGTTAGTTTGTTTTTTTAGAATATGCAGTAAAATCCCAAGAACAGAGCCTCAGCAGGATCCGGGAGGAGGCTCCTGTGACTCAGCTGCCTCTAGGGTTGTTTTTGCTCTGGGGTTTGTGAGAAGGGGTCAGGATGGGGGCAGGGAACTACCCAGCTGCTTTGCTCAGCTAAGTCCAACTCAACACGGTTGGATGTGGGACCTGTGAGCACAGCCCCAAGGCCAGTGGGAGAAACCTCACAGCTCCTTCAGCTGAGGCAGAGGGTGGTGTGGAGAGACAGGTTGCAAGGGCCAAACTGGAACTTCTTTGTTTTCACTGATGAGGGAAAATGGATCCCAGAGCCTATGACTTTGCAACCATCCTGCCCAGGGTGATGACTGTCATGGCTACTATTTGAGCCTTAATAAATTGCATTAATAAATGCAAGTTTGCCAAGAATCCTAGTTACTGTGTCCCCATTTCACAGATGGAAACTGCAGCCCTACGGTCTAGTCAGTTCTTTTTTGGTGGCAGAGGGTGAGACAAGGTTTCTCTCTGCAGACCAGGCTGTCTGAGAACTCAGAGATCTTGCCTCTGCCTCCTGAGAGCTGGAATTAAAGGTGTGTACCACCATACCCAGCTTCTGGACTTCCAGTCAGTTCTTAAATTCTATCCATCCATTGACTACAACTCCCGAGTTACCTTGTGAGGGTACGAGGCTGTCCCCACTTTTCTAGAGGAGCTGGGCAGGACACCAGCAATACCTTGAAGGCAGGTGCCCACAGAGGCAGGACGCTCAGTCTCCCCAGCAGACACTTTTTCTATGTTTCTCATTCCTTCCCTCTTGCTTTTCCTGTCTGAACCTCCTAGTGAGATCACCTCACCTCTGCAAGAGTGTCATGTCACCAAAGGAGCCATCTTTATGCCTCTGAAGTATCTGAGTAACAGCCAGGTGTAAGATCTGAGCTGGGAGAACTGGGTGCTGGAGTAACTGGGATGGATACCCAGAATACCTGCCAGGCGAGAAGGCCACGGCAGTGGTAACTAACGATCACCCGCCCACATCCTACATCCTTCTCAGGGCAGCAGAAAGGTCTAGCTGTAGCTATCTTCACTGTGCCTGGAGGCAGAGAGGTCAGACCGCACCCAGAACGCGGAGCTGGGATGGAGCTGGGTCTAAGTCAGTGTAGCTCCCAGCCTTGTGTCCACCACTTGCCTTCTGCCTTCTCCATTCAAGAGACCTTGGTAGAGGCGGAGCCGGAATCCTAGGTCCACCCTCCCTTTCACCCTTCTGGCTTCCCGATTGCTTCCCCAGCCAGGCCCTGGGGCAAGCTACAGACACTCCGTGCCCACCAGAGCTCCAGGGTAACTGAGGCAGCAGATGCTCTCCCACACAGCACTAATGTGAACACACGACCCCATTCCCCATAATAGGTGGTCGTCAGACCCCACGGTGCCATGATGGCTCCCTGGGCTTCTGAGTCCAATCTCCCTCACTGGACCCTTCAAGGTCCCAGGACCCTCCTTCTCCCTGCAAATGCCCCTCCCCATCCCTGTCCACAGTATCCAGCCATCTTCATTTTTTTCTATCTTTGGACAACCTGAGGCTCCCAATTCCCCTGCACTGGACCAGGTTAACGGCAGCCTGGATTCCAAGTGCTGAAATCGAGCTGCCTACGCCCCTGCTTGTGGCCCACGCAGTGCCAAGCTGCCGGAGGCCCGGTGGGGCCATTCTCCACAGATAAGCGTGCACCCCGCCTTTCCACACCCTGGAGAATACCTGGCATCAAGCTTCCCAGACAGGCAGTGGAACCCTGTGGCGACCCCAGGTCACTTACTCAGCTTTTCTAAGAAAAAAAAATCGTAATAGCTAATATTTGCAAAGTACTTGCTTTGTGTGCTCAGGAAATGTGTGGTATAGATTAATTTATGCAGGCCTTTCAGTGACCCCCAAAGGAAGGCACTGTCAGAACCTTCTGTTACTGGGGAGTCAACCAGAGCACAGAGGCTGAGGCACATAGCTGGTAAATGGGAGGTTCTGACACTGTTTCTTCCTCATCCAGTGCTCAGGAAATGGCTATGGTCATACATGTTGATAGTGCTAGACTATCAGCGATGTTTAATAAATGCTTGCAGACGAGAAGGAACTGGGATACACAAGTGGCAATCCTAGCACTCTGGGAGCAGAAAAGAGCACTTACTGAGCACCTTCTGAATACTAGAAAGGCTTGGGAGTGGAGGTAGAGGTCACTATGAGAGCCCAGCAGGGGACACAGGGGCTGGCCTGGGTTCTGCTTCCTGTCCCCATTGAGAGGAGGTGACAATCAACTTCATTTCCTGCCAAGACAGAGGCCTTTCCTTGAAGGCCTCCACTGCTAGCCTCCTCTGCTTCCCAGTCCTATGGCAGGGTCCCGTTGGGCTTCTGGTTTTCCGTGAGATACGCCTTTTGTCACCAGAGATAAAGGTATCTATGAAATAGAATTTCCTCCGGCTCTACAGCCTCTTATTCAGGGGTTCTCAACCTATGGGTCGCGACCCTTTTGTGGGGGTCAAGGGGTCGCATATCAGATATTTACATTATTATTCATAACAGTAGCAAAGTTACAGGTACAAAGTAGCAATGAAAATAACTTTATGGTTGGGGGTCACCACAACATGAGGAGCTGCATTAAAGGGTCACAACATTAGAGAGATCGAGACCCACTGCATTAACTGCTGTTCCTCAGGCCGGACTGCAGCTGTGGCATCATCAGCCTTCCTGGCTCTAGAAGGGACACATGCAAGCCAGATACCTGCCAGCAGGGACGGAGTTTTAGCAAGCCCCCCCCCCCCTTCCTTCTGGTGCCACAGATAGGGATGGGGGCACCAGAAGTTTCAGAGAGGAACGGGAGACTTGGGGTCCTCCAGACCTCACAGCCACAGGCCCTGTGGTCCTGGAACAAGCCACTTTGCCTCTCCACCCTCAGTGTTCTCCTCTGTACAATGGAACACTGAGGGAAACAGAAGATAAACGAACATAGCACTTTCTCCCCTCTCCACCAGGTTCTGGATTGCTCAAGTGTGCTCAGCTTGGGCTACAGCCAGGGGGCTGGAGCAAGGAAGCATCAGACTGGACTCTCAGCATCGCATGGCATTTCCTATGAGGCAGAGGGAGGTAGCCGGTCCAGGTAGGTGCCCCGGCTGGAGCCAGTACCTTGGAGCAGAAGGCAGGCAGGCCTAGTGAGGAGTGGGCTGGAGTCACAGCACGAGCCATACGCCAAGAAAGAACTCCAAAGACTAACAGCTTCCCATCCTGCAGGTGATAGGGAGCCCTGGAGTGTTGGCAGGGAGGGAGTGACATGGCCAGACTTAGGTAGAAAGCTGGGGCTCAAATGCCAGCTAGGAAGGCTGGGTGGGGGAGGGGGCTTTAATTTCTTGCAAGGCAAAGGAGGGCTACCAAACAAGGTTGGCATGGGAATGGAGCCTCTTAGCTGGACTATCTAGCGTGCGGATGAGATGCATCGGGGCCCAAGGGGCAGGCAGGGGCCTCAGAATTTGCCCAGTAGGCCTCTACTTGATCTCCAAGGCAAGGTGGTGCTCTGGGTAGGAGGGGGTTGGGGGCTGGGCAAGGTCCACAGCTTGGAGTTTTTATCACTGGGTGGGATTTTTATCACTGGGTGGGATTCAAGGTCTGTGGAGGAAGTGGCCACCCCCTTCCGGCCAGGCATTTTTTTTTCTTTGCACTGGTGCTGGCCACGTTGGCTTTTTCCCGAGGCTCCATTTCCACATACCGCCCCTCCTGGCTGGCCAGGCGCGGGCATGACTCCACCACACACCCGCAGCAGGGGCAGCCAGGCCCTAGGCTTCCTGTCCCTCTCTGGGCAGGCCTATTGGAGGAAAACAGCACTCAGGCCTTCTTCAAAACAGGAAACTGCTCTCCCTGCTTCCTGGAGGACAGGAACTGTCCCCATGGCAACTGTGGGACAAAGAGGCCACATTAACCCTTCCCAGGACAGGCTTGACTTGGAGCTGCTTCTTAATGCCTCTGGGTATAGCCTCACTTGGGTGACTGAGAGTTGGCTGCAGCGGGTCTTTTCCAGTCTCAGTAGCCATTCTGAGGGCAAGGCAGAGCTGTGTACTCATGGACTATATCCACTGGACAACACTACAAGGCCAGGCCACACGATAGTCGAGGGCCACGGGAGGCAGCTATGGGGGTGACATGAGACTGCTTTTTCCAAGTGTTGGTGCATTGCCAGCTGTGTACCTGGAGCAAATGGTTTAGGCTTCTCAGAACTCCATTTCTCTTCCTATGAAAGAGTAGCCACCTCAAGGGGCTGCTGGGAGCATTGACAGAGGCCACACATGCAGTTACCATTCATACATGCTGATCCCGACTGCTTCCAGCTTCTCTCTTCCTCCCGCTGTGGTGAGCACTGGGGAAGGCTCAGGACAGGAGTCCGCACTCAGGACAGCTGAGAGACAGCAGAGGGTGGTGGATCCCAGTGAAGGGGGCTGGGGTGTGACAAGGCCCCAGGGAACCCAAAGAGAGCACACTAGGAGAGGGGACAGTGAGGATGTGTGACCACCATGTGAGGACGGGCCTGCACTCTCTAAGGGACAACAAGGTGCAGGGAGAGGGGGAAATGGAGAGAGGTGAGGGAGGGCTTAGGGGTTTCATCTGGGAGCAGTGGAAAGACCCAGGGGAGGAGCAGAAAAGAACGGATTTGAATTTGCATTAGGGCTGGGGGTGGGGTTAGGGGGCAGAGCCCTTGACACCCTCCCCCTGTGTGAGTCTTGTGTTGTTCAGTCCCCAACAAGTGGGAAGAAGGGGGGAGGGAGAGGGAGGGAAGGATGGGGGGAGGCAGAAGAGAGAAAGGAGGGAGGGAAAGAGGGAGGAAGGAGGAAGGAAGAAGGGAAGAAAGGAAGGAGGGAGGAAGGGAGGGAAGGAGGGAGGAAAGGAAGAAGAAGAAGCTAGTTTTCTAGCTATGGATGCTGGTAGATTCAGCTTAGGGTCGTAGACTAGGGACCCTGAGAGGTGATTTTTTCTGGAACTTTGCCCAGAATTTGAACCCTGAAGAAATCCAAGACAAACCTTGTACTGTGGGAGTCAATAGAGACTTTATGACCCTAACATGCCTCTACTTAGGAGTCCAGCCTTTTCCCTGCCTGGTCCAGCCTGCCACAACCCATCGCCTTTCAAAGCCCCACGTTGCTTTGGGAATACGGCTGCTGGCCCTGTAAACGACCCATCCCATCTCCATCCTCCCCAACCTCCTCCCTAGGCTCAGGCAATGCCAGTCTCCTGTCTTTCATCCCCAGGCCCTTTCTACCCGCTGTCCCTATCCCTGAGAAAATTGTTTCCTAAATTTTCACATATGATGGCTCTCATTATGTGCCAGATGTCCAGCGTCACTGCCACCTCCTCCCTGCTGCTTCCCTGACACCACTCCAACTCTGTCCTGTCCATCAGCTCATGTCTCCTCCTTCCTTGAACTTACCCTTCAAATGCACCACATCCCTCCACTCAACTGTGGACAGGAGCTCCCGTTTGTTCAGGAGCTGAGGCTCCAAGGTCTTTCACAGAAAATACCAAGCCCTGTAATACTAAATGGTTCTTCCTACACTCACACACCTGTAATAAAGAGAAATCTGCAAATTAGTCACACACACACACACACACACACACACACACACAGTAGTGACCACAACTAATTTTATTTAATGGAACAATGACAATAAACCACAATACAATTTATATTAATTAATTAATTTTTACTTAGGAACTGTTCATGTCTGGAATTTTCCACTTCACGGTTCTGGACTATTGTTGACTCAGAGCAGCTGGAACTATGAGAATGAGGCCTTGGACGGGGCACAGCAAGACCAGACTGTGACCTGTGTCCTCAACAGAATGCCAGCCCTAGCAGACAGGGCCGAGGCTCCCTTGCTGCTGTCTCTCCAGCCCAAGGCCACAGCCTAGCACACTGGTGTCCATGGTGACATCTGGTGAAGCTGGCTTAGTAGAAAGCCACATATCTGACCTAGGCTTCTATCTGCTGAAGAGGCTGGGGACCTTTCTCTATAGGCCATGCTCTCAAGAGGAGGTAGCGGGGACCAGAAAGCAAAACCTCATACTGTGCTCTGGAAGGCAAAGCCATTGATTTTTGTGTAGGTCAGCTTTCCACCACTGACTTGGAAGGAGGATAGTGAGTGGGGCTCATGACTTGGTGGTTCAGGTCCACGATATGTTGGCCCTGTTGAATATCACGACAGGAGTGTGTGGCAGAGCAAAACCTGCTCACCTCATGGCCAGGGAGGGAGGGGAGCCAAGGCCAGGATCCTATGTCCACAAGGGCACACTCTCAGTGACATGAAGTTCTCCTGCTAGACTCCACCTCTAGGGCCCACCACCTTCCAGGAGACTAAGTTGGATACTAAGTCTTCAATACATGGGCTTCTAGCACAGCAAGTGTGGTCACCAAGAACCATGCTTAGAGAGATAGTCTGAGACTCAGAGAGGAAAACCAATACCTACCTTTGTCCTCACCCTCCCACCAAGCCAGTAGAGGTGTATGGATGGATGGAAAGGAACAGCTTGATTTGCTTAGGAGGGTCAACAAGGTCACTGCACAGTCCCCTCCCTTAGAGTGATGTAGGAATCCACATCTCAGTATTGTGTAAGAGTTTCCTCAAAGATTGGAACATTCCATTCTTCAGGGAAGCTCCTTAGGTAGGAAGGTAAAGAACTCAAAATAACTTCAGGAAGTCCCTGAAACTGACCAGATCCACTAGGCCCCTCCCTGCTAGAGTAAGCAATATAAGTTAAGAGTCCCTCTCAAACTTAGTACAAAGAAGACTCTCAGTCAAGCAGAGCTTCAAAGATGACTCTTGAGACAACACTGGCTGCCTGGAGGAAGCAGAAGCAGCTGAGCTGCCTGGAAGAGGCTGAGACAACCGAGGTCCCTGGAAAGGATGCTCTCCAACCTGTCGACTGCCTGCAGGCTGTACAGTGAGTCCTAAGTTCCTGATTTTGCGAGCTGGGGCGGGCTTTGGTGACACAGTTTCTTTGATTCATTTCTGCTCCTATAAATAACCCCTCGCCCATATTTCTGTAGGTAAAACGCATTGGTTCATCGAAGTGGACTCTACTGGTGTACATAGTTTGTCTGTTGTGGGGTCCCTGTCTGGGGCGAATAAATATGTGTGTTGCATCTCCCGAGGAAAAGTTCTGTCACATAAGATTGGGCAGGTTAAACTATAAACTCCAAGGCTACACCAGGCAGGAGTCTCAGGGCTGGGATGAGAGACTTCATTCTGGGAAGCAATGGGGTTCACTAAATGCAGGGATTTAAGGAGTACCCCTGAAATTTCAACCTGTCCCCAAATTAAAATCCAATGGCCAATAACTGACTAAGTGTGTGTTGTTCCTAGAGGTAGGATCTAGGCACACCCTGCATGTTCAGCAGAGAGCTGGGGCAGCAGGATGCCTAACAACTTGTTATGGTCACCAGTGTCGAATCCTCCCAGGGACAGGGAACTTCACAGGGCCAACTATTCCCTCAAAGGCTGGGTTGGCAGGAGAGAGGTGGCAATGTCACCTTTCCCAATGAACCAGGAAGGTGGTGGCTCAAAAAAGGAGCTCTCTGATGAGACAGCAGACAGGCCAGATTTATGTACACATTTGCGAGACTGTGAGCTTCCTTTGCTGGCCAGGGATGATGGTGAGGGGAATGGCTCTAGAGAAACATTCTTCATTAGCTTAATAAGGCTGTGTGTGAGCAACCATGTGCAAATACATGAGAACAGCAGGGGTGAATGGAGCCCCTGTCACAGGTGTCATTAATGGCTGTGCTTCCCTCCCACAAAACACACACTTAGAGACATGAGCTGGGTCCCACCTGGAGACATCATTAAAGCTCCAGGCCCTGGCCCAGTCATCATGCTGGGACCGTAGGAACTCTGCCTGAGGAGTGTGGGGAGGATGCTTTCTTCATGGACCCTACCAGGAGCTGCGTTCGGAAGCCCACTAAAGCCAGGTGGTGGTGATGCTTGCCTTTAATCCCAGCACTCTGGAGACAGAGGCAGGTGGATCTCTGTGAGTTCAAGGCCGGCCTGGTCTACAGAGCTAATTCCAGGGCTGTTAAACAGAGAAACCGTGTTTCCAAACAAGTAAGCAAACAAACAAACAAACAAAACCAGAGAAAGAAACCCACTGAAAATTCACAGTGTGAGCTTCAGACAGTGCTGGGATAGCTCAGAGCATCGGGTTCTGAGCCACAGCCCCACCACACATCAGCCAGCGTTCCAAGGCAGTCTTTTCCTTTCTGGGACCCTTTCATCTCTAGACATACTGCACATGCTAAGAAGCCTCAGTAACTTAGAAAGCATTATAGACACCACCATTAGGAACATAGCTTAGCGGGTGATGTGTTAGGACCTGACCTTTAGCTGGTGGAAAGTTTTAGCCATGTGCTGTTCTTTCTAACTTGCTGGTGTGTGCGTGTGTGTGTGTGTGTGTATGTGTGTATACATATGCATGTTTGTGTGGGAATGTGCACAGGTGTGGTGGATATACACGATGAATGAAATAGCATATCTGTCCCTGACTCTGTGAAGTATAAGGAGAATTTGCAATTAGGTAAACGCGGGCTCTAGAACTGCAAGTTCTCTCAACCTGTGGGTCATGACTCCTTTGGGGTCACACGTCAGATATCCTGCATATCAGATATTTACATTACAATTCATAACAAAGTTACAGTTATGAAGTAGGAATGAAATAATTTGAGGTATGAAAAGGTCCTGGCATTAGGAGGGTTGAGAACCACCGCTCTAGACGTTACCTGTCTCACCCAGCATCTCCCCAAGCCCAGATTCCTGCCTCTCGCACTTGCGGACTTATCCACATTGACCCCAACCCCAGCCTTTGTTTCGTGCTCCCAGAAAGAAGGCTGTGTTTACTACAACTGAGGTTTGTTTTCTTTTTGCTTCCCAATAACTGATTCCCACTGTTCCCACAGGCATCCTGCTGAAGGAAAACATGTTTTGCTCACTCAGCCTTCAACTTCCTTATGGTGCCACAGTGGTGAGCGCCCACTGCTCCGAGGAAAGCGTGGGGTGACTTTTCCCTTGGTTATTTTATTTTTCCATTGCCCTGGTGGGGGGGACGACAACAAAACATTTTCCTTTTTTTCCAAAGGAAATTGGAGCTTCGTGTTGAGGACTTGCTGTCTCAACTGCATTTTCCTTCTGCGATGGACTCAGATGGAGGCCATCTGAGGGCGCGGGGTGAACTTCATGATCAACCTGACTGGATTTAGAATCATCATGGAAACACACCTCTGGGTGTGTCTGAGGATGTTTCCAGAAAGGTTTAACTAGGTGGGAAGACCCATGCTGAATGTGGGGGGCAGCATGCCGTTTTCTAGGGTCCTTGACTGGCTAGAAAGGAAAGCGCGAGGAGGTGTCAGCATTCAGCACCTTCTGCTTCCTGACTATGGGGAGCAGTAGCTATTGCTTCACACTCCTGCAGCCACGCCTCCTGCCCTAATGGACGGTATCCCCATAAACTGTGAGCCAAAAGAACCTACCCTTCCTTAACGTTTTATTTTGGAGGGCAGGTATTTTGTTGCAACAACGAGAAAAAGTGATCAATACATTGAATTAACACCAAAACAAAGAAATGGCCTTCTTCTCACTAAAAGGACAACCATCCTGACCCAAGTTGTGCTCACCTGGAGCCACAGAATTCATGTAGCTTTATTGACACACTGTGCATACTCCAAACAGCTTCACTGTTCCCATTTCTCATGTGTGTTGGGAACTGGTTGTGTGTATGCATAGCCAGTGTTCTGGGAATGAGAAGTCACTGAGACAGAAATAGGTCTAGAATGTGCACATGACCTCCAGAATCTTCCCCGCCCTGTGAATATCCCGTTCCCCTCCACCATCCACTCTGACGTCATCCTTCACTGCTGCCCTGTTCCCCTGCACCATCCACTCTGTCATCCTTCACTGCTGCCCTGTTCCCCTCCACCATCCACTCTGACGTCATCCTTCACAGTTGCCCTGTTCCCCTGCACCATCTGCCCTGACGTCATCCTTCACTGCTGCCCTGTTCCCCTGCGCCATCCATTCTGACATCATCCTTCACTGTTGCCTCATCCCCCCACCGCCGCACCATCCGCTCTGACGTCATCCTTCACTGTTGCCCTGTTCCCCTACATCATCCGCTCTGACGTCATCCTTCACTGTTGCCCATCCCCCCCCACCGCCGCACCATCCACCCTGACGTCATCCTTCACTGCTGCCCTGCAGAGTCAGCCATCTGTTGGTTCCATACATGCTGGCCTAATTCAAGACTTTCTACTCTTTTCTGAGCCTATTTGTCTCCCTTTGCACCAAGTTTTCCTCCCCGTCTTAATTACTACAATATCCACTAAAATGGGTAAACCCTCCTTGACTTCGTGACTCCCTGTTATTGACTACTTACATTGTTTCCAGTGTTTTATTGTTACAAGTTGCATCGTTCTAAGTCATGGTAATAAAAAAAGCAATTGTAGTTGAGACGGACTGTGCCAAGCTGTAAACGCTTTGTGTAGACCAACGCATTTCATCCTCACAGCAGCCCTTTGAGGGATGCTCCTGCTAGACGCCCTGTCACACGGGAACTCAAGGCACAACAGGACTGGGCTACTTGTCTAAAGGGCACACACTTCTACGTGGCGATGATAGGTGTGAGACCAGGCAAGCTGACTGGCAATTGTACTTTGGTCCACCCGCCTCACAGCAGGCAAGAAAGAGGCTGAGAGGAGCCAGCACTGAAGAAAAACAGAAGTAATGGTGCCTTCCTTGTCTCTCAGACTAAAGTAGCTCAGAGGCTGTGGAGCCAAAGGAACCCGGACCCCAGGACCCCACCCCTGCTGTGACTTTAGGTAACTCTGATTCCTCTTCCCACCCAGGTGTCTGCATCTACAAACAGGGAACAATCCATCTTCTGGACTGGGTCACTGGGGCTCTGGACCAAGACAGAGCCTGCTGGCTGAGGATGGTCCCTGCAGTCCCAGAGCTCCTCCTCAAGAGCTCTGTAGGCACTGTGGGCCTTTTTCCTGTGGCGGAGGGAACTTCTTGGATAAGAAAACTGAGCCTGGAAAAGCTTAGGCTAGGACCCCCCAGAACCCATGAATTGTCACTTATAAGTCACCTTCCCATGCCTGCCAGCCCATTTCCCTCCTTCAGAGAAGTCC
Source organism: Microtus ochrogaster (assembly GCF_000317375.1). Classification (NCBI taxonomy): domain Eukaryota; kingdom Metazoa; phylum Chordata; class Mammalia; order Rodentia; family Cricetidae; genus Microtus; species Microtus ochrogaster. The sequence continues at coordinate 5,978,338 of NW_004949099.1, read as the reverse complement.
CATTTTCCTATCTCAGGAGGGTCTCCTGACCCACAGACTTGAGTCACCATCTACATGACTGCGGTAGGACAAGGAAGGTAGTAGCTAGTCTTGGCTCAGACGACAGAACCTGGACAAAGGAAGGCAAAGGAGTGCTCGCTGGATGGATGCATGGATGGCTGTTTCCTAGGGTGATTGCGCATCATGACGGCCATGACTAGAGAGGTTCCCTGGAATGTGTGCCTTCTGATCCAGAGACAGCAATGCTCCAGGTAAAGGAACCTCTATGGGCTAGGTCCTGGTCTCTGGGAGCAGAATCGGAGCCAGGAATCCAGATTCACATGAACAACTGAAAACCTGCCCTCCCTGGAAAAAGAAAAGCAGGAGGGCAGAAGAAAGCTATGGTCCCTTATGAACCTGCATCCTCCAATCCCCTAGAAACTCTGGGGCATATGGAACCAGAGAGTGCACGCCTGGAGGAGGGACATAACTCTGGCAAGGCGCCTGCTGACCACCCTTGAAATGCTCATAGCTATTAGTGGATGCCGCTGCAATGGGGGATGGAATCCAGTATCCTTTACCTGTCACAAAACCCATCAAGGGAGGGTTAGGATGATCGCATCCCACCCAGCAGCTCCCCAAAGTCCCACAAGGATCAGCCTAGGACAATCCCTCACTCCCATTCCATTCAGCTCCCTACTTGTGCCTCTGGACCACTCTGGGCTTTTCCCTATTGTCACACTGTACATACCTCCTCTACCTGACCCATGACCTTCATCCTTGGTGTTTGTTCTTTCTGCCTGGGCTCCCCCGTGCCCAGTTCTTTCCATGTCTGCATCCTTCCTGTCACTCAAGTCTCTGCTCAAATGTCATCTCCTTTGAGAGGACACCCTGCTAATACTGTCCTGACACCCCCAGCAACCCTCCATCACAGTGCAGGGATAGTTTTCACCCCCCCCCCCACTACCGGAAACGGCTCTGTTGGCTTTTCCTCACCAGTTGCTTTGTGTCTGCCTTCATCTTTACTGGCTCCCAGGGACTAAAGAGTGCCAGGCACAGAGTTGGCACCTCATCCCTATTTGTTGACTGACGGAATGCATCTTCATTATATAGATGACAAACGAATTCTCAGAGAAGTCACATGACTCACATACAAGGTCACCAGCAGCTTAGAGGCACAGTCAGACCTCCGAGCAGCCCTGGATGATGAAGCAGGTGCCTAATGGTGCCAACCACAGGCTCCCCAGCTCCTGGTCTAGGGTCTGCAGAGAGGTGGGGAGGGGCAAGTGTCAGAGACCAGAACACTTTCTGGCCCCTTGGAGATTATTGAGTCATTCTCCAGTATTTCCTGGAGAATCTGGGAGCCCCTTTGCCTGCATCCCCGTCCTTCATCAGAATGCACCGGCCAGCTATGGGATGGGAGGGTGGGTGCTGTCTGCGGCGTGATCAATGTTAACAATAAACATTTAGAGTTAATAAGCTCGGGTTAACTTCTCTCGCTTGGGTGACTAATGGGCTTCCCGGAGCCCATAACTCACACTGTCTGGCCACGTGTCCCTTCCCTCCCTGGCTTCGGGAGCCCCAGCCCGCTGTGAGATGTCACAGGAACAGCAAAGAGCCTGCGAGGCTGAAGGCTTATTTATGGTCCCAAGTAAGGCACTTGGAGGCACTAGCAGGCACTTCTCTGACTGGTGTTTGGTTCCAGGAAAAGGAGACAATGCAGTGGGGGATACTGGCAGAAGGAACTTGTGTTATGAATTCTGCCCCTACCCTACAGCTTCCCACCTGCCAAACAAATCCACCTGAGCTATTCCAAGAATCAGAATTTGTAATGGATTTAAAAGTGAGGGGGGGGGGGACCACCACCAACAAAACAAGACAAAACACTGGACACGTGCTTAGGGTTGGTCACTTCTGTTTGCAAATGTGTAAAATGTTGAAAGAGACAAGAAAGTACCTGTAAAAGACAGCTCCAAGATCTTTGTTCCTTGTCCTCAAAGGGTAGTTCCAGGACCAGAAACATGGCGTTGCTGGGCTTGTCAGGACAGAGACACTCAGGCTGCCCATGTTTGCTAGGAAGGCGCCTGCATTTCAATACATTCTAAGAGTCTCCTGGGCATATTTGGTCCGGGAAGTGCTGACCCAGAATGTCCAGCAGCAGTCAGTAACTTGAGCATTCCTCTCATTGCTTTCCCAGAGCAGACATCACTAATCAATCAGAGCACTCTTAACAGTAAAGCCTAGAAATGACTTTAGAATTAGCACAGCACTACCGGGAACTCCTCCAGTATTCAGAGATGGCATGCGAAGCAATAACTGACAGCTGTCCTGGATTAGAAAATCAAGCCCAGCCCTTCTGCCATTTCTGGAAGTGATTCCATTCACAGAACAGGTAGGATGAGGCATAAGAAATGAAACCATAGAAACGGTGGCAGGGTAAACTCACAAGGCCCAGTGAACCATGGGATTCCTGTTAGGATGAGTGAGAAGGCCACTGTGCACTTGGGCATCGGTCGGGAAGAGCAGGGTAAAGCTGCCTCCCTTCTCCCACTGGGCAGGGGGAGGTTGTCCTTCCACCTGGTTCTTGAAGTAAGTCTGGCTTTGGTGTCTTACAACAGCATGACAAGATAGTATGACAGGCAGATCACCATAGGAACTGCTCAAAATGACTTTCAGGGCGAGCACTGGATAAGGTGCTTGCCGCCCAAGCACAAGGACCAGAATTCAAATTCCCTAGAGCTCACATAAATGATGTGTGAGTGACAGCCACCCTGTAATCTTAGCTCTTGGGAGGCAGAGACAAAGGCTCCGCAGTGCAGCATAAGCTTTGTAAGCAAGCTTTGGGTCTGTTGAAAGACTGCCTCAGTAAACAAAAGGTAGACAGTGACTGGGGAAGACACCAATCTTACCCTCTGGCTTCCACACAAACTCACACATACATACATGCACAACTACCCATGTGCCCATACAAATGCCGATGCACCTACAAATATGCTAGCACCCCACTGACACATGCTGAAGAGAAAGAGACTTTCAAGATGAGAAGGCCCTGCCGAAACCGTTAGAGCCCTAGTGTGCTCTAGAAACTCGCAGAGGTTCATCAGTGCCGGCGCGGGAGCCCCATCACCGCCACTCTATCTCTACATTTGCATTCCCTTTGGTTTTGCCATCAAAGCTTCTGTGCAGGCAGATGGCTTTGCAGAGTCACATCTCCAAAACAGAACTGCAGGATCAAAGGGCACACAACATTTTAAACTTTAATACAGATGGCTGTTCCCAAAGATTGTGTAGCTCACTCCAACAGCAGTGTCAAGACTGCTGGCTGCCCCACTCCTTGCTGATATGGGATGGCATCAATATTTCATATTTTCTCCAATCTGATGCAAGAAAATGGCATTCTATTGTTCTTTCAATTTGCATTTCCATGACTGCCTGGGAAGCCCTCATCTTTTGCTTGCTTATTAGCCATTTGCATTTATGTGTCAATGAGTGACCTAATTATATTCTTTGACCACGTGCCCTTTATTTTTGTTTTTGCATTTTATTACCAATTTCTCTTTGTGTGTTGTAAATATTAACTCATTTTCTTATGTGAGGTCTACCTCTGTATGGAAACGACATCTGTCAGCTTTGTGGATAGAATGCCACAGGAAGAAACCATAGGAGCAAATTCAGATTCTAGCTCTTGGGTTTGTGAGTCCACATTGTCCTAGATGGAGGAGATGGGGTGGTTGATCAATGTGGTTAACTACATGTGACATCAGGTTGGTGACGTTAGGAGACTAGGGCATACAACTGCTAAGACAGCTAAAAGGGACCTTATGTGCATTCCATAAGAAGGGTGTAAAGTGGTTGGTTTACCTGCCTTTGGGCCCCTGGGGAAGGGTGATAGGGCTGCCCTTGAGGAGCTGCGTCTTGCTTAGCCTGGAGCAAGGAGATGCCAGAAGCACAGAGGCTGTGACAGAAGGCAGGAGGGGGCAGGTGCCACGGAGGGGGAGGAGGGCTCATCCTCCTGACCATCTGTACCCAAACATCCTTAGCCTACTCTCTGCTTTATCTTCTCATGGTGCCCTTCATACCCAACATGCTGTGCGTGCTATTCCTTTTTGCACAGCAAGTCCCTCAACGTCCGTTCCACCAGGGCAGCCTTTGCCCGCTCTGTTCACAGTTGTATCTTCTCCAGAAACATGGTTACCTTTCTCATCTGCTGTGCAGAAGCAGGACTGGTTGTGTAATAGAGAGAGCACCCCAGGAGAGGGAGGCAAACGGAACATGTTTCAGGCTTTCTGAGCAGGGGACCCCAGTTTCCCCTGTGGTTCTCCCATCAAGGTGAGGTCTGAAACACAAGCCTGTTTCCCCGGGGGCTGCAAACTCGCCATCTAGAGCACTGGAACTCTCCAACTGGGTCAGCTCCTGTTTATGTCCAGGCTGGCCCTGCACCCTGCCCCATCTCTGGTCAGCCCCAGTTCAACTTCAGCTCTCCCTACCCCAGGAGGTACCCGTGTTTTGGAAAATCAATCGACATCACACTAGACTGAAAATATCTCAAAATATCGCTTGCAACTTCCTCTTGTTCAAGCAGGCCCCCGCCCAAGAGTGAAGCCGCCTTTCCCTGGCTGTCGATTTTCTAGAAAGGCTCTTCTGTCCCTGGACACAGGGAATTTCCAGGATTTTTCTCCCTCTAATGTTTTTCTTTCTTTCTTTTTTTCTTTCTTGTCTCTGGCTCCCCACATTGTGTTGTTTGACACAAGCAGCAGTGTTGAGCCTGCTGGGTTCAGGCCACTGAGCTCAGAGCAGCAACGCTGGCTCCTTGGGCTCGGGAACAATGCCTCCATAATTCATTGAGCACTCCCCTTGGATGACTTTTTCCTGTTGCTGATTGTCTGCGAGTTCCAGGCCTGCACAAACTGCTTTTTCCTGCAGCTAAATTTAAAAGGGCCAGACCCTGGAAACAGTGTACCAGACTGGCCTCGTTGTAAGGGCAAAGGTGCTGTGCTAGCTATTCTTGGTTGTCAACTTGACTACATCTGGAATTAACTAAAACCCAAACTTCTGGGTCCACCTGTGAGGGGATTTTCTTGATTGAATCTTTTGAGGTGGAAGACTCACCCTGAGTCTGGCCCACATCTCAGGTGGCAGTCTATATAAAGGCATGGAAGATGGAAGAACTTGAACTTTGCCTGCTCACCCTTACTCTCGCTGTCAAGTCATTCACTGGTATTAGAGCCTACTTTTTTTTTTTTTTGAGATTATAGCATATACTTGAAGACTACCAGAGATAGCCAACTTCATGGACTGAGAAACCACTGCATTACTGAGCTTTCCATCAGGAGACAGCCATTGTTGAAATAGTTGAAAATTATATATATTCAACCAGTTCTGTTTCTTTAGAGAACCTAGACTAAATACAGATTTTGGTGCCAGGAGTGGTGAAAGGCAATAGAAAAATAAGGATGAATCTCTTTAAGCGTCTGGAACAGGCTTTCCACTCCGCTGAAGCCTACAGTTACTGAGGCCTCTCCTAGAAGCTTGAAAAGCACTGAAAGCCTACGGCGTGAACTATTTTATAAACTTAAAGAGACAAATGCATTTGATTATGCTAATTCACCAGTCGTGAGAGGCTACAGATTTGGTGACTCTGTATATTAAACTTTTGAGAATTTGTGGAAAAATAAGTGAGGAAAATGATGAGATTGGTGGGTAGCTCCTAGCAACTCTGGATAAATTGACAAAGTTAAAGAATGAGCTCTGTGATAGAATTAGCTAACTTCTAGCATGTCAGAATATGGTGAAGGGCAGCAACGAAGCCAGTGATAAGAGTGAGTGGCTCCGGGTTTGGGTTCACATAAACCGTCTGAAGGTTTCTTATTGTGCTCTGGAAAAATAGCTTCTTTCCAGCAGCCATCGAGCTCAAGCTGAGGAAAATCAAACTGAAGCCGTAATTACAAGAGGAATGAATTGGATGAATTGTAATGGAAAATCATGTCCCAGCCTTGGAGAGTAGAGGCAATTAAAGTGAAGGCATTCATTGGCTAAGAACGGGATCCTATGGAAGAGCCCTAGCACTGAGAACTCTGAACCCTCAGACTCTCAAGGGTTTCTCTACCCTTAGCAGAAAATACACCCACACCCCCAACACCTGAAGTATTATTGCCTTTTCCTCCTTTGCCCGTGGAAAGTAATCCTTCATTGTCTGCTAACCCAGCAGTGACTTTCCCTGAAGGAGATGCCAGAGGTGGCAACACTGGTGCACCTCATGGCACATCCATAGTTGTCACTAGACCTATAACCAGAAGAAATATATTGTTTATATACTGTTTAAATTTTTTTTTTTTTTTATTTTTCGAGACAGGGTTTCTCCGTAGCTTTTTTGATTCCTGTCCTGGAACTAGCTCTTGTAGACCAGGCTGGCCTCGAACTCACAGAGATCCGCCTGCCTCTGCCTCCCGAGTGCTGGGATTAAAGGCGTGCGCCACCACCGCCCGGCTTATATACTGTTTAAAAACAAGTGTCGAAGTTTGTTCGAATAGTTGGCTGAAACATTTGTCAAAAAATGGTTGCTGGAAAGGAGCCAGAGATACCTGACATCCTTTGGTTTAGTGTTGATGAAGGGATTTGAAGGCTCAGGCAAGACCCACCCTGAATCTGGATCTTTCGAGGCGGGAAGACCCACCTTCCGTCTGGACACCACTTTCTGGTGGCAGCCCATGTAAAGGATGGAAGGAAGAAGCAAGCACTCGGCCTTTGCTCGCGTGCCCTCACTCTCACAGAAAATTCATTCCTTCACTACTCTTAGATCCAGTTTCTTCTGGGTTCTAGTGTATGCTGGAGACCCTCTTAGACATTCAGCTTCACAGACTGAACAACTACCGGATTCTTGAACTTCCTACGGGGAGACGGCCATTGTTGGACTAGTTGGACTAAAGCCTGTAAGGCACTCTAATAAGTCCTATATATAATAATATATTCTATCAGTTTTCTGTTTCTCTAGAGAACCCTGACTCATCCACGTGGGGCGGCTAGAGCCACCACACACAGAAGCTCTAAAAGCACACAGGTGGCTGTGGCAGTCTTCAATCACCCAAACCGCCTCAGAGGCCTTTGGGACCCAGTGCAGAGGACAGGCAGCTGTGGGATAATAGCCTTGGAGATCTGAGATACTGTGTCTGGGGGTAGCGAGCGGTCAGCACTGAGGGTGTGCCAGTTGCTACGTCCACAGAGAAAAAGGCGGTTCCTTTGAAGTAGGCGCAGGCAGCCAGGAGGGTATGAAAGCCTTGTCATTAGGGGTATGCACACAATGGCATGCCATCTACTTGGGAAACTGTTCAGGGCCGACAACACAGGTTAGATGCATGTGCCCAGAGGGGTCTTCCAGACTCCTGCCAATGTGGCCATGACTTGGAAGAGTAGGGAGATGCTGGCCCCTCTGTCCACACGGGACTGGCCAGTGGATTTAAGCACGTGTGCAATCATAGTCTCTGGGCTTGACTTCTAGTCCTAGTGCAGCTCTACTGAGTGGCCACAGGGGTTTTCTGCTTCTCTGTGCTTGGCCGCGGGGATGGTAAACACCGCAGCTTTGTGCTCTTAGAAAGCATGAGCAACAACTTCCTTAGCGATCAGGAAATGCAAATCAAGACAACTTTCTCACACCTGTCAGAATGGCTAAAATGAAAAACACCAATGATAGCCTTTGCTGGAGAGGGTGTGGAGAAAGGGGTACACTCATCCATTGCTGGTGGGAATGCAAACTCGTGCAACCACTTTGGAAAGCAGTGTGGCGGTTCCTCAGGAAATTCGGGATCAACCTACCCCTGGACCCAGCAATACCACTCTTGGGAATATACCCAAGAGAGGCCCCATCATACAACAAAAGTATACGCTCAACTATGTTCATAGCAGCATTGTTTGTAATAGCCAGAACCTGGAAACAACCTAGATGCCCTTCAATGGAAGAATGGATGAAGAAAGTATGGAATATATACATATTAGAGTATTACTCAGCAGTAAAAAACAAGGAATTCTTGAAGTTTGCGTACAAATGGATGGAAATAGAAAACACTATCCTGAGTGAGGTAAGCCAGACCCAAAAAGAGGAACATGGGATGTACTCACTCATATTTGGTTTCTAGCCATAAATAAAGGACAGTGAGCTTATAATTCGTGATCCTAGAGAAGCTAAATAAGAAGGTGAATCCAAAGACAAACATATAGGCATCCTCCTGAATATTAACCTTCATCAGGCGATGAAAGGAGACAGAGACCCACATTGGAGCACCGGACAGAAATCTCAAGGTACAAATCAGGAGCAGAAGGAGGGGGAGCACGAGCAAGGAACTCAGGACCGCGAGGGGTACAACCACACACTGAGACAATGGGGATGATCTTTCGGGAATTCACCAAGACCAGCTAGCCTGGGTCTGAAAAAGCATGGGATAAAACCGGACTTACATAGCAGACAATGAGGACTACTGAGAACTCAAGAACAATGGCAATGGGTTTTTGATCCTACTGCACATACTGGCTTTGGGGGAGCCTAGGCAGTTTGGATGCTCAACTTACTAAACCTGGATGGAGGTGGGCGGTCCTTGGACTTCCCACAGGTCAGGGAACCCGGATTGCTCTTCAAGCAGATGAGGGAGAGGGACTTGATCGGGGGAGGGGGAGGGAAATGGGAGGCGGTGGCGGGGAGGAGGCAGAAATCCTTAATAAATAAATAAATTAAAAAAAAATAAAAAAATAAATAAAAAAAAAATAAAAAAAAGAAAGCATGAGCAAGTCAGTAACTGTGAGAGCTAAGAACGGTGCCTGGCACAGAGAGCTGTGGTCCAGGTCAGCAGCAGGAGGACACTCAGAAAAGTCTTCCTTACCTTCCTTATGTCAGCAACGGTGGCTGATTGTGTGAAGCTCTCTGGGGGAGAAGGGAGGGGGTTCCCGATGTCTGGGAGTCAGCTTCATTCCTAGCAGGATGGGCATGAGGCAGGGAAAGGCACTGGCCATGAGAATGAGCTCCTGCAGAGGGGAAAAGACATCGCTCTGAGATCCCTTTATCCCTTCTCTCTCTGCCCTTTAGTCCTAGGGGACCCTTTTATGGGCCTTGGATCCAGGCTGGCGTCCACTGTCATGGGGGCTGACACACCCTGGATCAGTTATCCGCTCACCAGCTGAGTTGAGCTGTGCTGAGCTGACCTCTTGTCTTTCTTTTGTTGTATGTAAGATGAGGGCCTTCCTGGTCCCTCTGTTCCATGCCCACTGAGAAGGGTCAGATAAGGTGGTACACTGGGAGCTGGGTGGGTGCTCAGAGTCAAGCCCACAGAGGCAAACACTGTCACTGTGCTTAGGGAGGGGACTGAGAGACGGCAGCAGACAGCAAGTGCCCATTTTCAATTCAGGTGGACTGAAGAGACAGTCTTTGTCTTTACCGCAAGGTCACTGGAGATAGGGAGGGCACAAAGCCGCGTGCTGAATTCCAGCCCAACAATGTTGCTTCAGAGGGCTCAGCAGATCTGCTCTCTCCTGGCTAAGAGGGGAAAAGGCATAGGTCAAGTGGGGTTCCAGGCACAGTGGCGTTCAGAGTGAGACCATGTTTGATACGACTGGAGGCTGGGGAGAGTGTGCAAAGATCTCTCTTCTCCAGGCCTATGTATTTCAACTCAAAGAAAGCACTTACATCTGGACAGCTGAAGACATCTCTTTACCATACCAGTAAGGTGTGAATTCTCCATCCAGCCCTAGATCTTGGCCTGAGGTGCTCTAGGACCTAGGCTGCACCTGGCTCTTATGGGTGTGACTATTGCTGACACCAGCTCTTCAGAATACAGACACTCCAGGGCCTCTCCTCCCCAGCAAACGCCTCCCCTCCCTCTTCCCCCTCCCTGCCTTCTTTACCTGCAGGGGTAACAGGTTGGATTGGGACCCATAGACTAGCACGTTCTCCATGGGGAGACAGGGGTTTCTCTCAAAGGTACACAAGCCCTAGCTCCTGGCATCCCATGTTCCTTAGGACACTAGAACCTTCTCCAGAAACTCTGGAAGGTTCCTGCCACCTTTTCCCCTGCCACTCACAGGTGGTTGGTTAAGAAATCTTAGCTTGATCCCTAAAACATATTCACACTTTCCCAGCCTCCATCTTGGGCCAGACACTATTCTTGCCAGCAGCCACAGGGACCCTGTGAAAACTACCCTGACTGTGGTCTTACCTTGTTCAGTACCTCTGTGGCTCCTCCTCCCTGGAGTAAGAACCAAAGTCCTTCCAGGACCTCAACCCCCCTTCCCCAAGGCTGTTGCTCCCTTAGGACTCACCTTTCCCCTCAGTGCCCCCTAATTCTTCGTCCTAGTCCTCTGAGACCTGGCAAACCCTTGGTTGGGTCATTGTTACAAGCACGTACCTACCACAGGACCTTTGCTTAGACTTTCCTTCCAGACACCTGCATGGCTCCTCTCTCACTTCCTTCAGGGTTTTGTTCAAAAGCCATCTCTTCAGTCAGACTCCCCCTTCATTGTCCCATAGCCCTTGTCAACACTGAATACACCACGCATTATGCTGACTGAGTCGGGGGTCTCCCCACAGCCAGGGCTGGTTTCCTGTCTGGCTTATTGCTGAGGTTGGGTAGGAGCTACACATTCGAGTACACACAAATATGTCGCATTTCACGGGGAAAAGAGACCCTTGTTTCCCGGGGGAATTAGCTGCCACGTAAGTGGCCAGCGTGGCACAACCCTACTCACCACCATTGGTGGCTTTGGGGGACATAGTAGAGCCTGGCATTCTCTTGGTATCTCCTGTAGAAGTTCCTTTTTCAAATGCCTGACATACACATACAAACAACAAAAGGAAAACTTCAAATACCTGACATATGAAAGGAGGAACGCCCACCTACAATGGCAGGAAGTCATGAAACTCCTGTTTTCAGCAAGAGAATGAAAACAGTTTGCCACCCGGGGTCCACAGTCGGGGAGCAGCAGCAGGAGGAGTGCTGGTGTGCACTTCCTCGCCGTATGTGGTCTGAGTCCTCAGCACAACGAACGGTGTCCCTCATATCAGCACAACGAACGGTGTCCCTCATATCTTGGGGGGGGGGGGGGGGGCTGACCAATTAGCCTCTCGTACAGGATCACTCATAGACATGCCCAGAAGTTTGTTTCCACGATCATCTGAAATCCCATCAAGATGATGATCAAGATATCCCATTCCTTTTTCTCTCCCCCTTCTTCATTTCCTGTTTTAATCTAGGTCCCAGATGCAAGCTTTGTAGTCAAATGACTTGAGCTGTAATGCTTTCTCGAGTGCTGAGCCAGCCTGCATTCCCACCAGCCCTAAGAAAGACGCTGGCTGTGTGGCTTTGGGCAAACGACTTAACATCTTGGTATCTCGATTCCCACTTCTGAAAAATGACAGAACAACAAATCTTGGAGACACCCCTAGACTTCAAGACATACTGTATCACAGGTAACATTAAGTCTCTGCGGCCATGGTGAAGGACAAGCCAACACATCAATGAAACACAACCGAGAACCGGTAGATAAACCCACAGAATGCTGTCAACCATCCATTCACAGAGGGGCAAAAGTGCCGTGATGGAGAAAGTACGAAAGTCATGTTCGGCGGGCAAGTGCCAACAGTGACTCTGCACAGGACTCAAGCTTGACATAAAGGCTAATTCATAAAAGATTATAGATGGGAGCATAGAGAGCAAAATTACAGAACTCCAGAGAAAATTTAAACAGCACTGATCACGACAGAAAATATTTGCAGAATTGATATCCAATAAAAGACTGTTGCCCAAGGACTGAGGCTGAAGCTCAGAGGTAAGTAGTTACTTGCCTAGCTTGCACAAGCCCCAGCTTGGGTGGGGGGAGGGTTATACATAAACAATATCTATAAATATAAATACTAATGAAGAGAAAACTTTATTAACAAAATAGACCAAACACCCAAATAAGCACTGTACTTAAGAAGAAATGAGAGCCAGGCTGTGGTTGGCTCACATCTTTAATCCCAGCACTCGGGAGGCAGAGGCAGGTGGATCTCTAGGACAGCCACAGCTACAAAGGAGAAACGTGTCTTGAAAAACCAAAAACAAGAGATAAAAATGGCATATGGCCTGTAGGAAGATACTCATTAGGGAAATGCAGTTTAAAAGACAATGGGGGTAGCATTTCATGCCTATTAGATTGACCAAAATCTGGACTGAGGAGATGGCTCAGTGGCCAGAAGCACTGGCTGCACAAGCGTGAGAACCTGAGTCCAAAGCTCTTGCACTCTCTGGGGTGGAGGCAGTAGACAGGTTAGGGAGCGACTCTGTCTTCAAGGGAACAGGGTGTAGCATGGTGGAGTAAGATACCCAATGTCCTCCTCTGGCCTCTCTGCATGCAGAACTGTGCACACTCACCCGCGTGTGCACATATGCCACACAAACTTAGTTTGCTTTCTATGTCTGTGATAAAGACCATGACTAGAGGAAACCCGGGGAAGAAATGGTTTGTTTGACTTATACTTCTATATCAAGGGAAGTCAGGGCAGGAACTCAAGGCAGAACCCTGGAGGCGAGAACTGAGGCAGAGGCTCTAGAGGGATGCTGCTGATTTGTTCCTTATGGCTTGCTCAGCTTGCTTTTCTATATGACTTAGAACCACCTTCCCAGGGGTGGTACCACCCATAACAGACTAGGCCTTCCAACATTACTCATTTCAAATAGTATCCAAGGTCACATGCACAGACGGCTGGGGCGAGGGGGTGGTGTATGCTTCAGGTCTGTGTCTCAGGTATTACACTCGGGGTGGCTGAAACAAAGCCTGCCACCTTTCTACACGCATTGTGTCATTTCTTATTCCAGTTTTCTTTTTCAAAATGTGGATCACATCCTCCAAATGGATTTTTCACTCATTAGCAGGCCATAATCTGTAGCTGGAACCCACAGGATGAGCTTAGACCATGGGCACCTGACCCCAGCACCTGTTCTCCACCCCAGCCTACTCTCAGCCCTCCCTTTCCTAGTTTCTTCCCTCCAAACTGGACCAGCTGCGGGCATGACCCAATCTTCTTCCCACGTGTGAGCAGACAGCTTCAGGGAAGCTCAGGGCTGGGGAGCTGAAGGAGCTGGACCTGCCCACACTCCGTAGTGGAGATCATTAGGATGCAGCAGGCAGAGGAGCCTCAGCTAGGCTGAGCTAGGGGCCGGGAGATTGCACAGATAGGGGGATGCTATGTCGCTCAAGGCTAACACTATTTCTGCTTGGCTAGTAGCCAAGCTCCTTAACCCTTGCTGATGCTGGTGCCTGGGAGACAACCCACAAGGAGGTGGGTCCTGTGATGTGGAAAGTGGCAATGGGACGGTGTGCTTAATAATTCAAATAGTTTGTTCTCATATACCTCTTTCTCTGCATCGTATCTGATCCAGCCCAGGTCCTTGGAAGATTACTATCCCAGAACATCACATTTTATGGATGAAGACCTGGAGACTCAGACACCAAAAGTGGTTTGCCCAGTCTCAGTGCAGCTGGGAGGGAGAGTGCAGAGAGTGGCTTTACTTTATGAAGGAGACACTCAAGGGTCTTGGGTGAGAGGCATCAGGGACCTCAGCATCCAGGAGCCTTGAATTCATGGTGTGTCTTGATGGCCTTGGGTAGACATGCTGGGCTTCTGGTTGAACAGCCTCCTCCAGTTTCAGTTCACTCTGGGATGAAAGCCTTGATGGATGTCATTCTGCTTAGGACTCCACACCACTGGTCCTGCATCTTGGTACTAGGCATTTTGTGGTAAGAAAGTGACTTTATATTTTTATCTAGTTATCACATGGGTCTGATGTTTGTGCGTTGATTCTGTTGGCTTTCTAGGTAGATAATGGAATCACCTGCATCAACTCAGTTTGCTCCTTTCCTCTCACGTCCTCTCCCACACTTTCTTTGTGTAGAGGGCTCAGGTGTCCAGGGCATTTTGTCAGTGGTGGTGCTGGTGGTAGCCTTGTCTTCTGTCTAGCCTCACTGGCAATACATTTAAAGAGTCACTATGAAGAAAGTGTTTGCTGGAGGTTTTCCTTATCAGCCTTTTGAATTTAAGATGTTGATCTTCTATTTTTGGTTTGCTATGGTTGTATTTGCTATATTTCTTCACCAGTGTGGTTAGTCAGCATTTGTTTTCTTTAGTCTATTATATGGGGAGTGATGTTGACTAGTGTTTGATGCTTTGTATCTTTAGGAAAAACCTTACTTGGACATAATGCACATTTTGAAATTTCCCAGCCTTTTCTAAAATGGCCCCAAATGTAATTCTGCCACTTTATGTAATGTGGCATTCTTAGCATTGATGATTATAAAATCAGAATGACTATCAACTCTGCAAAGTGGCAAGATGCTCTAACTTTTATAGCATTAAATATTCAGCAAGATTTAATTCCTTACATAAAGTACAATAAGTGCATTCATTGCATAAGGATGCAAATTTGCTTTCGTCCTTAGTAAATGGAAAATCATAGGTATATCAAAGAATGGCTTTAAAATAAGTTTATTATTTATTATTAGTAAATATCTGATTTGCATACCTGTTTTACATACCTATATGCCCAGGATTATGCAGAAATTTCTTGTACTAAGTGAGAAAAGTTTAAGAAGCCCTGCTCTAATCAACAGAGTTTACAGCTCAGATACCTAGCAGCCTGCTTTGTGGGAGCCATTGTGGAAGAAAGCCTACCTCTCTCTCCTGTCATTTCCATGGGGAAGGATTTCCTCCTTCTTGTCCTCCTCCTCGTCCTTATCCTGCTCCTCCAGGGGTGATCTGATGGTGCTGCCCTGGACATTCACTGCCTGCTCTGCTAGTGGGAGGTGGTCCTGTTCACAGGCAGCCCTCCAGGGTGATGAGCACCCTGCAGAGGACACTGCAGAGGACCAGGACCTGCCCTGCCTCTGTTCCTGGTGCGCACAGCACTGACTGCTTAGCATATTCGCTTGAGCACAGCAGAGCATACAGCCTGAAGGTCAGAGAGGCACAGGTCAGAGGCTTCATTGCAGACTCTATCCTAAGCAGAGGCCTTGGTTCTGACCTTCATCAGGCTGGAGGATGTGAGGATAGAACAGAACTTTTGCCCCTTGTCTTCTTGCTTTTATCTGTCTTTGTGTTTGGAAGAGAAGGATAGGGGATGCTTAGAGCTCTAAACCCCCTAACAAACCTCAAGGCCTGAAAATATCAACATATGCAACTTAAGAACAGGGCAGGCCACTTCAAATACACTTCTAGGGGAAGAAACACATGACTCAAAAAATGTCTTTGAAAGCTACAAAACAAAATGAAAACAAACAAACAAACAAAATACTAAGCTGTGGCAAATTCGGATTGAAAAAGCAAGAAGCACAAATGATTACTGCCTGTTTGGGACCTAGACTACTCTAGGCACAAAGGCCAAGGCAGACCCTCCACACTCCTTGCTATGGGAACACAGCTCTTACCAACCACACAGCGGTGAGAGATCCAGCTCTCTCAGAGGCAAGGACAAAGTATCACCCCAGAAGACAGTTGCCTGGGCCCCCTGGATGTTGGTAAGGATACCCCAGTCCCATGCACTCAGAAAAAGGAGAATCCAGTCCAGCCATGTGTTCTATTGCTGAGCTAAATGGTGATGAGAGCCTGCAAGGTGTCTGCTGGACTCTGGCCTTCGGCCCACTCCTCCTCTTCAGCTTTGTCTCTCACTTCCTTCGTCGTCCCTTTCTGCCCCTCCTTCCTTCTCATTCCTGCCTGCTTCCTCGTTTCTTTTCACCACTCCCTCAGTCCTTTTCCGTTTCCATGTCCCTCTCCTTTTTCATCTTCTTTCTACCAGAAGTCTTTCCCACCTGACAGAGGGTGAGATACACCATCCAGAACCTTCTGAAGGCTCCCCAGGGTTGCTGAGTGGTTGAGCAGGCAGGCCCTGGACCACGAGACATTTGTTCACCAGAATGGCAGATTCAGGCTTACTCCTGGACACAGAGGAAGCTCTGAGTTGGAGGTAGCAAGTTTCCAAGACCACGGCCTGAAACTAGTTGGGGAGGCCTCGGGCCTTCTTGGAGTCAAAGCTGGGCCTTTCCCACCCACCACCGCCTCACCCAGATGCTGGAGGCATGCACATTTATTGAAGGGTGGTGGGAGACCAGGAAGTAGGACTGGGTGTAGGGAGGGCATCGCTGGCTCTTCCAGTATCACTTCTTAGACTTTTTCCAGCTACTTATCTTCTTACTGCTCCTCCTATTCTTGATGAAAGGCTGCAGCAGTTCTTCTTCAGGCTGTTTCAACCTAAATACGCAATAGGAAGAAGCAGGCATTGGGCAAGGAGCAAGCAGGGCATGGCCCACATGATGCGGGCATGGCCCTGGAGGGAAGAGTGTCAGGGGACATCTCCAACTTAGGGGACCAGTGGCACCATTAGTTTAATTTTAGCACTTTTCCATCTTTCTGGAAAGAGCCACGCTACAGAATTTTGATTTGGTTCCCTGTCACCATCACCAAGGAACTTGCTGGAGTCGGGGATGGCCTCCATCCTTCTGATAGATGGGCCCAGACTGTGGGGCCTTGCTGCAAAGTGTTATATCCTAGTGACCAACCCTGACACCCAATGGGATACTGCAAAACAGGATGGAAATCAGGGGCTGACCTGTACCTTGGAAGGACACAGATTTGGAAGGTACAGAAGCCATGCCATGGTAGCCTTAGTGGCCCGTGATTAAGCTAGATATCCTATAATGAGCCATTCCTAATCTGCCAAGCAGAGACATGGGGAAAACATACTTGTCAGGGGGGGTAGAAGGTGTTTTTTCCATTTTGTCCCCAAGCGCCAATGAAGAGACACTTCCTTCGAAATCTTCAGATGGGGGTCTTTTAGAAGACTCAGAATCTTCCAGGCTTGTGGCATAGGTTGGCACGCTGCAGGGACGGGTGGTAGGAAGACACAGTATAGGGGAACAGAGGTGAGAGTCTAGGGTTCACTCAGTGCTATACAACCCCTATCCCAGCCCTAGACAGGCCAGCAAAATACTCTTGCACCCATTTGTGCCAAGGGAGAAACTGTCTGCTCTGGGAACCCGGGAAACCTTGGCTTCTATATAGGACTGCATAGCCCTCGTTCCCATGCCACCAGCTACCTGGTCCATGCTACCCATAGGCAATGCCCACAGGATACAGAGGTGTTGCAAAGCAGAAAAGGAGATGCCATCATGTAATGCTGTGGACCAAATGTGTCCCCCAAACTCATATGCAGAAGTTCTAACCCCAGAACCCTGGCATCAGTATAGATATAATTGGTTGTGATGCAGTCATTCTGGAGTGACTAGTGCCACATATCAAAGTAATGCTGTCCCCAAAGCCAAATAGAGGCTAGAATGTGACTTGAGAGGGACTATGGTCCTCTGGTACCTGATCCAATTTCCAGTCCTCAGAACTGAGACGATGCACAGATGCTGCTTACTCCACTCAGTGTGGCTATTCTGGCTGCTCTAAAAGTGCTGTGCCTATTTGGCAAACAGATCACAGACATGAACTACACTCAGTTCTCAAAACAGACAGGCAGTCCACCATCAAGGTGCCAGGAGATTGAGTGCCCAGTGGCACTCATGGATGATACCCTCATGGATGGCAGCCTCTCACTGCTCTCACACGGCAGAAGGGGTAAGCTGGCTTCTAGGTATTAACTCCACTCACAGTCTCTGTACGTGTGATCTAGTCACTTCCTAGTGTCCACGTTCCTAACACCATTGCTATGGAGCTAAGGATTTCAGTACATGAATCTGTGGAACATGGTACCTTGCTGCAACCACTTCTCCTCACTAGTCCCTGGCCACCTCCTGTTGTGGCTCAGGTGACCCTGCCTCTTCTAAGGTGGGTGGGCAGAAAATAGGGCACAGTATAGTAACCTGGGGTGAAGAACTCTCTCCCAACTGGTAGCACTCAGAGCACACCAAGACTTCACTTGACGTTCATAAAGATCACGACTGTTCACAAACCCTTTGACGTTCTCACACAGGCATTTGCATACCAGATTATCTTTACGAGGCTTCACTCCAGTCTGTATGTCACAGGGTACTTGACAGTTTATAAGATGCTTTGTCCTTCATAGACTGCCATGTAGTTTACCAAGTGCTGTGCTAGTTACTAGGAGGCCTAGAAACCCTCTCTAGTTCACAGGGCACTCAGCAGCTCCCACTGTGACTTATCAGGGATGTGGCAATTTACAAAGGACTTTGTCTCTCACAGATTTCACGACCATTTGCAAGGTTCTCTGTGGTTCACTGAGCACATTACAGTTTACACAGCATTCAGTTTATGGGGCCAAGACTGTTTTCCAAGCATTTTGGTCTCTGCAGAGTGCGGCCGTTTCTGACAGACTTTGACTGTCTCCTGTAAGAACAGCCCTAAAACGGTTATGTTCCATTCCTTCAGGACACGACTGAAAACAAAGGTCATAGTTGTACTGCGGCCTGGACTTATCCCCTATTCAAAGCACATCCTTGTCCTTGCTGGCCCTCAGTTTCTCCTTCTGTAAAGTTTATGTGCTATGCCAAGAGCTCCTGGCTCAGGGTCAGGGTCCTGGGTTGCTTTTCTGGACACAGCTACCCATCCAGACTCTAGCAATACTGAGCAGAGAACTTGGAGCCTAGAGTTCCACACTCTTCTCCCTGATGACCATGCCATGGCCCACAGGCAGCAAACGGCCACAAGATGTCACGGGCACACTTGCAAGTGTTACACAATTTGCATATTTTGCTGCCACAAAAGAAAAGAAGAAGAAACCTGACCAAAATCTCCCCCACTGGGTTCCTGTAGCAACTAGGGACAGACTAATACTCTTTCTAATGTCCCTGTCTCTGCAGACAGTCTTCACAACCTGGTTGTGAACTTTTAGCAACTTTTTGGAGGACTAAGGGCTCTTCTCCCTCCCCAAGCAGGTTTAACACCTCTTCCATGATTGGTCCTCTTTTCCACTTTATTTGCATACCCACATTCAGCCAATCAGGGTCCATCGGGTACCCAGTACATTCGGATGCTCTGGGGGATGAAGAGACAGAAGAAGTGTTGCTGGAACAGAGGGAGGAAGAAGAAAAGGAAGACTTCAGGTTGGGCTCCAGCCAGTTGCTCATCTTCACTGAAGGAAGGCTGCCCTCACTGAAGGCAGCCTTTAAGACAGGCAGGGGACAGAATTGTTCCTATGCAGGAAATTCATGTGAGCCAGCCTCCAGGACATGAGCAGCAGCTGCAGGAAGGAGCACTCATCTCTGCCTCAGCCTCCAAAATGCTATACTTTCACTGCAGATGAGAATTCGTTCCTGAGCTGCTTCCAGCCTTCACGACCTGCTGCTCTTTGCGTTCCTGTGATTTGACCAGCAGATTTGTTCTGCAAGGGACTGCTCTACATTAATGCCCTGAAGCTCTCCAAGTATTTTTAAGCTGTTAAACTTTCCAGAGCTGAAAGAGCTCTAAGAGGCTACCATCCTGCTAGCAAGAATTCAAACCTGATCCATTTAAGTTGTCAAAACCTGTGTACCAACCTGTTTAAAGTTGGCTTTTTTTCCCATTTAAAGGTGTTAATCTCAAATTGGCACTAAAGCAATAAACCAACCTTCTATTGGTTGTCTTCACTGACTAGTCCACTTCATTCTTGATGAAAGGAAGGATAAGAACCCAGATGGAGGGAGACAGGAAATGTTTCCACTAGCCATTTCACTGCTATATGGCGGGTGGGGGGGAGGACTCATACACACACACACACACACACACACACACACACACACACACACACACACACTTCTGGGACTGCTGCAGGCTAAGTCCCTTTGTGCTTCCAGGGGACAAACTGTTTTCTCTGTTTGGTCTGCTCTCCCATCCCCTTAGCCTCCCTGGAAATCTCACACTGCCCTAACCTGGTCCCTCTTGTACCTAATCCTTACTGGAGTGAGCATGGCAGGGTAACACCTCTCTGCTCAAAGACACAGGAAGTGGAGCCTGCAAACCACATGTGACCTCCCTTAGCTGTCCCCAACCCTAGAGAAGGAGGCAGGGGCTAAGTGTGAGTGTTGTGTACAGGTGGACACAGTTTCATTCAGGGATGCTCATGTGAGGACCACATTCTACATGTCTTCCCACTGAGGCTGTCTGGCTACAGATCTGCTGCGCCCTCCCACTGAGGACCCAGAGGCTCGGGAGAGGGAGCTGAACTCTGGGCCCACAGATAAATTTTCATATACCATATCCTTTGTTGCATAACTTTCCATAAACTATAAGGTGGCCACAAGCACAGTGGGGGAAATAATTAGACTCCTCCCTATTTTTCAAACTGTAAACAAATTCGTCTTTTGCTGTTTCCTAGTATCTTTTTGTTACAGGGATCTAAGGTGCTGAGTTTATGGACATAAATGCCCAGTAAGACCCAACATATCTCTGGCACATTAACTGTCAACAGCCCCTGAAACTCAGCTTTAACTCCCTGGACCTGCCAACGTCTGGTCTCCAGCAGCTCTACTCTCTTCTCTTGATGTTCTGAGTGATAGGCACTCAGAACACTCAGGATCTTCTGTTTGTTCTACCTTATCCCCACAGGCTCATCATCTTCCAGCCAAAATATTGGGGTCACTTGGTGTGACCTTCATGGATTTTCCATGAATATATCCCCAACCTCAGGGAGAAGCAGACTGAAAAAAAAAAAAACCCAACTCAGCTCCCTGGGGTAAACTGGCATCAAGACAGAAAGCTACAGCCAGGCATGGTGGTACATACCTTTAATCCCAGTACTTGGGAGACAGAGGCAGGTAGATAGATTTCTGAGCTTGAGACTAGCCTGGTCTAAAGAACAAATTCCAGGACAGTCAGGGCTACACAGAGAAACCCTGCCTTGAAAAACCAACCAACCAACCAACCAAAAAAAAGATGGAAAATTGGCACGGGGGACTTAACTTGGTGCTATAGGGGTGTGCCACAGGTAGCTTAGGTCTGCATACAGATATTACAGATGACATTATCCTGGATTTCATCATTGTTTACCACTTACAGAGCTTGTTAACAAATACTCTTTTTGTGAAATCCTTACAGTCCTGCAAGACCGAGTATTATCTTCATTGTAAAGGCAAAGAGTTAAAGATTTGGGAGTCCACCTGATCAGCTCACCTGATAGTCACCCAGATAATGCAAGGCAAAGGTGGGGCTCTAACCTTGTCTTAGGACACCCAACCTAGCAAGTTTCTCAGGAACCTGCACTGTGGAGCACAATGAATTCGGAACCTGCCAGTCTTCCTCGAATGCAGCCTTTAGCATAAAGCCCAGGCTCCTCCTGGACTAGACTAGAGTGTCCTGAGCTCAGACTACCCTCTGCCACACACCAGAACCAGCCTGGAGATGCTTAGTAGGTGGCAGCACCTTAGTTGGATGCTGATACCTAAGCCTATTCCACCAATGACTGCCTGTGTCTATGGGACCCATCTGGCAATCCAATAGAAGCCAAGGTGAATGTGCACACAGGTTGGACCTGATGGGTGTTGACTGAACCTCCTGCCCACCCCAGACATATTAACACTATCTCCATCTGAGCAGAACATTGTGCAAACAAGCAGTGCCTTCTTTTCTCCACACAGCCCTTTCTCCAAACTTGCAACTCAAAGAGACAAACAGTACAACCTTGTTCACCTCTTCCTGCCTTTTCTTCCTCTTCCCCTGTGCACCTACAAAACCCTTTACTCAGGGGACTGTAGGAAGAGACTGAACTCTACTTTCCTGGCTCTGGCTCTCCCCCACCTCACTCCTTTGGGACTACCTGCCTTCCCACCCATGGCCTTCCCATAACCCTAGTCCCCTGCCCCATTATCCCATCCTGTGTGATGCCTTATCCAGTTTTACTTGAATTTGTAGTTGTCTGGCAAGAAGTAGCCCATCTTGCAATCCTGTCGAGCCCGGAAGATCTGTTTCAGTAGATTCTGCTTACTGAAGCCATAGCCATTTAGGAGACAGCCCCCAAAAAGGAGCTTCCCCCCAGCAAACATCTGTTGGAAGATAGGAAAGAAATGAAGTAAGAAACACTTCAGTGTATCGACATAGTGGCATGACCGATAATGACAGCCAAGTTTCAAGTCTTAGTAGGCCTGGCCACAGGTCCCTCAGAGCTGGGATAGGACTCAGGCCTTTGAGAGCATGGGAAAGTGTGCTACCCTCCCTCAGCAACCCAGGGAGACATGATTGAGCCTAGCCCCTGCAAGGCCCTCCTGAGTCAGAGGGCAGCCCAACCTGCCCAGTTTTTGACCCCTACTGGGGGCCTGTCAGATGTACACTTCATACTTTCAAGACTCCTACCCACCTACCTAGAGCTGTGTAACCCCTTCTGCTCCAAACCCGCATAATAGGATGTACCATTCAGCTCATTTTATGGAATGGAGGTCTCATACCCTCTACTCCATTCTTCACCATGGACATCTGTCTAGAGATGGTTAGGCGGGGGTATTCATCATACCATTATTATGGGAAAGAGAAAAACAGGAAGAAGAAAGAGAGGGAAAGAACCCAACTGTCCAACAAAAGCAGCATGGGTAGTGATAAGACTCACCCAGTGGTAAAAATGCTGGTGCTACAAACTGAAGATGTGGGATGGTGCTCTGTTATCTTATTGGAAAGATGGTGCCCTAAAATATGTGTGTGGAGAAAGACAGCAAAGGCCAGATACTACAGTGTTAGGTGGATGTGGCCTAGCAGGGGCTCCAGAACCTAGGTGCTGGATAGATGAGCAATATCCTGGGTGGTAGGAAGGTGTCATTATTTTCTAGCGGGCTGGAGAGATGGCTCAGTCATAAAAGTCTAGGCTCACAACCAAAAATATTTTCTAGATTGTATACCCTATTTTTCAATAAACATAAAAAGTTTTATATTTTAGTATAATTTAGTAAGAATCAGATGAATAGAATTTGATTTTCTATGTTAATGTCACCCAACCCCTCCATCTCCTAGGATAGGGATGGGAGTCTATTGGGTGACTGTCAGGAAGTCCTGTTCTCTGGGCCTCAGTGTGGGTGGGAGAAGATTGCTTTATCCCCCATCCCCCACACAGCTAAGACAGTAGTGGTTGGTGATGGATGTCTAGCCCTTTGCAGGGCCCCTGCTCACCAAAACCATCCCATGTACCACAGCAAACTTCTTCACCATTAGGGGTGGATCCTTCTGCAGGGGGCTGTCTATGTCATACCGCAGCAGACGATAAGGATCAAGCCGGCACTGCCAAATAGAGATGTGGGAACTGGTCACAGTGATGCAAGAAGACATGCGTTAACTTCCCTGAAGCCATCACTGTCCTCAGAGGAGGTCTCCAGATCTGCTCTGAGCCTCCTGTGGAAGACATTATCACTAGAGTGACCCTCCTGCATGTGACAGCACTAGGTTTTCCCTGGGATCTGTGGACTATGATGTCCCTCACTGGAATGGGAGTCCTGCCCTAAGTGGACCAGATTTAGAAAGCTATGTTGCACAGCTCAGAGGAACTTTTCACCCCACCTCTCTCTGGCTGCCCCTCTTGACCCCTTTGTGGTATTCAGCCAGCCGTTGTGGGATGAGAGTATTAATGACCAGTTATTAGCCAGGGCAGAAGTCCAGTCTCTGTAAAGACCAACACTACCCTCCATGCCTATCCGCAGACTCACCGCCATTCCTTCCAACCCTTCTAACTACTTCAGGTTAGATCTTGGCCCCATTCACACTGCTTGTGGCTGGAATAAGACACCTAAGCATTTTATTCCTTAGTGAACAATTAATAGCCCCCAGGTGAACTACAGCCAACTGTACATTGCCATGAGGAAACAGGTGACCCCAGAGCAGGTTCTCAGTGAACATACTCTAAATTGAAGTAAGCTGGGAAATAATGCATGAAATAAATGTGGCTCTGTGGCAGGGCTGGGTGCAAGGCTGTGGCTGGCTGCTTTCTTGAAAAGAGTCAAGAGAAGGGCCCTGGTGGGGAAAAGGACATCTTATTTTAGAAGGGCCCTAAATGCTGAGCTCCTGGAACAGGCTGGCAGGCAGCACTCCTAGAAAGAAAGGTTAAGAAGGAATATTCAGGCAGACCCCCACCCCAAGTTTCCCACACAAATTCAGAACGCTGCAGCAGCGGGGTGGGAGTGGGGGGTAGGGTGCTGGGAGTAGGGCAGGGATAATGCAACAGGCTTTAGAGGAAAGACAGTTTAGAAGAAGTCATTTAGCTCACATGTCCACATGAGTCTGGGGGCTTCTCCAACACCATTTTAAATGAAGGCACACTCAGGATGATGAGGCTGGGCTTAGGAAAAACTTCAATACCTCTTAGGCAAATTGGGACCTCAAACTATCCTCATTCCTGCACAGGATCTGCCAGGCATACTCAGTTGCCTGCCAAAGCCCTGAGCATTCTAGGCTGCTCTTTCTGAGCCAAGGAGACAGAAGTCACACTTTCCAGAGCTGTCCTGTCATGGCCCTTTCAAAGACCTTCTGTAGCTGCAGTCATACTGAGAATTCCTTCAGGGACTGACTCATGCTGAACCAGCAATAGGTGCCCAGAGCCTGGCACAAGTCCAGCATATGGAGGGACTTGGGGACAGTCCACCAACATATACTGAACTGTAAGAACATGGGTAGTGGGCACTGTCTTTGCCCTGAACAGTCACACCAGTTGTGGACACAAACTGTGCTAAGTGCTCTGAAAGAAAAGGACTGTGTCTTGACCTTGTCTCAAAAGTTAGAAGAAGCACCTGCTCTGATGTGGTGACATTCATCCTGGTAGAGAAGAATGAGTAGAAGAGAGACGATGGGACAAAATGCTGCAGACAGAAAGGGGAGTGTATGCCAAGGCCCAGGAAAGAAAAGGAACTGTCAGACACCCAACCCATCCTCATACAGTGGGGGTTACATTTGGTCCTTCTCTCTGTCCCTGGCCCAAGGGTCTTCTCACTGGATCCTGAACCAACCTGGGTGCAGGGTGACGAACGGCCCTGCTGCCGATGGCTATACAGTGTGTCCAGCAGCCATTCCAACTGTGCAGTATTGTTGGGATTCTGGCTTGATATTATCCCAAATACCAGCACTTGGTTGGGGTCTCGGGGTGCAGACAGGAAGCGCTCTAGTTCCAAATCAGACACCAGGGGTGCCTTCACAATACACTTGCAGCCAGCCCGAATGTCTTCCTTGCGAATGAGCCTCCGCAGCACCAGTGGGCAGTCATAGGGTGAGGCGGCCCATCTGGTGGGGCTACGTACTTCTCCCGGCTTCCCTCTACAAAGGGGAACACAGTGATAGGAGCATGTGAGCAGGCTTCAACCTATGACCCTACAGTTCTTGTTTCTAGATAGAAAGAGGCCCACTGCAGTGCCAGGGCTGTAGGCAGATCCTGGTCCAGGCCCTCAGGGGAGGGACCCCTAACCATGCCAGACCTCAGTTTCCTCATGTGCAAAAGGAGGCATAAGAAGTTATTCAACTGACATTTCAGTCATCCATGATTCTCTCTCCACACCCCACATTTTACCAATCCCATCTACAAGCCTCTTCCCCAGTTTGACAGATCCATATTTGTTGTAGAATATTATTTTAAGATGTGTTATGTTTGTTTATGATGTGGAACATTTGTTTAACGATGCAAAGATGTTTTGCATTCTTTTATGTTGCATTTGTTTAACTCTGTGAAGCTGTGATACTTTGCCTGTCTAAAACACCTGATGGTCTGATAAAGAACTGAACGGCCAGTAGCTAGGCAGAAAAAAGGAAAGGCAGGGTTGACAGGCAGACAGAATAAATAGGAGGAGAAATCTTTGAGGAGTGTAGGAGGAGCAAGAGAACAAGGAGGAAAGATGGGGACTAGCCACACAGCCAGACACGGAATAAGAAGGAAAGAAAAGATATAGAGAAATAGAAAAAGGTAAAAGTCCAGAGGCAAAAGGTAGATGGTATAATTTAAGAACAGTTGGCGAAATAAGTCAAGCTAAGGCCAGGCATTTATAAGTAATAATAAGCCTCTGTGTGTATTTGGGTGCTGGGTGGCAAGCCCCCAAAAGGGCCAAAGAATAAAAAGTAATAAAACAACCAATTACACAGAATCTAACTGCCCTTCACTACCCCCAACATAGGCCAGCCTCCAATCATTTTTTAAGTAGTTCCTAGGGGTTTATACTTCCCTCCCTGATCTCTCTTGGACCCACTTAGGGATTCTGTCGGAATCTGAATCATTCTCTGGAACCCTTCCTGGGCTTTCTAGCTTAGTTTTATTTTTTTTTTTAAATATTTATTTATTATGTATACAATATTCTGTCTGTGTGTGTGTGTCTGCCGGCCAGAAGAGGGCACCAGACCTCATTACAGATGGGTGTGAGCCACCATGTGGTTGCTGGGAATTGAACTCAGGACCTTTGGAAGAACAGGCAATGCTCTCAACCACTGAGCCATCTCTCCAGCCCCCTCTAGCTTAGTTTTAGGTAAGGCAGCAGCTGTATCAGATCTAGCTCCTGTTTCTCATTCCCCTCAAGCCCCACCTACTCCCCAGTACTCTCACCATGCTCCCCAGGCAGTCTCGCATGGACAAACTGACTTCCGCCTTTGCTTGTTCCCTCTCGTCACCTTTACATCTATTGAAATGTTGCCTTCCTGTTGACTTTCTAAGCACCCCATTGAATGTTTCCATCTCAACACTCTTTTCATGCCTATTTTATTTCTCTCAAGCATTGATTACTTTTAAAGCAATTTTTATTATTATACTTTTCTATTCCACTACACGTACCAAGAGATTAGCTACCTGCAGTATTTCGATTGGTGGAATACAATAGGAACACGTGGCAAATCAAAGATGCAATAGAAATTCAGTCAACACTTCAGCATTTATCAGCGACCTGCTATAGCAGCATGGTGCTTAGTCTAAATAAGCACCAGTAGATGTAAAGTACTCCTTTTTTTACTCCTTTCATTATTGCCATCTTACACATTTAATATTTTACAGGCTCTATGGCCTTTGAATAGGCATTTCCATGGTTAATTTTGTAGAAACCCCACAGGATAGGCAGGACAGAAACTGCTATTACCATTTACAGGTCAAAATACAGGAGGCTCCCTCCCATGGGTTGCCCAAGCTCAATGAAGTCTTTAAATTAGCAAGGCCTCAGGCAAATCAGAATCAAGTCATCCTAAAATAAGAGCAATACCATGATTCATTACTTGTTAAGTTTGTTTTACATATATTCATTTCATTTCATGTGTATTTTCCTTGTATGTAAGCGTGTGCAGTCTACAGAAGAGGCCATCAGATCACCTGAAACTGGAGGTTCAGATGGTGTGAACTGCCATATGAGTACTAGGACTGGAGCCTGGGTCTGCTACAAGAGCAACAGCACTCTTAACTGATGAGCCATCTCTCCAGCCACTTCTTTATTTTTCAAGAAAGGGTTTCTCTGTGTTACAGCCCAGGTTGTCCTGACTTATCTTATTTTTCTGACAGCATCTTGCCAGGTATCCCAGGCTGGCTTTGAATTTACAGTAATCCTTCCGCCTCAGCCTCCTTTGTGCTGCGATTATACCCATACACTATCATACCTAGTTTTACAATTTAAAATTCTTCAGAGGAAATTTAAATTCACTGACCAAAGCTAGTAAGTGAATCTGTTTGTGGAAGCGGGGTGGAGCACAGTGATGGAGTACACATTTAGTATATGTGAGGTCCTGGATTTGACCCACAACACCAAATAAATAATAAAAATAAAGTAGAGTATCTCTTGTTTACGAACCTAAACATCCATGGGGAATCTTGAATATATTCACCATAATTTATACCAGAGATATTCAAAGTGATTAATGCTTTTAATGTGGGAAATTTGACTTTAAAATTTCTTACAATTTGTAAAGTGAAAATAGAACAAATTATTCTGCAATTTTGGAGCAAGGAAGCCTTTTGCAACCATTTTAAAAGTCCAGAACTCAAACTGGGTATGGTGATACAGATTTGTAATCCCAATTCTTGGGGGATAGAGGCAGGAGGACCAAAAGTTCAAGGTTATTTTCAACTATGTAGGGAGTTCTAGGCCTAGCCTGGGCTAGAAACCCTATTTCAAATGATCAAACAAAGCAAACAAAGCAAAGAGAAAAGACCTTTGGGGTAAAAGTACAAAATGCAAAGAAGAAACTGAGGCAGGAACTCCTTCCCCAGCTATAGCGAGTAGTAGGTTGCTATGTGAAGGCCCAGGAGTGTATTAGAAAAGCCAACATTTGGGGCTGGACAGATAGCTCAGTGAGTGAAGTGCTCATTGTGCAAGCATAAGACCTAAGAGTTTGTGTTCCTAGCACACATGTAAAAAGCTGGGCATATCAGGGCACATAGATAACTCCAGTGCTGGAGGTGGGTAGAGATAAACAGATCTTGCTGGCCAGCCAGTCTAGCTAAACTACAAACTACAAATTTAGTGAGAAACCTTTTCTCAGAAAGTAAGGTGAACAATGATAGAGGAAGACACTGAAGTCAATTTACATTGGCCTCCACATGTACTGGCTTCCACATGTATACTCATAGATAAGTATACATCCACATATAGCACACACACACATACACAGACACACACATGCACACACACACACACACACACACACACACATTAACATCTGATGAAATGAGTACAGAGTGATGAACAATGAGTTCAGAATGAGTTCTTAAAACTTTGGAAACAGAGAAGTCACCAAAATTAGCAGGGTAGAACATCAAAACTATTCTTCCACTAGAGGTGGCAACAAAGTTGGGGAAAGAGAGAGGGAGAGAGGGAGACTGGGCAAGTATCTATACAGACAAACTGACCAAGACCAATCAAAACGAACTTAAGTAAAGCTCAGGAACCAGAAACTGTCAAGCGTTGGGGCAAGGAAGCTGGTATTTCTCTGCCACTCCTATTCCTAACTTTTGTGCTGTTATAAGGTGGGCAACGTGGGCTCAGGCTCAAAGAATTGTGGCCGGGTGGCTGGCTGACTGGGTTCCCTAAGGGATTAGCTCAGGACCTGCCTTGAGCAGCCCCAGCAAAAAATTGTTGAAAGCACTTGTCATAGTCAGTTTTATCTATCAACTTGACACCAGAGAACGTCTGTGGGGATTTTTCTTTTTTGCTAATTTGATGTTGGTGAGCCCAGCCCATGGTGGCTGGTGCCATCTCTAGGCAAGTTGTTTTGGGTAGCCTATGAGAGGCAACTGAGTAAGCCAAGGGAAACAAGTCAGTAAGCAAGGTCCCTCCATGGTATCTGCTTCTGTTCCTGTCTTTCTTCAGAAATGAACTATAACCTGTACGCCAAATAAATCCTTTCCTCCCTATGGAGGTTTGAAGGAAAATAGCTTCCACATAGAGTGGCACTATTGGGAGGTGTGACTTTGTTGGAGTAGATGTGGCTTTATTGGAGTAAGTGTGTCACTGTGTGTGGGGGAGGGATGCTTTGAGATCTCCTGTGCTCAAGCTACACTCAGTGTGGTACTTCCTGTGGATCGAGATGTAGAACTCTCAGCTCCTTCTCCAGCACCATGTCTGCCTGCATGCAGCCATGTCCTGTCATGATGATAATGGACTAAACTTCTAAAACTGTAAGCCACCCCAATTAAATGTTTTCCTTTATATGAGTTACTATGGTCATGGTGTCTCTTCACCGCAGTAGAAACCCTGACTAAGACACTCCCCCAGTTTTATTTTGGTCAGTGCTTATTACAGCAACAATGAGAGTTAACTAGAACACATGCAAAGGCAAAAAAATATCAGACATTACTTCTTGTGCAAAGGAAGACACATGGGCATAGACAAAAAAGAAAAAGGAAAAAAAAGCCCCATTAGGAAAAAAAAAGATGAAGGAAGGAGGTAGATGGCAAAATGGAGGCTTTAAAGCCTCTCAAGTACACTGGAGGATCGAGGTGTCAGGTTGGGAAAAATCCAAGAACATCCTCATCTTTCACCTCTGGAGCTATGCAAGTATAGAGTGATAAAGTTAATACGCAGTTGTGGATGCCCTGGGCAAAGGCTGAAAGGAGTAATGCCCCAACATAGAGCTATCCGCAACAGCAAAAATGTTCTGGGCCTTAGCTTCAGGGGCTCTCAGGTTAAATCACTAGCTGAACACCAGTAACTGTGAGCAATAAAGGACACTGCCCTTGCAAAAAGAGTTTGTAAAAGTTATTAAACAAACAAATCCAACACAAGGAACCCTAGGGGAAAAGAGTTGGTCTTCAATGGCTACTATATTTAAAATGATCAGTTTTCAAGAAAAGGTTATAAGGAATATACAAAAAACACTAAGAAGAAATTGCTCCTTAGGAAACATAGATACTAGACTTCCTAGAAAAGTGGCTTAAGTTAACTTTTAGAGATACTCAAAGCAAACCAAGAAACAAGAACCAAGGCACCCAGAAGAACAGTGTCTCATCAAACATAGGAAATCAATAGAGGCAGAAATTAAAATATAACAAAACAAAACTAGAACTGAATGCACAATGGCTGAAATGAAAACTTCAACAGTGAATCTCAGCAACAGAGAGCCACCAACATGAAGATAGTAAGATTAGTATAGTAGACTCTTTATAGACAAACTGTTAAGAGAAAGGCAGGTGTGTGTGGTGGTACTGAAAACCCAGTATTCAAGAGGCTTAAAATAGGAGAATCAAACAGTTCAGAACAATACAGTAACAACATCACACACACATGTGCACGTGCGAGCGCGCTCATGCACATGCCACACACACACACACACACACACACACACAGAGAGAGAGAGAGAACCTTGAGAGGAAAAGGAGAGAAGCAACCCACCACATTTAGAGATAAGTTGACAGCAAATAATTATATAATATATAGAAATCTTAATAGAACCATGATCTATGCTCTAATACAAGTTCTCCATCAGGATGCATTTTAGATTCAAATATATAATTAAGTTGAAAATGATACGTTGGAATAAAGCATACCAATCAAATAATATTTAGGAAATAAGGAGTAATTATACTAATACCAGAAAAATATAAGTAAAAAATCATTATAAGCTGGAACCAGAAAAATCACTCACTAGTTAAGAGCATGAACTGTTCTTTCTGAAGATCCAAGTTTGGTTCCCAGCACCATACTGGATGGTTCCAGGAGATCTGACACCCTCTTCTTGCCTCCACAAGCACCTGCACTCATGAGCACATACATGCACACAAACACATACACAATTAATAAATGAAGCTAAAAATGATATTAAAGAAAAGAAAAACATGACAATGGAGAGAAGTTATTCCATGTGGAAACACAGTGATTATATCTGTATGTATGGACCAGGGGGTCCTAAATACATGAAGCAAGAAGTGGCAGAAGTGAGGAGATAGCACTAGAGATCCTACAGACATTAAGGAGGTCATATAAGCTCAGCCAGTAAAAGGCACTGGCCAGAAGCTTGACAACCTTGAGCTCAATCCCTGGGACCCACCCATTCACATGGAGGAAAGAGAGCACCTACCTCCACAAGACCCTGCCTGACCTCTGACCTCCCTTGTATACCAGTTACAAGTTATTATGCACAAATACCAAATAAACATAAAAGTTTTCAGAAGAAGTTCCCTAGGGAAAACTAGGAATGATCCATGTCTATATATCCAATAACTTGGATGACTTAAAGAGATGAATTACTAAACATTCATTCAAGAAAAAAACAAGTGGCCTAACTAGCTCCATATTTACAAAAACAATTTTGTTTTTAAAAACTTCCCTACAAAGGAGACTCTGAGTAAGATGGTTTCTGGTAAATCTTAACAAACCTTTAAAGGAAAAGACCTGGAGCCAACACAAATAAAGGAAATATACTTCCCAATTCATTTTTTATTTATTTATTTATTCATTTATTTATTTATTTATTTATTTATGGT
>NW_004949099.1:5936819-5946415 GCF_000317375.1 Microtus ochrogaster | reverse complement strand
GTAGACCAGGCTGGTCTCGAACTCACAGAGATCCGCCTGCCTCTGCCTCCCGAGTGCTGGGATTAAAGGCGTGCGCCACCATCGCCCGGCCCCAATTCATTTTTTAAAAGTCAGTATTGCTCTAACATTAATAACATTACCAGAAAAGAAAAACTACTCATGAAGAACCCTAACAAGTATATATGCAAAATCTTCAACAAATCTTAGCAAGTTGTATCCAGAAATACAGGGAGAGAAACCTTTATAATTGAAAGAAGTTTATCCAGAAATACAAGGCTGCTTCTATATTTGAAAGTCATGTTAATAAAACACCACAGAAAGAGACCCACACAAATATGACCCACCGCTTTTCTTTAGAATGGTGAAAATACAAGTTAATGAAGAAAAGTATCTATTTTTTTAATTCTGTGGAAATGAATATATAGCCATGTATAAAACCAACAAATTTCAAATCATACACTGTATCTTATACAAAATTATCTCAAAATGGACAGTGTGAAACATAATCTAGGAGTTGGGGAAACGGTTCAATAAAGTAAAAGTGTTTGTTGCACAAGCACAAAGACCTGAGTTAAAATCCTCAACACCTAAATAAAAAGCAGGGCATGACCACAAGTTCCTATAGCCACAGGCTATGAGAGAATGGAAACAAGTTTGCTGGGACTTGCTGAATGCCCGAGCAACTCAGAGCTCGGTGAGAAACCCTGTTCCAAGGAAATAAGACAGAGAATCATAGAGTATTCAATGAAAGAGCATTCAATGTCCCCCAAGTGTGCATATGGATACACACACACACACACACACACACACACCCCATTTTTTTTTTAGACAGAGAAAGAACAACATTATCACTGGTAAGAACATGGAGCAACTGGAGAACTGGAGTTCTCATACACTGCTGCTGGGAGCTGAGGTTGCTAGAATGACTGGAAGACCAATCATCTATACAGGGAGCAGAGCGTATCTATACACACTCTGGTTTTGTACCTTGGCATTTGATGATCACATGAAAGACAAATGCCCACAGCAGCACAATTTTGCAGCACAACAGCCAGGAACAACCAAACACCTATGTCATTAGAATGCATGGTCTGTGGCATGATCACAGAATAAATTGTTATATAGTAAAGAGAGAGAACAAATGAGTGCTGGGCACAGGACATTGGTAAACGTCAATTCATAACAATGAATGAAAAAACCACACACCCAGAAGACAAACCACACACATCCATTCACATAAAGTTAGAACAAAAGCTAGTCTGTAGTGTTCACAATGTTTGGCCTGGGGAGGAAGGAAGCAAAGACTGGATTGGCATAAAGGAACTTCTAGGGAGTGGGTAAGGGTCTGTTCCTGACTTGGTGGCTACAGGGTCTGTGCACTTGAGCTATGTGGGTAGAATTTTCTCATTCTTTTGTGTAAGTTTCATATATATATTTTGGTTTTTCGAGACAGGGTTTTGCTGTAGTTTTAGAGCCTGTCCTGGAACTAGCTCTTGTAGACCAGGTTGGCCTTGAACTCACAGAGATCCGCCTGCCTCTGCCTCCTGAGTGCTGGGATTAAAGACATGCACCACCACTGCTTGGCTCAATTTCATATTTTAAAATATATACTTTAAATTATACATGTCTATTTGTGAACATGTGTGAGCAATTACACACATGCATGTGGAAATCAGAGGACAACTTGTGGGACTCAGCTCTCTTCTTCTACCATGTAAATTCCTAGGGAATGAACTCAGGTCATCAAATTTGATAACACAGACCCTTACCCACCGAGGGCTAGTGAGATGCCAGGCAGGAAATTTAAGCAAAGATAAAGGGAAAAGGAAGGCAGAGTCAGAGAGACAACAGCTGTTGAAGGAGTAAGATGCCAGAGTATTACTGGTAAGTCACTGGGTATGTGGCCATGCACAGATTATTAGAAGTGGGTTAATTTATATGTAAAGCTAGCCAGTAAGTAGTCTGAGCCACCAGTCAAACAATCTGATGATGTGGAATTCCCCTCTTTATGTTGTGAATATGTTTTATTACCATTGGTTAATAAAGAAGTTGCTTTGGCCCTATGGAGGGCAGAATAGAATTAAGGTAGGAATTCCAAACAGATAGAGGAGGAAAGAAGGCAGAGTCAGAGAGATGCCATGTAGCTGCCAAACCTTACAGCTGTTTAGAACCTTACAGGTAAACCAAGAGCCTCATGGTAAAATATAAAATAATGTAAATGGGTTAATTTAAGATATAAGAGCTAGTTAATGATATGCTTAAGTGACTGGCTAAGCAGTGTTTTCGTTAATATAGTTTCTGTGTGATTATTTCCAGTCTGGGTGGCCAGGAAATGAACAGCAGCCTCTGTCTACAAATTGGCGCCCATTATGGTTATTCGAGAACTGGCAGACTAAAAAGAAACCTCCAGTTATACCATGGCCATCTGGAATGACATCATTTTTGGGTTAGTGAGATGGCTTATCAGGTAAAGATGCTGTGGCTGACAACTCGGGTTCAATCTCTGGAGTGCACACAGTGGGAGGAGAAAACCAACTCCCTTGAGGTATCCTTTGATCTCTAATGTAGTCTATGGCATGTGTATACCCATATACATACAAAAAAAAATACATAAACAATAAATAAATAAATGTTCAAAAAGTCAAAGATACCATTTAAATCCATGTGTATCTCCTCCACCCCTAGAGTGGGAGCTGCAAAGGCAGGGGGCTTACGTGGTTCCCACTACATTTGTACTGCCCATCACATCCCTTGGCTCTATGAAAGAAATGAAGGATTAAGCCAACCTTGGTGTGACTCTGGCCTGGACTTTGTTACTCTTCTTTCGAACAGGGATCAAGGGTGTTTGTATAGACTCTTCCTTCAATGTGTCTTCAATTAAGGAATCTGGTCGGGCTGACTGGGATCGTACAAGGGTTTCTCCTTGGTATAAACTTGACTTACGGCTCCGATCAGGATAAGACCCAGATTTCAACTTGACACGACTAGCTTCTGTGTCTTCCTTCATGGTGGGATATTCTATGGTAAACAGACCTGTCAACAAGATTACTGTTGTCACTTTCCCAGACTACCACATCACCTATGCCCCTGCTTCTTGGCTCCTATCACCTGGACCATCAGAGTCTACTTTAGCTCACACCCACAGACCCCTCACTGGCTTTTGTCCAGTCTGCCTTGCTCTGTATCTAGCACACTGCCCTAGTAAGTAGTCAGCAAGAATAAACACATCTCATTTCTATTTGTCCTGCATGATCCAGCTTCAGTCTTACTTTCCCAGATGCCCTGTATTTCACTCAGCACTTTATAGCACTCAACAGTAAGGTTAGGTACACCATGTGTTCCCTTTGCTGAGAAGAGGCTGGTTTCATCCTCCTCTTTGGTATGTTGTGGGATTTTTGTTTCTCTGTCTTGCTTTTTTTTACTTAGCCCAGTAGAAATTTCTGAGGCCAGAGACCTAGTGCTCCTTTATTTGCCTAGCAAGCATTTATTGAATGAGTATGCTATGCGTAAAGACAACTCGAGACAGGCCTTTTGCTGCTGAGAAAAGATGGGATGGGAAGAAAAGGAGATAAATACTCACAAGGCTAGGTAACAAGATTTTTATATATAATTTATTTAAATTTATCTAAGTTCATTGGTGTGAAGACATCAGATTTCCCTGAAACTAGAGTTACAGACAATTGTGAGCTGCTATGTGGGTGCTAGGAATTTAACCCAGGTCTTCTGGAAAAGAGCAGCCAGTGCTCTTAACCACTGAGCCATCTCTCCAGCCCTGGTAACAAGATTTATACCTAGAGCAGTGTTGAGAACCATCAGAGCAGCCATGGGAACCATCAGAATGGGAAGGGGAGCCCTACTTTGTAAGGGAAGTCAAGGAAGGCTCACAAAGGAAAGGCACAATTGAACTAAGCCTCTGCTGCTAAGGAGAGATTCCTTGGGGAAGCTGTGTGGGAAGCATGGCTGCAGGCCCAACCAGGAGGTAGCACCTTGTTTCTAAGGGCTCTCAGTAGAGCAGAGAGCACAGACATGAAAGCTCCTGAAGCCTGTCTGACTGGGCCCAAGAGTGCTCTGTGTCTAGCAGGGACAGTTTTGTGAAGTGATTGGATTTTTCTCTTCTTCTGTTATCCACAGAAGAGAGAAGAGCAAATGACAGTTATAAAGGATGACAGATGGTGCAAGGGACAAAACAGAAAGGGCCCAGAGGGATGCACAAAATCTATGAGCTATGGAAAAGCAACATAATTGCATGGAGACACTGAAGGCATAGAGGGAAAAAGTTCAGGAACTAAAGCTATCTCAGCTCACCAGTCCCAGCTGTGTGTCCTCAGGCACTCCCCATAGAAAATACTGCTTGCCCTTACCTCTCAGGAGGCTGAAACTCAAGAGGTGAAAAAGACTGAATTTTGAGACAGGTGACCCAAGATTTAAGAGACCTTCTGTAGGCTACCCTTACCTGCTGCCAGCAACACAGAGTTCATAAACCGAGTCACAGTCTTCTGAAACCGCTTCTTGATCTCAATCAGGGCTCTGTTTATCTTTAACATCTTTTCATCCAAGGTACTGATTCTGCGAACTGGCTGGAGGAAGGCAAAGGGGTTGGGGGTAGTGGTCACCTGCCCCCAGGAAGCTGTCTGCCTATTTAGCAGGACTGACTTTGCTCTGAAGGTTAAGGGGCTGTTCCTTCTTCCTAGAATACATCTCTGTCCCTCCTGGCCTAGTCTTTCCTGAGTCAGGGCCAGATCTAACTCAGATTATCTTATTGTGGAGGGCCTCTCTGATTCCACTGTGTAGTACTATTGCTTGCATTGCCTCCCACTGTGCTGTGTGACTGCAAGACAAGTTAGCACTTAACTAAGCAATTGGGTACATATGTTTTGTCTCCCTAAACTGCAAGCTTCTTGGAGGTAAGGACTGTGCCTTGATGTGCTCTGATTTCATGCAGAAGTGTTTAATAAATGTTATTGCTTTATAAATAATTTGATGCAGAGAGGCTCCTCTGGAGTGTCCACTGCCAGTCTCTCCCTATGGTGCATATACATCTTTTAGAATCCTTCCACCCCGCTAGCTACCAGAGTACTGGCTGTGGACAACTCATAATTGAAAAGCTATGCTTGGCCAAGGTTACAGAGACCAGTGGGTCATCTACTGCATAAAGGCCCAGGCCTTTATCTGGAGTTGGAATTACTCTGATGGGTCACCTGGACTCCCTTTGGTATCCAAGAGGCCTTTGCTTCAGCTTCCCTGAAATTCAACCTCTCTCTTTCTTAATCCTCAAAGTAGTCGTTTCCAGTAAGCTGTGTGCCAGTCTTGTTTTCCGAAGAACCAGCTGCGCATAGCCTGCATGGTACTGCAAAACCATGCTCAGAATCCAGACTTCACTGTAGTCAGCCTTTCCCTGGGAAGCCCTTGTTTCCTTAGCCAGTGGCATGTGCTCTCTACTAAACATCTGCATCTACCCATTCCCAACATGTTTGCCTGGGTCTTTTTCATTTTTCTCACTTCCTTTATCTCTTAACTTGGCTGGCTCCTAAAGAGCAGGCTCTATGCTTTTCTATTGCCCTATTAGATTAGTGGAAGCATGAGAAAGTTTCTTCTGTACAATTTAAGACTCAGGTGGAGTGAGTGGGATGAGGAGTAGACAGATATTCTGGACAAGGACTAAGTTGGTCTTTTTCCCCTCCAGGCAAGAACCATGTAAAGTCCCAGCCTCCTTCTGAGCAGTTCCAGCTACTGCTTCTGGGATAATTTTATTATTTATTTGTAATTTATATCCACCCTGGCTCCAAAAAGGATCTGAAGCGGCACTCTTGGCTAATAAAGCATTTAAGTCAAAGCATCGCCATCGCCTCGCTTCCAAAGTGCTGCCTAGATAAGAAATATTTAGTGAGAAACCAGGCCTCAGGGCTGTAAAAGCTGGGTCTGCCATTCTGCCTGTCGCTGTGATAGGTGGCTCTCTCTGGGATGGGTGTCTGGGGAAACCATTTAACAAGCTTCCCAATGACAGAGACACTACCCTCCCCCAGTTTCAGCCTTTCTAGATGGCCATGGATTTTTATAGAACTAGATCCATTCAAGCACACATGGTATGTTTGAAAGGACTGTGAGAATCCTAGGATGGAATTAAAGTCAGGTTGGCCTTTACACATCACTATATAGATGGGAAAACTTGGGCTCAACCAGAAATGTGCCTGGAGTAAGGTCCTGTGGGCTCTTCCTAACCTGGGCTCTTTGCCAGACCCAGTACTCTGAAAGTTTTCTTGGTCCTTGAAACTTTATCAATTCCAAGGACATAAGATGACCAGTTATTTGAACCTGGGAAGGTCATGCAAAAATAATTTGAAATGCTGAACCTGGTGTTCGGGACAAAGTTTGGAAATCCTGTTGCTCACAGAAAATGATTACATTTATTTTTATACTTATGTTCATCTGCTTATAAATATACATTATAGAACATACCATGCATTTTTTAAATACAAGCAATTACAGACAATGCTTTTTTTGGCAGGCTGCCTTCTCTGTCACCAGTGTTTGTCATCTATAATGCAGCATGTTTTCTGAGGCCATTTTAATGCATTGGCCTGTTTATCCCTACCTTAAATGCTCCCAAGATAGTCATGTTCTTTGAGTTATTGAGTCATTTTAGATAACTTTTCACCCTTCTACTGCACTGTCAGACTGTGCCTTTGTGAGCCTCTTGATGGAGACACTACCCTAGACATTTAGCATGGTCTAGTAAAAATACAATGTAAGCTAGTTTAATATTTAGCAACTACATCAAAACATCCTAAAGTTATAATTAATTCTAACAATATATTTGTTTTACTCAGTATATAAAAATGATCACTTAACACACAATGAAAATTTGAAATTACTGAAAAATTTTATATTAAGTCTTTGAAACACAATAATTTTTTTTTTTTTACTGAGATCTCTGATCAGTTTGCACTCATTGCACTTCAAGGTTTCGACAGACCTGTATGACTTTTACTTGAGTCTGCCACATTGAACAGATGCTTTGGGCATCTAATTCTGGCTCACTAAGTTGTACTAAGGTAAGGCAAAATTACATTTGAATTACTTAGTTTTCCTAGGCTTAGAATGTGCTTGCACACACAGACTTGAGAGTCATTTCATTCAGTTCTCAGGATGGTCTTTGAGTTGCTTATATCATGGCTCTCACGAAACACTCAGAGATCATCAGACATAGTATGCATTTAACAATGACCATTAGAGCAAGAACCTGGAACCAAATGGACATGAGAGAGGCATCAACATGCAAGCACATTCATCTCAGCTTATTCGACAAGTCTACCTGCCTGCCATGTTTGCTTCCTTCTTCCCTTCCTTTCTTTTTGCTGGGGTGGAAATAGCCTCCCATGTGCTAGCCACACTCTACTCTGTACTGCACCTAAGCCCACTGTAGGTATAGTTATTGAAGTTGATACAGCTTGAGCTCACAGGTATCTGAGTGTCATTGGTGTTTCTATGAGAGCCTTGATGAACACTGTCTCTCCTCATGTCTCAGCAGCTCCCACAGGCCTTTCACTGACACTAACCAGGTTGGACTCATAATTGGTTTGTGTTCTTCTGTGCCTTAGACTGAAAGTTCTATTCACTAGAAAGTGCCTTCATTTCTGCACCTCCAGCAGCTACTGTGGCACACTACAAGTATTAACAAATGCTTGCTGGGTTACTTGGTAAATCAATGAGAGAGAAATGCTGCTAGAATAAAAATGCAATGGGTAAAGCAGGCACAATGCTTTCTTCTGGGGGGAGCATTGTCTTCTTCATATACTTTGGGTCTACAACAAATTCCTGTCCCATGACTTTGTGTAACTCAATGTTAGCTATCTTGGAGAGCCCGACAGCTTATGGCATACTGTGGTAATATCCCCTAGCTTAAGAGCCTCTGGGCCAGATCCTTAGAATTTACAATCCCAGCGGGACACCACTGAATGGGAAAGGGATACTATTTGTAATTTCTTTAGGCAGACAAGTGTGAATATGGACTGGCACTGGGCAAACTGCTTCTGGTCCTATAAGCCAATCTTAGCAAAGTATCAACGGGAATTACGGTGATCTGCCCCATTCACAGGAGCTCTCGGTTATTCCAATTTTACTTCGCATGCCAAGGGTTGCCTTTTGGACACCTCAAGGTTTGGGGATGGCATCCTCTTCATCTGCTCTATCTTTTCCATGATGTTGATTTAGCCTGGTCCGTAGCTAGACCAATGAATGGAAAGACTGAACTTGAAAAGGTTCTGTTCAATTTTATCCCCCCCATAAATAATGGGAAATACAGCCACCACCTCTCTTTGTTTGTGGGATCTATATCCTCACAGATGTGAGCATCTCCACAGATAGTTCAACCTGAATGTGCTCAAGTCCCTTGTATAAATGGTGTGGGATTCCTATCCCCTGTCTTTTAGCCATCTCTAGATTACCTGGCAGACTAGCATAGTGCAGGTCTTGCATCAGTTATTGCTCCACTGTGTGATTCAGGGAGTGAGGCACAAGCAGTTTGTGTGTGCTCAGTTCAGACACAGTACCTTTTTCTGAGAATTTTCCATTCATAGTTGCTTAAATACGAGGCTATGGAAGAGTCTTGCGTAGGAGGTAGTTGGGGAAAAGTTCCAGAGCTATGATGTGGCTAGCTTTGCTGAAACACCCTGGGCCAGGGCTAGATTCCCCACCTACTTTGCTCTACTAGTCTACTTTGCCTTACCCGTTTGTCATGCACTATGCCATGGGGACAGCTTTTGGGCGACACACTGAGTGTTACCGTCTCGTTCATGGAGGTGAAGGTGATAGTGATGGAGTCCGGCCCCAAGACTGTTAGCTTCATTTGTTCATTCACCTGCAGATAAAGAAACCAGCACACATAAATCCTGTTTCTTCCAAGTCTAAGACACAAACCCTTCTTGGCTTGGAGCTGAGCTTTGTAAGCTCTTTCTGGGCCTTTTGCTAGACTCTAACTTTCATGTAGAAGACAGAATACCAGTGTTCTTTGGGAGATTAACTGAGAAAGTAAACAATGCCTTCTTTCCGTTACCCTTCCTTCCTTCCTTCCTTCCTTCCTTCCTTCCTTCCTTCCTTCCTTCCTTCCTTCCTTCCTTCCTTCCTTCCCACTGTTGGAAATAGCTGTGAAAGCAGCACAAGTGTCAAACAGGTGAGTCAGTCTGAATCCGTAGGCTGCCCTGGGATGTGACTACTCGAACACCAACTAATTTGAGTCTTGTTCTATTAGCAAGCTGTTCAGTCTGTCTGAATCTCAAACCCTTTAGCATGAAGTAGCCATGGGAGTACTGTTCAAAGGAGGTTTTTAATGATAGGAGTGTCTTTTTAAGTCATAAATGCTCCTGCCCTCATAAGAGAACAGTGTCAGAGGATGTACAACAGGGCAGCTTGTTTAATTGTGAACAGTTTGCCAATTCTGAGTGCTATTCATCCAAGACCACAAAGCGTGTAACCCTCCATTGCTGTGCTCGTCCCAGTCGTCAGTGTTCTGACCTACAACATCTCTTTAAGGACAAGATACCCCAGACTGTTCTGACCTACAACATCTCTTTAAGGACAAGATACCCCAGACTGTTCTG
>NW_004949099.1:5914165-5936719 GCF_000317375.1 Microtus ochrogaster | reverse complement strand
TGTTCTGACCTACAACATCTCTTTAAGGACAAGATACCCCAGACTGTTCTGACCTACAACATCTCTTTAAGGACAAGATACCCCAGACTGTTCTGCATCAAGAGAATTCTCTGCTCTGCTCCCCCTACTCCCACTAGTTCAGATGTTGACCCGGTAGCCAGGGCTTCATTTTCTCATCTCTGAGTCTCTGCCTCACACACACTGGCATCTGGATCTGGCCCATCAGTATCTGAAAGATAATAAACCATGATGTGCCAAATCTCTGGATATCTTCAGACTTGCTGATTACTCTCACTTAAGAGAAACTACCCACTATGGGTCTTCTAGAGAAACAGAATAGAGATGTCTTCAGGAACTCAAGCTTTGCTTGAGGGACCAGATTCTATTCTAGTTTTGCCTCTTAGCAACTGAATAATTTAGGAAAATCAATAATACAGCCATTCTCTAAGGGTGCTGATATAGTCTGTGGGCTAAAACATGCGCAAAGCTATTGTCCCACTCCCTGGGGGTGTGCCCTTTTCTGAAGCTCATGTCCCAGTCCCAGTCCATCACTGAGAGAAACTACACAGGAACTCAAGCATGGCAGGAACAGAGACAGAAACTGAAGTAGAGGTCATGGAGGAATGCTACTTACTGGCTTGTTCCTCATCACTGTTCGGCTCTCTTTATTTTAAAACATTTATTTTTATTTCATATGTATGGGTATTTTTCCTGTATGTACACCTGTGCACCATGTGTATACATTGTTCATGGAGGCCAAAAAAGGGAAGATGGATCCTCTGGAACGGGAGTTACAAATGTTAACTGCCATAAGGGTGCTGAAAATCAAACTGATCTTATGGGAGAATAGCCAGTTTTTAATCACTGAGCCATCTCTCCAGGCCTTCATCTTGCTTTCTTATACAACCTAGAACCACTTTGCCCAGAAGTAGCACTGATTACAGTGTGTTAGATTCTCCCACATTAATCATTAATAAAGAAAATGCCCCTGCCCCAGACTTGCCTACAGGCCAATCTAATATGAGAGTCAATTAAAATTCTCTCTCTTGCTGGGCGGTGGTGGCGCATGCCTTTAATCCCAGCACTTGGGAGGCAGAGGCAGGCGGATCTCTGTGAGTTCGAGGCCAGCCTGGTCACAAGAGCTAATTCCAGGACAGGAACCAAAAGCTATGGAGAAACCCTGTCTTGAAACCGCCCCCCCCCAGAAAAAATTCTCTCTCTTTCTAGATATGTCTAGGTTTGTTATCAAAATGACAAAAACTAACCAGCACAACAGAAACTAAGAGAAAACCTTTAAAACCTAGCAACTAGAGAAAGCAAACAAATTTGGGTAACTAAAGACTCAGACTTTCATCCTAAACTATGGAAGGAAGGCACAATGTGACACTATTTTCAAAACGTTAAAAGAAAAAAGAAAGCCAATCCAGAATCTCATATCCCATAAAAATATCCTTTAACAGCCAGGTGGTGGTGGTGGCGCACGCCTTTAATCCCAGCACTCAGGAGGCAGAGGCAGGTGGATCTCTGTGAGTTCGAAGCTAGCCTGGGCTACAGAGTGAGTTCCAGAACAGGGTCCAAAGCTATACAGAGAAACAATGTCTTGGGGGGAAAATCCCTTAACAATGACATTTTTCACATGAAAACAACAGCAAACTTGTTGCCAAAATATTTCTGTTTATAGAAATGCCAAAAAAGTTCTTCAGATTGAAGAGAAATAATACCAGAGAGTAGCTTGGATTTGGAGGGCAGAATGAAGGGAGTTAGAAAAAGCCAGTATTTGAGTTAAGAGAGCAT
Source organism: Microtus ochrogaster (assembly GCF_000317375.1). NCBI lineage: Eukaryota > Metazoa > Chordata > Mammalia > Rodentia > Cricetidae > Microtus > Microtus ochrogaster. The sequence continues at coordinate 5,934,925 of NW_004949099.1, read as the reverse complement.
GCATACTCTCTAGAGCTCGATACCTGGTGCCTGTCATCCTACCCTATGTTAGCTACTTTCTTCCATAGGAAGCACATATGGACTCTTAAAAGGTGCCATACCAATACCCCAACAAAAGCCTTTAGAAGTAATGTTCATTCTTTCATTTTACCGAGAATTGCACTCCCTTTGCCACCTCTGAATCATACACTGTCACTCCAAGTTATAATTCATGGGCCACTTTCTATTCCAAGCAACTTCTGATCATATAGGCCTTGGCTGTGCACCTCCCGGGGGAACTAAAATATAAGGCACAGTGCTAAATAGCTGGGCATGACAGTGTACACCTGTAATCCTAGCACTCAGAAGCCTGAGCAGAAAGAACAGTTCAGTGCCATCCTATCTATATTACTGCCACAGACAGCCATTACTGTACAGCAATTTTCTCTGAACTGAAACATGTCCTGGAGGGAGGAAGCAGGCTCTTAGTACTTAGGTGATGGAGGAAGGTCATTGGTTAATTATAATAAAGAAACTGCTTGGCCCTCATAGGTTAAAACATAGGTGGGAGGAGTAAACAGAACAGAATGCTGGGAGGAAGAGGAAGTGAGCTCAGAGGCCATGCTCCCCTCTCCCGGGCTGATGCATGTGATGAAGCAAGCCTCCAGGTCAGACATGCTGAATCTTTCCTGGTAAGACCGGTGCTACACAGTTTATTAGAGATGGGTTGATCGGGATATCAGAATTAGCCAGTAAGGGCTAGAGCTAATGGGCCAAGCAGTGTTTAAATGAATACAATTTGTGTGTTGTTATTTCTGGTGTAAAGCTAGCCATGTGGGAGCCGGGCTGTGGGAAGAGGCCCGCAGCTCCTACTACACTTATGAAATAAACAAGTTTACAAATCCAAGAAAGCTGAAATTTAAAAGATTGTTGGGGCCCCTGCCTAGGTTATACAAGACATAACATAGTCTCCTTCTGGGGAGGAGACTCTGGGATCAGCTATGCTCTGTAGAGAGACTCTGGTACCTGTCTAGCTGCTTACAAGCTGTATAGAAAACTCCAGGGATTGCATCCTTTGTGGGTTATCAAGCATGCCAGGGTTAGATGTCTGATAATGCAGCTTGCTTTAGAGTCACTCAGGCTTTGTAAGGAACTCTCATGAATATGTTCATAAGTAACTCCAATAAGCCAGACTGTGGTACAATCATTTCTTTAGTCATGCCTTTATGCCCTATGTAGGGTGAATAGACATTGTTCACATCTCAGGAAAGTCACACAATGGGCACACACACACACACACACACACACACACACACACACAACCCTATAAGGTCAGCAAGATGGCTTAGTATATAAAGGAGCATGCTGCCAAGACAGACTAGGGGACTCACATGGCAGGAGAGAACAAACTCCTTGCAAAGTTGTCCCCTGACCTCTGCATGTGTTTTATGGCACACACACGCATGCTCAAGCACACACACACACACACACACACACACACACAAAGAAATATGTGCTACATGTTTATTGAGTATGTTCCTCACGTAGACAAATTGCTGTCTTGCACTCTGATAGCTGAATAACAATTTTGGCCTAAAAGTTATAGAGAGTTAGAGACAAATGAAATAAAGCCTCACTTGTAGACTAAGTATGCCAAATTTGGTTTTGGGACACAGCTAGTTCTCTGATTAGACAAGTCCTACTTACTGAAGGTAGAATGTCTTAGCTGATACCTATAATGTTCAAACTTCAGTAAACATGCTTAACCACAGTGAAATTTTCCCTCCATGATCATGAAACATAAGGTTACCTGTAAATAGCCATGTAGGCAATAAATTACAAAACTGATATAAGCCTATAAAAGCTGTAAGAAACTATAAGCGGGCAGTTGTACTTGCAGAACATGAGCTCAGCCCAAGCTAGCTAGCATAAAATGAACTCAAGTTCTCCAACTCTTCAGGTATTGCTTGGTTCTTTACTAGCCAGTTTTCTACAAAATAAATGTAATAAATTTCTAAAAACCTGAAAATTAAAATTATCAAGAATAACATTGTCAACTACTATAACTGTTGCTTTGTAAAATGAATATTTCACAACAAAATGCAACAATATAAATAAAAATCAAATAGAAAGGAGGTTGCCATGAAGTGTCAGTAAAGTAGCCCACAGTTCTACAGGATGGAGGAAAGCAAGAGAACCTACTCTGAACCACTACTGACTGACTCATATCCTCTGAAGATCATGTGGCTGCTGGGGCAGTGCAATCTCACAGGTGCTTGCCTTCCAATGCTGAGTAGCCTGTGGAAGCCACCCCCTACCCATGATGCCCACATACCTTGTATTCCAGAGAGAGTAATGTCTCAGTCTTGTTAGCCCAGCTCCACTTATGGACTATGCAGCCCTTTTGGTCATTTGTGATTCCACCTTCCTCATCCAAGACCAAGACATATGGACAGCTGGGAGATACACAGAAGATAGAAACTACTTAGAGGCCCTGAAAGAATTCCCTCCTTACTGCAGGCTACAAACAGGCAGGGCTGGGAAAGCCTGCCCTAGTCTGAAGGAATGTTTACCTGACATAAACAACCTGAGGAAGGGAAGGAAAGAGTCGGAAGACTCCTGTGAGCAGATTCACCTTTCCAGCCACCATAGTCTAGGACTCCTTACACCAACTGACGCTAGTGGGGCATCTTTAAAGAAGGGACAGGCTGAGGTAGAGAATGTAGGCTCAAGCAAAACCCAAAGGATGAAAAATGATTTTTTTTTCTGTAGTTCTGTAGCCTGGCACAAAAATATCAAGCACCAAAATGTGAGCTACAACATCCAAACATGAAAATAACACCTTCCAAAAACAACTTATGAAAAGCTATGCAAAGATCAACTCTTAGCTATCAGGAGAGTGTGCTTCTCTTAATCTGAACTGTCAACTTGAGTAGCTTGGATATGCCTAGATTAGTGGAGCGTGCCTCTGGGTTTATCTGTGTTTTCAGAGATGGACAGATCCTACGTGTTCTGTCCTGATCAGTAGATTAATCCTTTGATGCATTCATAATATGCTGGCATCGTTAGGAGGTAGGGAAAGACAAGAGAAGGAGGAAGTTAGTCACTAAATTGTATCTTGGGGAGGGCTGTATTTTGCTCTGATCCCTTGTAATCTCCTTTCTCTATTTCCTAGGTCACCATGAAGTGAACTGCTCTAATCCATTGTGCTATAACAAACTAACACCTCTGAAACTGCAAACCAAAATAAATCTCTCCTTAAAGTTATTAATGTCAGGTACTTCACCACAGTAATGGGTAATAAATACACCACACAAGTTGTATTCACACATTTGTTTACCCACTCCTAGTGTAAGATACTTTTCCCACTAAAAAATTCTCCCAGGGGTGAAAACTGGGGGTGTGGCTCAATGGCAGAGTACTTGCCTAGCATTTATGAGGTTCTGGTCCTTGGCACTGGAAAACAATGGCAACAAAAACCCTGTGTATCAGTCAGGTGGTGGTGCACACCTTTAATCCAGCACTTGGGAGTTAAAGGCAGGTGGATCTCTGTGAGTTTGAGACCGGCCTGGTCCACAGAGTAAACTCTGGTATAGCCAGGGCTACACAGAGAAACCCTGACTCAAAAAACAAAAACAAAGATTAGTGAACAAACAAACAAACAAACCACCCTGTTTATCGGACCAAGAATGGAGGGAGATCTTGATGTTCTAGTGTACCAGTGGGGGGACTTAGAGTAGGTTCCTTCTCACTTTTTGAAGTATAACATGTACCTAGCAGCTGGGCCTCAAAGAACCACAGGTTCCTATAGGTACTGCTTCACCCTGCCCTCAGCACCATCCTAGAATCCTTAAACTAGGAACTTTTAGTCACTAATTATACACAGTACCAATTATCTCAAGGGATACTTCATGAGGCTAGACGTCCCTTGACCTACTTACCAGTTCTTTAGGTTGTAGTAAACACAGCCTTGGCCATCAGCATTGAACAGAGCCAGGAAGGTGTTAGGCGTGTCATTAAAGAGGCAGGTGATGGGTTTCCCTCTGCAGCACGTGGGAATCTGAAGCATGGCAATGTTTCCAGAGGGATAGCTGGCAGACACAGTCAAGTCAAACACAACTCTCCAGGTACTGGCTATCAGGGTCCCCGCAGAAACAAGCCTCCTTACGAAAGGATTCTTCTGTTGTGCATTGCTCCCTTCCTTCAAAGATCCTGCCTGTGCTTTGCATGTGTCACAGATAATTATGGAACCCAGCCATGCTCCAGGTCCTTCCTTTCTACTACCTTATGGGAAGTGCTCCTTTCTCCATTTCACATGTCAGGATTTTCATGGGTCTAAATGGTACTACATAGACTTTTAGTACTAACACATGAAGGTCTTAGGTACAGGGTAAGGAGGTCACCCCATGCTTTGTCTCATCTTACACCACCAGTGAGTAACAGGGCCAGGGGATGATCTCCAGAACCAGCAGTATTTCTAGTACTGTCAGGCTGCCTCCTCTTTGGGCCAATCTTGTGGGAAAGTACGTTCTCTCTGCTCCTTCCTTAGCTTGAGAGGTCCCAAGAAGCACTGGTCCTCAGAAGAGCTGTGTCGGCAGCTCCTTCTCTATATAGAATTGCAGAAGCAGTGCTCCAGGTAGGGCTGTAGTGACTGGTACCACAATCTGTCCTCCTAAATCTTTCCCACTAGCCAAATAAAAACAGAAGTGGAAAGAGGGAGGGTGATAAGCAGGAGGAAAAGACACAGAGTGTCACACAGAGTGACCCACAAGATGGCACAGACCAGAAATTCTGGACCTAGATAGGTAGTCCAATGATTGAAACAAAAATTACACTGAACAAATGAAGCAGCAAGTTAAAACAATAAAAGAAAAAAATAATTGTTCTGGAAAGTCAATGAGTTGAAATTATACAGACTGTACATTATAAAGGAACAGAAGGAATTGTATGAGAACTCATGCCCGGACTTTCTGAACTTGGGACACTGAGGCAGGAGATGATTGTGAGTTCTAAGCCAGCCTGAGCTACACAGTTTCAGGTCAGCCTGAACTACAATGTGAGATATTATATTTTTTTTAATCTAAGAAAGAATAGAACCTCAGAGCCCCAGGAAAGATCATTAGAAAGTCAGGAAAGAGAGGAGACAGAGAGGAAATCTACAGAAGCAAAATATACTGAATGAAGCTGGGCATGGTTGCACATATCTTTAATCCTAGCATTTGGGAAGCAGAAGCAGGCAAAAATCTCTTGAGTTCCAGCCCAGCCAGGGCTACACAGAGAGACCTTGTTTCAAAAAAAGAAAGAAGAAAGAAATTTCAAATAACTTACAAAAAAAAAAAAAACAAACTGGGAAGATTCACAGCATGTGTTGTTTTAAAAACTTACCACAAATCTTTAATAATTGAACCAATGTGATCTGGCATAAGGATAGACACCAAAATTATAAGAGTGGATTAAAAATGAGTCTAAAAATAGACACGTCCATCTATAGTCAACTTATTTTTGTCAAGCTCTCCATGACCATTCCAAGTGGAAAGAATGGTCTCTTTGACAAATGGCACTAGGACAATGGGATACCCATGTGCAGAGGAATGAAACAAGGCCCTTAACTCATATAAGATGTAAATATTGGCTCTGAATACCTCAAAGATTTATATTAAGAGCTTCACCTATAAAGCCGATATAAAAAAACACAGGCTAAATCTTCATGACCTTGGATTTGGCAGTGATGTCATGGATGTTGAAACCAAAAGCATGATCAATAAAATGTGGAAATTTGGACTTCATCAACATTAACAACCTTTGGGGTTAGAGGCAGAGCTCAGTGGTGAAGCATGTTTGGCACATTTGAGGCCTTAGTTTCAAGTTCTAGCAACTGCCACACCAAAACACAATCAAGGCATGAGCAAAATGCTAGAACACATACTTCTCCAAACAGAAGCAAATGCAAAGCTGTCCAGCATCACTGTAATCAGGAAAGCACAAGTCCAAACCAGAGGATCCCAGCTGATTTCTGTGAAGAATGGTGAAACGAACACAGAACTGGTTCTGACAGCTGGACCAGCAGGTTCAAATCAGCTATGGCTTGCAACTGGCCAACCTGGTAACCATGAACAAAGACCTATCATTTTTATCTGAGCTCTTTATGTAAAAACAGAGTTGGTGGCTAAAGCCATCGTTCTGAAGAAGCCAAGAGGTGAAGAAAAGCTTTCCAAACCTGTTTCTCTTGGGAGGGACCCAACAGCTGGCTGGTGTACCTTAGCCTTTGAACACAGAGACACAGAATTTCTTTAAGATTACTGGATCCAGCTCACTCATCATGTAACCAAGAGAAGTGAGGCACACAGATTGAGTAATGTGTGCAGGGTCACTGTGAAGGCTAATGTGGACTGTCAACTTCATGATATTTAGGATTATGTAGGACACAAGTGTCTGTGGGTGTCTGTGAGGGCATTTCCTCCGAGAGGATTTTAACTGAGGTAGGAAGACCTAAATGTGGGCAGCACCATTCCATAGGCCAGGGTCCCAGACTGGCATTCATCTCTGTTTCCTGGCTGTGACTCATGTCATCAACCACTTTGCACATCTGCCCTCATGCCTAACATGAAGGCCTATACCTTCAAACTGAGAGCCCAAATAAACTCTTCCTTCCCCAAATACCTGGTGTGGCATTTTGTCACACTGACAAGACAGGAAATGAATGCAGAAAAGAACTGAACCTGGTCTCTGTAACTCCCAAGGTGAAAACAGACTAATTGTCAAGATGCCATCACTGAGGAAATAGAAGTCAAGTGTCCCTACAGCAATGAAGAAGAGGTCTGAGGTGGTTCCATATAAGGCATCTCATAATTCTGAGACAGGTAGGAACAAAGATCCAAGGCAAACATTCTCTGGACCTTTTGTGACAAAGAGGTCACATTGCCTCTTTGGGGCTCAGTTTCCCTGTTTCTACAACAAAGGAGCAAAATTAGATGACTCTGTGTCATGTCTCCCATCCTTGAAATTAGTGTAACTCAGAACCTGGAATAAGTGCTTTGCTTCCAAAGGCCTCAGAGTTCACATTGCCCTAAGGCTGGACATCTGGATCTGGTGTAGCTCTAGAAGATGCTGGAGAGGAAATGGGCGAGAGACGCCTGAAAGGGACGGTAAAGGGGACTTTTCAACTCCATGTTTTCCAAAAGGATCTCTCTTTTTTTACCTTTATAGCCAAATTCAAATTCCTTTCCTAATTTTAAAAGACAACAATCAGACTAAAGTTGCTCCTTTCTGAGGTTTTCATGAACCAGGTCTATCCAGTTCATTCTATTGACCCACTATACATAATAGCTACTTGTTACATATCTGTGAGTAGAAAAAGCAGCCAACTCAACCCACGCCAAGGCATGGTACAAACCTAGGGCTCACCCTCTGAAGGGATCATCTGCCTTTTCAACATCTGAGCTTTCTGGACTGGAGTTCAGGCCCAGGCAAAACGTCTGTTTTCTGTGGGCCGTAAGTTCCCTGCAGCTGCAGCTCACAATTTGCATGTGTGTGGATATACACACATATGCATATTTCTAGAAAGAGGGTCTATGCTGCCCATCAGATTCACAGGGGGAAATGTGTCCTCTTCTGCCACTTTTGCACCCAACATTCACGTTCAGCCACACCAAGGCAGACCTCAGCTGCGGTCAAACAGATGTGCAGCAAGTGGGATGAGTGATTAGACTAAGCACTTGAACCTTAGAGGTGATGTGCAAGGACCACTGGGTAAAACTAGTGAATAAGGAACCAAGAAACAACCCCCACCACAGCATTTAGGGACATTTCACTTTTTCTCTCAGCTGGAAATGAACTGCCCTGTCTATAGCTTTCTCTCTCCTGGCAGATGCCTTGAAGGCAAGGATCCGTCTACACAGCCAAGCTTCTCACAGGTATAAGGAACTTGATATACTTGTACTATGTGAACTATACTGGACTTGTACTTAACTTTAAATTCCTTCCTCACTCCCTCCAGAGCTTGACCTGAACCACCACTTACCCCTGGAGCATCCTCACCAGGCTTCTCTAGTTGACCAAGAATCCCCACTGACTAGTGAGCTGTTTCAAGCCCTGGAGTTCTCTGGGGCTGAGTTGAGGAGAAAGAGCAACACCCATCAAAAGGATATTAAATGAAGGAAGAGCCATCATAGAAAGTGTAATGCAGCTTGAGTGGCTTCTTGGGGCCCTTCCAATCTTGAGAATGGCGACCCATATGAGCATGGTGGCTGGAAGGCTGGTTAAGAGTGGAAGCAGTAACCTGAGTCCCCGCAGTGGGAGGTTGGTGAAGGTCCCCCTTGGAGGTCAACATTAAATGAGAGGGTATCTTTGCCCTGTAGTTGCGTAAAATCATGGGACAGGAGACATTCCTCCCTTTCCACAAGATCCTTTCGGCTTCTCTGTGGGAAGGAGATGAATGCATCTTCTAGGCGCTCGGTTCTCTCTCTCCAGAGAGGTCCTCTATAGCCCCTTCTCAGCCCAGTCCCCTTGTCCTAAAGCACATCTTCTTCCCAGTCTTCCCCATGAGCAAAGGCAGTACTTTTAGGAGGAAGTGGGAAGGTGTCAATATGCCCTGGAAAGACCAGCTGTGTCTGACTGGACCTATGGAGTGGAGCTCTATGGAGCAAACTCGGGAGCAGCTGGAGACAGACTATTCCCTCCCCCCCACCCCCCTCCTCAAGTTCCAGGTGAGATCTATCTAGAATGTCATAGTGTAGAGGTGAACTGGGTGGCTGTTGCCTACCTGTACCCTGGCCCTATGATCCCAGGAGACATATATAACTTAGGTATGAAAGGGATTTTAGTTTTTATGAGCTGGGCCCTTAGAAAAATGGGTTTCTGTTAGGCCTCACAGTATCGGGAATTACCTATGTGGATGATATATTTTTGGGGGAGATTTTTTGAACACTTGGAAAATCATGCCAAAAATTAGCACTTGGGGCATAAAGTCTGTGAATTGCCAGGAGCCACACAAAGGACTTCCTTGGGTGAGGGAGGATGTTACGGAGGCAAAGAGCATTGAACAGGAATTGGGCTGACAGAGCTAGGCAAGCTCAGGAACTGCTTTACTTTTCTTATTATCTATAAATTGGAAGGACCATAGGCTCGTGTGTGTGTGTGTGTGTGTGTGTGTGTGTGTGTGTGTGTGTGTGTAGGACACAGCTGGACTGGCATGGGAGGTGCACTTACTGCTGTGACACCCATCTATCCTTGTGTCCCAGTTCCTATGGATACCATCCCTACATCTAGGCACTCACATGTGACGACACATATCCTGCAGCTTTTCCCGGGCCTCAGGGCAGGGGTCCTGGAACTCAACGACAGTGCTTTCAGGAGGGGTTCGGGCTCGTGGGAGTGGGAGTGGGGGCGTGAGCTCATCTGTAGCCTTTTTGCCTGTAGTTAGAGGTAAGTAGTAGAAATATGGTGGGCTTCAGAGGGGAGCTCTTGAGCATCACATTCTCTTGGGGGAGAGCTGCAGGACATGTTAGGAGGCTCTTATACTCTGCAGCAATGGGGATCATTGGCTGAACTTAGCCAGCCAATAATTAAAGGTATATCAGAGACTGAGGAACGCAGCAATGAACAGTAACAACAACAATGAAGTGTGGCTGATGCTTCCATAGGCCCCTGTAACCAGTTCCCTTTTACCAAGGAGGGTGAAGCATGAGAAGACAAGTCACACAGGCAGCCAGGATGGGTGAAGACTTGGCTTCAAGCTTCTCAACTTCCAGCCTTACCTCCAGTGTCTGTGGGAATCAAAGGGGCAATGTGAACCAACCCTGCCCTCCTTTACTATCCACTCCTCCCCTACCTGTCTGTCTCGTTCATGTTGTCATCATAGTTGGCAGGGTGGGTGGAAGGTCCTAAGGTCTCTCTCACTCTCAGCAGGCCCCTCCCCTTGGAGCTGCTTTCTCTCACCTGTTGTTTTCCTAAAGTTCCCTTTCCTTCTACGTGGGCCTTTCTCAACAGGGCAAGGGAGTCTTCTGTGGTTTTGATTTGTGCCCATGCATTGTAGCCCCTCTGGAACACAGAACTGGAGCCTGCTAAGTTTGGGACACAAAGATCACTATTTCTCCACTGGCCGTGTGGCTGAACAAAGCTGTCTTATTCACAGGCATCAGATATGGATACTACCTGGGTTGCATGAGGGACACACACTGGAATGGATTGCAATTCTGATTGCAGTGACTGGATGTGCTGCAGCTCTGGAGTGCTTATAAGGATTTGTGTCACAGGCTGCTGAATCTCTGTGAGCTGAGCATCCTTCTAGCAGACATGAGACCTAACCATGCTACCAACTGCACAGGTTAGATGCTGCTCCAGCCATTCATTTCTCCTCCCAACGCACCATCATCAAGGATAGAGGGTGTGGACTCTCCCCACCAGAGAAACAGGCACAGAGAAGTGTGTGTATCTGGCTGAAAACACTATTTTCTTTCTCACCTTTCTTCTTGCCTTCCTTTCCTGTGGAGAGGGAGAAGCTCAGACAGGCTGTGGAATTCTGGTAGAGCAGCTGATAGGGAGTGTTCACTCCCATGGCAGAGATGTTCATGGGGGAGTCTAGAGAAGAAGATTGAATCTTCTTTACAATCTTACCTAAATTACAAAAATGTAATATAGTTTTCTTGTTCAAACAAGATGGTGGGCCAGATATTGCAAAGTTACCTATAGTCATAAACCAACCAGGAAGTCTTCTGACGAGAGCCTTATAGACATAAGCGCAAGAACACAATAAGTAAGCAACATCTTAAGGCTCCCTTTACAGGTCTCCCTGCCCCAGCCTCTTCAGGGTGAAGAGTGTCTCACACTTACATGAGGAGCAGAAAGAAAGCACAGGGGAAAATCTTCAAAGGGCAAGTGCACGTGTCAGTTTGGCACTAGGTGTGGACAAATCTAGGCAGTAGGGAGGAAGGGATGAGAGTGGGCGCTCCCATTATCTAATGCATGGGAATCAGATGTTCTTCCAACAGCCTCTCAGTCCCACAGCATCACACTGTCTCTGTGCCACCACCTGATACACGAGTCTTAGGTTTGTATTATAATAGAGGACAAGAATTATGTATCACCAAGTAGTCCTTTCCCAGGTGCAGGCTTGTCCAACACTGACAAAGCCCTGCTTCTGAGCTATGTCCTACAAGTTATCTGTTCTGTGTGAAATCTCTTTCTTGGAGACAAGTTTTCCCACTGATTGGCAACAAGACTCAAGTCTTTTTCCTTCTCAAGCATGAGGCTCCTGGGGAAATTCAATTTCTTTGGGGTTCATGTGCCAGTAGTCTGACAGCCAAAGGGAAGAGCACAAATGGTCTCTATAGAATATCTGCACTCCTAGTTACAATTGTATAATAAAACCTACAGCCTCATTCACTGGTTCTTTCCCCATACACAGTTATGTTACTGGTTGGGCATAAAACCAATGTTGGAAAACACTCAGAAATCCATTCAACACACTCAAATTCATAAAGAAAATGGTAAACTCAACCTCATTAAGTAAACAAAGACAGAGTCTCCATCCTGGAGGAGCAAAACACAAGAACAATCACTTTTGCTAATGCTTCAGCTATTAAAATGAAGACAGCTTTCAGCACTTTCTACTCCAGCACAAATGAGAAAAATGAGTAAGAGCTAATGGTCAGTCTGTCCATATAGAGAAAAGCATGTGGAAAGCTATGCACAGACTGTAATCCTCTGCCCCAGTAATCTCTCACCTAGGAAATTAGTCTTAACCAATGCAACAGAATGAAAAATACAGTTGGCATATAGACGTAGAAGCAAAAAGCGTGTGAAGCTAAGCTCTTAGATAAATATGGAACTTGAGTGTTGGAGTCTAGCCCCACTCACATGGCACATGTTGCAAACCATACAGTCACCTAGCAAACATCTTCAGTTGACATGTAACAGAAACTAAGAGACAATGGCAATACTATCAAAACGTATATGCATGAACCATGAGTTAGTCTGTGACAAGTCAACAGAGCAGGTATCGTAACAGGAAGACAAGCAGAAAGCAGTCTTCCACCAGGAAAACGTCTCCTTAGCAAAGGGTATGTTTAAGGAGGTATGCCAGGTAAACTTACTAGAAGGCATCCCATAAAAACACAAATTTTGAAACAAAATATCAAACTTTGAACTTAATGAACTAGGAAATTAGTTAATTAAAATCTTGAGTCAAATGAAAGCCTTCCCAGAAGAAATAAATAGACCATCCCTTCCACTGTATTTGACTATTTTGACCACCTACCTGTCCCCCGGCCTGAAAAAAGATCCTCAGAGCTTTTTAAAAGAGAAGACTATCTCAGTCTAGGGAGATAGCTCAGTAGATAAAAACACTTCGAAAGCCTGATGAACTGAGTTCAATCCCCAGAACCTGTCTAAAGATGAAAGAAGGGAACAAATTCTACATAGAGCTGTGCTCTTACCTCACATGTACACATCATGCACACATATACAATAGCAATCAATAAAAATTTTAAAGCGAGAGAGATAAATATCTGTGCCAAGTGTCAACCAGTGAGAGATTTCTAAGTGACTTCAATGATGGGAGGGGCCTTTCCATTGTTCTGGCATCTTTTCCTGCTGTGAGATCTCTGTGTAGGCCTGGCTGTCCTGGAACTTCTTCATCACCTCTTAGTCCCACCATAGCATGCACCAACAGTTTTCATGGACTCCCAATATTACTTTCACTAACTTCCATGAAATCCTATGCTTTTTCCTAGATCTGGAATTTTACTATTTAACTGATTTACTCTGGATATGTCTATCATTATCAGGTATTTAACCTCCAATCATCAGGGGAGCTTGACAAAGTCACTGCCTTGGTGGCAGGGAGTAGTGAAATGGTGGCTGACTCCTCAGGCGACAGAGCACAGGTATAAGATTTGTTCTGAGGTCTAATGACAGTACTACTAAGCATTCAAATGAACACTAGTGTACCAAACCAAACTAAAGATATAAAACATCACAGGGGGATGTTGATTGAAAAAAATCAGAATGGATATATGCTAAAGACATACAAATGGCCAACAATATATAAAAAGATGTTTTAAGTTATTAATCATCAGAAGACCATAAATCAAAGTCACAATAAAATATCATTTTGTGACTTTTATCAAAAATAAAAAAAAACAATAGCTAAGTGGTGGTGGCACCTGCCTTTAATCTCAGACTCAGGAGGCAGAGGCAGGATGATCTTTGTGAGTTTGAGGCCAACCTGGTCTGTAGAGAAAGTTCCAGGACAAGCCAAGGCTACACAGAAAAATCCTGTCACAAAAACAACAAAATAATAATAAACAAAAATAAAAACAATAAATGCTAATGAGGGCATGGAAGAAAGAGTTTTGTAATTGTGGTAGCATTGTAACTGAATATAACCATAATATAGATTCTCTGAACAATTAAAACTGCTGTGCAGGGTGGCACACAACTGTGATCACAGCACTTGGCAATCTAAGGCAGGAAAATTATAAGGTAATGCTACATAGCAAGACCCTGTATCAAACAAAACAAAAAATAATAAAGCTTATAAATAAAACTACTGTATGGCAACTCCACTTGCAGGTAATTTAAAGGAAATGAAGTCAGGATCATAAAAGAGATACTTGTATACCTGTGTTCACTGCAGCATAATTTCCAACAGGCAAATGGGATGAGCTTGAGTATCCATCAGTGGGTGAACAAATAAAGAAAATGTGATACATAAAGAGAGTAGGATAGTATTTGGTCTTAAAAGGTAGTGGAATCCTACCATTTACACCAAGATAGAGAAGTTTAGAGGGCATTATGCTAAGTGAAATAAACCAGGCACAAAAGATAAATCCTGCAGGAGCTCACCCATGTGTGAACTCTAAAACATTCAAACTCACAGATGTAGAAAGAACAATGGTGGTTGCTGTGCATATTCAGGGTGATGTTGGTATTAGGTAAAAACTTTCCTAAGTCCTGGGATCAAATGAGCAGCATGGCAGTGTTGTTACTTTTACAGTTTAGTGCACTTGATATTTGCTAAGCAGGTCGGTAGAGCTTAGCTGGTCTCTTCACGCACACAGGTAAATATGTGAAATGAAAACAGATTACAAACATTGAACTGCTGACCAGAGTGAATTGTGATATTGCAGATCTTGCTCCCCTACTTCCATATCTCCAAAGATCACCTCCTCTAATGTTTCTCCTCCTATTCTGTTCAGCCGTATTTTGTGATATTCATAAACATCTCTTTGCTTATATTAAACTATTAAATAAATCACCACAAACACATCCTTTCATACCTTCTTTTGCCAGATGATATTTTTTTTAAGAATTACCTACACTGCTGAGTTGCTAATGCTTTAGGGTTGGGGTACAGAGTCTCATGTAGTCCAGACTGGCCTAGAACTCATTAGGTAACTGAGAACGATCTTGAACTCCTAATTCTCTTGCCTCAGGATGAGAGGTATGCATTATGTGCCCAGCTTGATTTGTTCTTTTTTGATGCTCACTATGAAACAGTATCTGCATAAACCATAATTCATTGCCATTGATAGAAAGCTGTTTCTAATCTTTCTACCTTTCCAAATGGTTCTGTGATAAACATTCCTGTAGGACTGCTTGCATGTAAGGGCTGAGTTGTGGCCAGCAGATGGCATGGACAGGTGAGCTCAGACATAAAGCGTCAGGACTGACAGCAATCTGAGTAGTGATTTCATTGCTATGACATCTTTACCACATGTACTAAAGGGCTGGTGTGCAACAGACTGGAAATTTTAGAAGCTTACTCTTGAGAAGCATACTCTAGAACTAGAAAGAGGAGTTACACGGTGAGTTGGGAGGTGTAGACATTTCTACCAACAAAAAACTAGGCTGTCCTCCACCAGAGGTATGTGAGTCGTCCCTGCTAACAGCTGGGGTCTAGCTCCTGCTACTCCACAGCCACCTCAGCTCTTGGGAGCTTTGGCCTTTCAACTGTAGCTTTTACCTTCCTAGTACCTTCTTGTTGGCTCTGTTTGCATATTTTCCCTACCCACCTTTCCCCAGCTGTGTTGAACTAAAGCAGCTTTTTCCGACAGTGCCAATCAGGCAGTCAAAGGCCATCTCCTTGGCATTGAGATGGAGAAGCTGGCTGGCCTCCACAAAGCGCTTGGTGATGTCCAGAGGATTAGCGCCTGCTGAAGGAATGAACAAAGACAAAGTGTTTTCTTCCTGGCAAGGATGTCTCTTCCAGAAAAAAAAAAAAACAAAAAAAAAACAAAAAAAACCTTTGCAAATGACCCAGGAAATAGTGGAAGACTAGGAAGGCCCAGGAAAAGATGAACTCATTCCTGATGTAAAGGTGAGGAGCTCCTGACATGTACACTCGACTGAGCAGAGAGCTCAAGATCGGCAGGCAGTACTTTACTCCCAGTCTCCCTGCCTGCCGGCCTACCTGCCCACAGCTGAGTACTGAGGCCTCCAAGAGACTTCTGCTGACACTGTCTTGGGTTCGTCCCCATCCCTGAAATGATGCCTTCAGTTTGGAGGCACTGGGCTCAGAATTTTCTTGGCATTGGGTGGACCAGGCTCTTGATTCATAAATTCTATGTCTCTTCTCTCCAATGCAGCTCTTTCCACCTCTGTATCATCATCCCAAATGCTCCCTTCAGTGTCTCTAATGTCTCACTGCCAACACTGCTAACTTTTGAATGGGCACTCGAGATGGGTGACTGGGAGGAAAGTGGGAAAGCAAAGAAGGCAAAAGGAGAGTACTGGGCAGGGAAGAGGGAAGCATGGTTCTTGCAGCAGACCCAAGGCCACCACTCCCATTTCCAGTGCATACTTATATAGGTTAAGTATCCCTTAACACAGGGCTTGAGCTAAAACAGTGAGGGACTTTGAGGGAGACTGGGATTTGGGAATGTCTTCCTTTACATATGGAGATATCTGGGGATGGGACTCAGACATGGAATTCGAATCACCGTGCACTGTCAGCTGTGGAATGTTCTGTGGCATTATGTGAGCATTCAACATCCTCAGACTGCAGAGTATTTTAGATTCTGGATTGTGGATGCTCAACTTAAAGCTGTTGGGATAGATGTTATGCATGCGCGCACACACACACAGCACGCACACACACAGACACACACATACCTATTCAGAAACGGAGGGGAAGGGAATCTGTGAGCAGCCTTACCAGAGGCAGACTCCACCATGGCCTTCATCTTCAGGGAAAGCAGCTCTGTCAGCAGGTGGATGGATTGCCGCTGGAACTTGTGCAGGGTATCTTGACTAGTGGGCACCAGTCGAGTAGAGGCAGGAGTGGGGGTCGAGTGCTTGCCCCCACTGGGGGTTGTCAGCAGTACTGGTGGGGGTGGGGGTGGTGGGGGTGGCTTCTTCTGCAAGGGGACCTGCACTGGGATCACCTCTGCAAGCACCACTGTAGGAGTTCCAAAGCTGATCACCAGATCCTGAATCTCAGATGGGGTGGGCACTGCAGGGTCACAGATGAGTTCCTCCCAGGTGAACTCAAAGATATTCCTGATGCCTTTTGGGATGGTAATGCCTGAGTTTCGGCAGACAATGAGAAGTTTGGAGACGTGGGCCAGCAGTTTGGGGGCTGTGGCTGAGTATTGTAGGAATAGTTCTCGGTTACTTTTGACCTGGTTCATGTTGCCTGGGCAAGCATACTGCTAGGTGGTACTGTCCATCTCAGAGGAGAGGGACCTTCGGCTGTAAAGACTCTGTAGTCTGAGAAGTGAAGTGTCTAGGGTCAGTTCTTACCTACAGAGAAGCCTTGAGAAAAGATGGAGTGTACATGCAGAAATAGCCCTCACAGGTCATCGAGCCAGCAGTTTCTGTCTCAGAAGGATAAGAAAGTTTCTTGTCCTTCTTCCATGTTAGAATAAAGCATTGTTCCCTTCCCTCATCTTCCCAGGAACAGCAATGTGGGTGAGTTACACTGGGAAAGGTCTGCTGACAAGGATGGGCCCAGAGAGGTTCCAGAGAGGGCCACAGAAACTGAGTACCTAGATGAACAAAAGGGACAGAGCAAGGAGGAAGATCTCACCATACTTTTGCTAGTTAGCAACCTGAGGACAGAAGATCTGTCTGTGGTCTACTGACAAAAGTCTGCAAAAATGAAAGAATGTCATTGGCTCTTTCCAGAAACAGGGACATGGAAGCTTCTGGTCACAAACCTGGGCTGGGTATCCGATTACTCAATATGTACAGCCTAGACCAGAGACAGAGCATGAAGGACAATGCAACCCCACAATTCAGTATCTGATAGCACACACCACATTCTACCAAGTCTAGGACATCAACAACTGGAAAATGCACTGTTATAAAGAATGTCATTGGCTGGAAGATGTAACACAACTGTGGAGATGTTACAGTGTGAAAAATGCATACCCTAACATTAGGAACTGTGGGGAGCATTTTCCTTCTTTAACAGAGATGCTTAAGGAGTCTCAATGCTCAAGTAAGCACTGGGAGGCAGGGGGTTGGGTTTAGATGATGACACATTTATGAAAACATAAATCCTCTTTTAGATCTTATGCTGAACAAGAACAATGCCCAATAATGCCTGCTTATTTCTGAGGGCCTTCATGAGGGTGTGAACTTCTATAAGAGGGCTACACATGGGACTGTCCATTTGAGGGAAGTTCATGCAGGACTTTCCTCTTGTAGCGTTTCTAGCTTCTCCCGACAGTGCTGGCTTATCTCTACCATCTATCTAGAAGCCAATCTAGTATGCTTGCCATGTCAGCCACAAGAGCAGAGGTAGGCTGCTGGCTGCATCTGGCAGAGTGCAGCCTCCCAGTCATCCCCTTTTCCACTTTCCATCCTGACCACCACTTCCTACACAGGCAATCCTCTTCTCCTTTTCAAGCTCTGATCTGGGGGCCCACCCCAAGTTCCAGGACCATTCCAGGACAGCTCCTCAGGCACACACCTGAAGTGCTTGCAGAGGTCCATGCCCACTAGCTGCGCACAACCTGTGGTGAGAAGACTGTTCTATCCTAACTTGCTGAAGAGCAACCAGAGCTCTAGATTGGGAGGTGTCTGTCCCTAGCATGAAGACTTTTGCAAACACTATACCACTTCTCCCTGGCCTTTGATCTATCTTTGCCCATTAGGAACAAAGTTCCCAAACAGCAAGAGTCCCATAGGACAAAGCTCCTAATATTCTACAGGCTTGAAGACAAAGTGGCTTCCTGTATCTATCTGCTGACCTCTGGCATTGCCATTTCTCAGCTTTGTAGACTCAGAAAAATAGATTTATTCTGGAATGGTCAGTCCACAGAACAAAGACACCACTCAGAATATCAGGGATTAGGGGGCAGCAAGTCAGAGAGGTCTGACCCTAACTATACAGGGCAGATGATGATATTTCTTCTCCTGTCACCCTCACCATCCCACCCTCACTTTTCTCCTCCTCCCCCTCCTCCTCTTCCTTCACTTAGGACTGAAATGAAGAAAAAAAGATGACCAAGCAATCCCTGAAATCCTTGCAATGCTAACTGTTTGGGAAACTTCTCTCCCATACTCTTAATTAGTTCCTACCACTTGAGATTAATTATGAAGATATGCTATACATATAGATAAAAGAGCAGGCAGAGCAATAAACCCCACACTGTACGCCTCAGTTTTTGTAAAATGAACATTTATGTGTTGTATATTCAGAAATGCAGCCAGTATTATTACTGAATTTTAGAGTAGTTCATCTCCTAAACAAGTATATTTGTGATCACTCCCCTTTTGCCCACCCCAAACAACTTCACCTAGCCTGTGTATATAATCTGTTTTTAAGATTTTTTTAAATGATTTTAATAAGGTGTAGGTATGTACATCCACATGTGGGTACGTACATATTACTGCAAGTGCCTGCAGAGGCCAGAGGCATGGGATCCTCTTGGAACTGAAATTATAGACAAGTTGTGAGCTGCCTTTCTTGGGTACTGTAAACTGATCTTGGGTTCACTGGAAGAGCAGCAAATGTTAACCACTGAGACTTCTCTCCAGTCCCAGATTTGCCTCTTTTTTATGTATGTTTATATACATATGTATGTGCAGATATATGTACATGCTTGTGCAAGAATGTGGAGACTATGCTGGTGGTGGCACACGCCTTTAATCCTAGCACTTGGGAGGCAGAAGCATGTGGATCTCTCTGAGTTTGAGGCTAGTCTATGGACCTAGTTCCAGGACAGAGAAACCCTGTCTCACCCACCCCCCCAGAAAAAAGAATGTGGAGACTAGATATTGCTTCTCAAGAGTCACACACCTTGTTTCTTTTCAGACAGGGTCTCTTACTAGAAACTGGGAGTCACTTATAGGCGGGACCAGATGATCAATGAGCCCCAGAAATCTGTTTCTCCCCAGAAATCTAGAATTACTGCACAGTAAATATAGTACTGGAGGTCAAATCCAGGCCTTCATGCTTGCACAGTCAGCAAGATATCAATTGAGTTATCTCCTATCTCCTAGTAGCACGTATTTGCCTGTTCTGAACATTTAACATAAAGGGAATCATGAATTATGTGGTCCTTCCTACCCCTTTAAGAGTTCTTGGTACTTGATGGCTACTGGAGGAAGAAGTCATGTTTGTTTGAGAATATGGTCACAGATATATATGGTTCCCAGCATATATGTGTGTGTGTGTGTGTATGTGTATATATGTATATGGTATATATGGACATAACAGCAACACTAATTGGACTTGGTGGGCATGGTGGTTTAAATGAGTAATGTCTCAGGCTCACATATTTGAACTCTTGGTCCTAGATTGGTGGCACTATTCTGGGAGAAGTTTTGGGAGCCTGTAAGGAGGTGCAAGCTTGCTGACTCAAGTGTCACCGGAGTTGGCCTTGAGGGTTTTTAGCCTTGCCTCACTTCCCAATCTAACTTTCTCTCTCTGCTTTGGGTGAGTAAATAAAGTTGTAAACAGTTATCTTCCTGTTCCATGCCACGTCTTCTTTGACATTACAGGCTTTCCCTCTGGAACGGTGAGCCAAAGTAGTAAATTCTTGCTTCTGTAAGTTGCTTGTAGTCATAGTATTTTGTCACAGAAATGGAAAGGTAGTCAATATAATGGGCTTTTTTAAAAGAAAGAAAGAGAGAGAGAAAGAAAGAAAGAGAGAGAGAGAAAGAGAAAGAAAGAAAGAAAGAAAGAAAGAAAGAAAGAAAGAAAGAAAGAAAGAAAGAAAGATGAGACAAGAAGTTACCAGGTGAAAAGATTAGCGGATTTTGGGAGAGGTAGTAGGAAGGAATGGGTGTGTGTGTATAAGGTCACAATATATTATATGCATGTATGAAATTCTCAAAGAAGAAATAAAAACATAAATATGCATGCTCCTTTGTGATGGCTGTTTCATTTGCCATGATGCTTTTAAAGTTTATCTGTGATGGACCATGCATGATGGCACATGCCTTAGTTCCAGCACTGGAGAAGCAAAGGCAGGCAGATTTCTGAGTTCAAGGCTAGCTTGGTCTACAGATCAAGTTTCAGGACAGTCAAGGTTACACAAAGAAACCCTGTCTCAAAGAAAAAAAATATCCATGACCTGGAGACATGGATCAGCAGTTCAGAGTGACCCAGGTTCTTAGAACTCACAACCATCTGTAACTCCAGACCCAGGGAATCTAATGCCCCTCTTCTAACCTCTTCAGGCACTGCACACACAGTGCACAGACATACATGCATACACAACACTCATACACAAAACAATTTTTTTTTTTTTTGGTTTTTCGAGACAGGGTTTCTCTGTGGTTTTGGAGCCTGTCCTGGAACTAGCTTTTGTAGACCAGGCTGGTCTC